>NC_140006.1:963260-1161080 GCF_964263955.1 Coregonus lavaretus
GTATAGTGGTACAGCATTTCAGTAAATACAGTTCAATGCAATGAGGATAATGAAAGAAAGTAATTTCAGTAGTAATAATAATAGTACATATAATCATGTATACAGGTACAACACTGCTGCTGTTGTATTGTGTAATTTATGGTCAATAAATGTAATTAAATAAAAATAAGAATATAATGGCAGTTGTATCTCACTGCGTTGTACCACTCCATTTTAGGAGTGTGTTGGGGGACTTAATAAACTGTTGGGTGACTACAGTAACTCTCTCTCTCCCCACACACCCGAGCACGCACGCACACACATACACACATAACACACACACAGACAGACAGAGGTCACTCAGACGTACCCAGCAAATGAGTCTCCCAGCTCCCAGATGTGCCATTCCATATGTCTTTTTCTCTCCGGTACTTTAGTGACACCGACCACAAGTGGAAAGAGGACATCTGGTGGCCTTCTGGCTGTGATAGTGGAGGGTGAAGGTATATGTGGGACCACTGGTAATGTAAAGTTAACAGCTGTACAGAAAGACTCTTGTGAAGTCCAAATTATAGAGGAGGAACTTCTTGACGCAATTAAAGCCTTTAAGTCCGGGAAAACTTCAGGGCTGGATGGCATGCTAGTTGAGGTATACCAAACCTTTTATTCTGTACTCAGAGGACTGTTATTATCATGTTTTAACCACTCCTATATAAATGGTAGATTATCAGATACTCAACAAGAAGGTCTGATTTCATTATTACTGAAACAGGACCAAAGTGGTAAATATAAAGATCCAGTCCATTTAAAAAATTGGAGGCCCCTTACAGTGTTGTGATGCAAAAAATTATAGCAAAATGCATAGAATTAAAAAGGTATTGTCGGATGTTATTCATCCTAAATAGACAGTTTTTTTTACATGGAAGATACATTGGAGATAATATAAGACAAGTATTGGAAACATTAGAACACGATGAAAAAATAGCTGACTTTGAAAAGGCTTCTGATAAAGTACATTTTAGTCATTTAGCAGACACTCTTATCCAGAGCGAGTTACAGTTAGTGAGTGCATACATTATTTTCATACTGGCCCCCCGTGGGAATTGAACCCACAACCCTGGCGTTGCAAATGCCATGCTCCACCAACTGAGCTGCATCCCTGCCGGCCATTCCCTCCCCTACCCTAGACCAATTGTGCGCCGCCCCATGGGTCTCCCGGTCATGGCCGGCTACAACAGAGCCTGGATTCGAACCAGGATCTCTAGTGGCATAGCTAGCACTGTGACGCATTGCCTTAGACCACTGCGCCACTCGGGAGGTACGACTGGAATTTATAAATAAATGACTGGAATATTTCAATTTTGGAGAATCTCTTATACAATGGGTTAAAGTTGTGTATAGTAACCCTAGGTGTAAAATAGTAAATAATGGCTACTTCTCAGAAAGTGTTAAACTGTCAAGAGGAGTAAAACAAGGTTGTCCACTATCGGCATATGTATTTATTATGGCCATCGAAATGTTAGCTATTAAAATCAACAATAATATCAAGGGCCTAGAAATCTAGGGCTTAAAAACAAAGGTGTCTTTGTACACTGATGATTCATGTTTCCTTTTAAATCCACAATTTGTATCCTTCCACAGCCTCATAGAGGATCAAGATAATTGTTCTAACCTCTCTGGATTACAACCAAATTATGATGTGTACTATATTACGTTTTGGATCACAAAAAAATACAGCTTTTACATTACCGTGTAGTTTACCAATAAAATGGTCTGACGGTGAAGTGGACATACTCGGTATTCATATCCTGAAAGAAAGAAATGATCTCACTACAATACATTTTAATAGAAAGTTAGCAAAAATAGATCTTGCTACCATGGAAAGGTAAATACCTGTCTATTTGTGGAAAAATCACCCTGATTAACTCTTTAGTCATATCCCAGTTTACCTATTTGCTTATGGCCTACACCAAGCGAGTAGTTTTTTAAATTATATGAGCAGAAAATATTCAATTTCATTTGGAACGGCAAGTCAGACAAAATTAAATGGGCCTGTTTCTATAATGAATATGAATTCGGAGGGCAGAAATTATTAAATATTAAAGCATTAGACCTCTCACTAAAGGCTTCAGTCATACAAAAGTTATACTTAAATCCGAACTGGTTCTCTAGCAGATTAGTAAGAATGTCTCCCCCCACGTTTCCCTTTATTAAGATTACAACCTCTCACTTTTGGTTATTTGAAAACTAAATATTCTCCCAAATATAGCTATTTTTAAAACAAGCCATAGAAAGTTGGTTGCAATTTCTGTTTAATCCACCAGAAAAGACTGAACAAATATTACAACAAATAAAATATACTAATTGATTTAAAAAAGTATATTTAAAAAAAACAACCACAGTGTAATCTTTGTAAATGATATCATAAATAGGACTGTGGAGGTACAGTGGGGAGAACAAGTATTTGATACACTGCCGATTTTGCAGGTTTTCCTACTGTCACGCCCTGGCTCTGGGGACTATGTTATGTTGAGCCAGGGTATGTAATCTATGTTTGTATATCTATGTGGGCCTGAGTGACTCCCAATCAGAGGCAACGAGTGTCAGCTGGTTGTCTCTGATTGGGAGCCATATTTAACTATCGGTCTTTTCACTTTGTGTTGTGGTTTCTTGTTCCTTTTGGTTTGTGTGTATCGAAGGACTTCACGTTTCGTTCGTTGTTTTGATCGGGTGATCTGTTTAATAAATAATATGTACGCATTCAACGCTGCGCATTGGTCCTCCTCCTTAAGCGATCTTGACAGAAGAAACCACCAAGACAGGACCAAGCAGCGTGAAGAGGAGAGTGGATGGACCTGGGATCAGTGGAGTAGGAGTCTCAACTGGGCCCAGCCAAGCGAAGAGCAGAAAGGTTGGACTTTGAAGCAGTGGAGTGAGAGTCTGGCGAGAACTAGGGAGGCCTGGTCCACGGGGAGGAGAGAACCCCAGAAAATTTTTAGGGGGGGGCTCACGACGTGGACAACGGGGCAGCCGGAGGCCGCGATGGAGCGGTCCAGCGGGTGTGCAGAGGAGGCCGCCAGGTTAAGGGGGCCACTGGTCACAGAGGAGAGGGAAAGTGTGGAGGCACGGCGAGAGGTACTGGGGTGTATTACCAGTCCGGTCCGGCCCGTTCCTGATCCCTGCATAGGGCCAGTGGCGTGTGTCCCCAGTACGGTTCGGCCTGTTCCTGCCTCTCGCACCGAGCCTGTGGTGCGCGTCGTCAGCCCTGTCCGGCCCGTTCCTGCTCTCCGTACCAAGTCGGTGGTGCGCGTCGCCAGCCCGGTCCGGCCCATTCCTGCTCCCCGCACCAAGTCTGTGGTGCGTTTCGTCAGCCCGGATCGGCCCGTTCCTGCTCCCCGCACCAAGTCAGGGGTGCGCTTCGACAGCCCGGCTCGGCCCGCTCCTGCTCCCCACACCAAGCCAGTGGTGTGCGTCGTCAGCCCGGCTCGGCTCGTTCCTGCTCCCCGCACCAAGTCAGGGGTGCGCTTCGACAGCCCTGCTCGGCCCGCTCCTGCTCCCCACACCAAGCCAGTGGGGTGCGTCGTCAGTCCGGCACGGCCCGTGCCTGTTCTCCGCACCAAGTCTGTGGTGCGTTTCGTCAGCCCTGTCCGGCCCGTTCCTGCTCTCCGCACCAAGTCTGTGGTGCGCGTCGTCAGCCCGGTTCGGCCCGTTCCTACTCCACGCACCAAGCCTACGGTGTGCGTCGACAGCCCAGCCCGGCCCGTTCCTGCTCTCCGCACCAAGTTTGTGGTGCGCGTCGCCAGCCCAGTCCGGCCCATCCAAGCTCCCCGCACCAAGCCAGTGGTGTGCGTCGTCAGTCCGGCACGGCCCGTGCCTGCTCTCCGCACCAAGTCTGTGGTGCGTTTCGTCAGTCCAGCACAACCCGTGCCTGGGTCATGTCCGGAGCCGGATCCGCCGCCGAGGCGGAGTGCCCACCCGGTCCCTCCCCTGTTGTGGTTGTTTGGCGCGGTCGGAGTCCGCGCCTTTGGGGGGGGGTACTGTCACGCCCTGGCTCTGGGGACTATGTTATGTTGAGCCAGGGTATGTAATCTATGTTTGTATATCTATGTGGGCCTGAGTGACTCCCAATCAGAGGCAACGAGTGTCAGCTGGTTGTCTCTGATTGGGAGCCATATTTAACTATCGGTCTTTTCACTTTGTGTTGTGGTTTCTTGTTCCTTTTGGTTTGTGTGTATCGAAGGACTTCACGTTTCGTTCGTTGTTTTGATCGGGTGATCTGTTTAATAAATAATATGTACGCATTCAACGCTGCGCATTGGTCCTCCTCCTTAAGCGATCGTGACACCTACTTACAAAGCATGTAGAGGTCTGTAATTTTTATCATAGGTACACTTCAACTGTGAGAGACGGAATCTAAAACAAAAATCCAGAAAATCACATTGTCTGATTTTTAAGTAATAATTTGCATTTTATTGCATGACATACAGTGGGGAGAACAAGTATTTGATACACTGCCGATGTTGCATGTTTTCCTACTTACAAAGCATGTAGAGGTTTGTCATTTTTATCATAGGTACACTTCAACTGTGAGAGATGGAATCTTAAACAAAAATCCAGAAAATCACATTGTATGATTTTTAAGTAATTAATTTGCATTTTATTGCATGACATAAGTATTTGATCACCTACCAACCAGTAAGAATTCCGGCTCTCACAGACCTGTTAGTTTTTCTTTAAGAAGCCCTCCTGTTCTCCACTCATTACCTGTATTAACTGCACCTGTTTGAACTCATTACCTGTATAAAAGACACCTGTCCACACACTCAATCAAACAGACTCCAACCTCTCCACAATGACCAAGACCAGAGAGCTGTGTAAGGACATCAGGGATAAAATTGTAGACCTGCACAAGGCTGGGATGGGCTACAGGACAATAGGCAAGCAGCTTGGTGAGAAGGCAACAACTGTTGGCGCAATTATTAGAAAATGGAAGAAGTTCAAGATGACGGTCAATCACCCTCGGTCTGGGGCTCCATGCAAGATCTCACCTCGTGGGGCATCAATGATTATGAGGAAGGTGAGGGATCAGCCCAGAACTACACGGCAGGACCTGGTCAATGACCTGAAAAGAGCTGGGACCACAGTCTCAAAGAAAACCATTAGTAACACACTACGCCGTCATGGATTAAAATTCTGCAGCGCACTCAAGGTCCCCCTGCTCAAGCCAGCGCATGTCCAGGCCCGTCTGAAGTTTGCCAATGACCATCTGGATGATCCAGAGGAGGAATGGGAGAAGGTCATGTGGTCAAAAAATTGAGCTTTTTGGTCTAAACTCCACTCGCCGTGTTTAGAGGAAGAAGAAGGATGAGTACAACCCCAAGAATACCATCCCAACCGTGAAGCATGGAGGTGGAAACATCATTCTTTGGGGATGCTTTTCTGCAAAGGGGACAGGACGACTGCACCGTATTGAGGGGAGGATGGATGGGGCCATGTATCGTGAGATCTTGGCGAACAACCTCCTTCCCTCAGTAAGAGCATTGAAGATGGGTCGTGGCTGGGTCTTCCAGCATGACAACAACCCGAAACACTCAGCCAGGGCAACTAAGGAGTGGCTCCGTAAGAAGCATCTCAAGGTCCTGGAGTGGCCTAGCCAGTCTCCAGACCTGAACCCAATAGAAAATCTTTGGAGGGAGCTGAAAGTCCATATTGCCCAGCGACAGCCCCGAAACCTGAAGGATCTGGAGAAGGTCTGTATGGAGGAGTGGGCCAAAATCCCTGCTGCAATGTGTGCAAACCTGGTCAAGACCTACAGGAAACGTATGATCTCTGTAATTGCAAACAAAGGTTTCTGCACCAAATATTAAGTTCTGCTTTTCTGATGTATCAAATACTTATGTCACGCAATAAAATGCAAATTAATTACTTAAAAATCATACAATGTGATTTTCTGAATGTTTGTTTTAGATTCCGTCTCTCACAGTTGAAGTGTACCTATGATAAAAATTACAGACCTCTACATGCTTTGTAAGTAGGAAAACCTGCAAAATCGGCAGTGTATCAAATACTTGTTCTCCCCACTGTAAGTATTTGATCACCTACCAACCAGTAAGAATTCCGTCTCTCACAGACCTGTTAGTTTTTCTTTAAGAAGCCCTCCTTTTCTCCACTCATTACCTGTATTAACTGCACCTGTTTGAACTCGTTACCTGTATAAAAGACACCTGTCCACACACTCAATCAAACAGACTCCAACCTCTCCACAATGGCCAAGACCAGAGAGCTGTGTAAGGACATCAGGGATAAAATTGTAGACCTGCACAAGGCTGGGATGGGCTACAGGACAATAGGCAAGCAGCTTGGTGAGAAGGCAACAACTGTTGGCGCAATTATTAGAAAATGGAAGAGGTTCAAGATGACAGACAGTATTTGACCTCTCTGCAAAATATGACTTAGTACTTGGTGGCAAAACCCTTGTTGGCAATCACAGAGGTCAGACGTTTCTTGTAGTTGGCCACCAGGTTTGCACACATCTCAGGAGGGATTTTGTCCCACTCCTCTTTGCAGATCTTCTCCAAGTCATTTAGGTTTCGAGGCTGACGTTTGGCAACTCGAACCTTCAGCTCCCTCCACAGATTTTCTATGGGATTAAGGTCTGTAGACTGGCTAGGCCACTCCAGGACCTTAATGTGCTTCTTCTTGAGCTACTCCTTTGTTGCCTTGGCCGTGTGTTTTGGGTCATTGTCATGCTGGAATACCCATCCACGACCCATTTTCAATGCCCTGGCTGAAGGAAGGAGGTTCTCACCCAAGATTTGACGGTACATGGCCCCGTCCATCGTCCCTTTGATGCAGTGAAGTTGTCCTGTCCCCTTAGCAGAAAAACACCCCCAAAGCATAATGTTTCCACCTCCATGTTTGACGGTGGAGATGGTGTTCTTGAGGTCATAGGCAGCATTCCTCCTCCTCCAAACACGGCGAGTTGAGTTGATTTAAAAGAGCTCCATTTTGGTCTCATCTGACCACAACACTTTCACCCAGTTCTCCTCTGAATCATTCAGATGTTCATTGGCAAACTTCAGACAGGCATGTATATGTGCTTTCTTGAGCAGGGGGACCTTGCGGGCGCTGCAGGATTTCAGTCCTTCACAGCGTAGTGTGTTACCAATTGTTTTTTTGGTGACTATGGTCCCAGCTGCCTTGAGATCATTGACAAGATCCTCCTGTGTAGTTCCGGGCTGATTCCTCACCGTTCTCATGATCATTGCAATTCCACGAGGTGAGATCTTGCATGGAGCCCCAGGCCAAGGGAGATTGACAGGTCTTTTGTGTTTCTTCCATTTGCGAATAATCTCACCAACTGTTGTCACCTTCTCACCAAGCTGCTTGGCGATGTTCTTGTAGCCCATTCCAGCCTTGTGTAGATCTTGTCCCTGACATCCTTGGAGAGCTCTTTGGTCTTGACCATGGTGGAGAGTTTGGAATCTGATTGATTGATTGCTTCTGTGGACAGGTGTCTTTTATACAGGAAACAAACTGAGATTAGGAGCACTCCCTTTAAGAGTGTGCTCCTAATCTCAGCTCGTTACCTGTATAAAAGACACCTGGGAGCCAGAAATCTTTCTGATTGAGAGGGGGTCAAATACTTATTTCCCTCATTCAAAATGCAAATCAATTTATAACATTTTTGACATGCGTTTTTCTGGATTTTTTTGTTGTTATTCTGTCTCTCACTGTTCAAATAAACCTACCATTAAAAATATAGACTGATCATTTCTTTGTCAGTGGGAAAACATACAAAATCAGCAGGGGATCAAATACTTTTTTCCCTCACAAGTGGACAAGTGGAACTTTTCTGTCGGCCCTGCATTAAAGACCAAAATTGGTTAAAGAAAATTGCGATTAATAAAAAAGTATACCAGTTTCATTTAAGGACCACAAAATTGACAGCTGTGCCATATAGATTGCTAAATAGTTGTTAAGAGATTTTTGATGTACCGATTCCATGGCACATGGTTTATGAACTTAGAGTTTTACAATTTAAATGATTATAAAAAATTATTGCAACCAATGTTATATATTTGGGGGATACAAGCATCCCAGCTCTGCAGATTTTGCTGCGAAGAGACAGAATCATTAGTTTTGGTACTGTCCATATGTATGTTGTTTTTGGACACAGGCTCAGGAATGGCTGAGTAATTGGAAATGATGCAAACAATTTCATTGATGGGGAAAAAAAGTCTGATGATAGATATAGAGGTGTTAACAACCCAAGGTGCTGCACAGAACTCCCTCTCTGTTCTCAGAGCCATGGCTAGCCTATTGAATAGACCTGTGTAATTACATTTTAGTCATTTAGCAGACGCTGTTATCCAGAGCGACTTACAGTTAGTGAATACATTTTTTTTTTCATACTGGCCCCCCGTGGGAATCGAACCCACAACCCTGGCGTTGCAAACGCCATGCTCTATCAACTGAGCTACATCCCTGCCGGCCATTCCCTCCCCTACCCTGGACGACGCTGGGCCAATTGTGCGCCGCCCATGAGTCTCCCGGTCGCGGCCGGCTGCGACAGAGCCTGGATTCGACCCAGGATCTCTAGTGGCACAGTTAGCACTGCGATGCGGCGCCTTTGACCACTGCGCCACTCAGGAGACGCAGTGGTCATAATGAAATGTGACTTCAGGGCATTGTGTACATCTGAGCCTCTTTAGCTTGTGCTCAAGGTTTCTGAAGAAATGTACATACAAGTACAAAGAAATAAGCACACACACGTACGAACACGGACCCACACACAGCGACGGGGGACAGCTGAATGCCTGACAAGGTCGCATCAGTAATTAACATCTGTCTCAGCTCCAGCTCAATTCATTATATTCTAATCTTACTGGCCCTGGCCGCTGTACCCTGTCAGTTGGGCAGAGAGAGGCAGGTCCCTACTAAGGGCCTCACACATGCATGCACACACACATGCAGGCATGCATGCACAGCCATGAGCGCACAAACACACACGCACACACACACACACACAAAGACACACACACTTGCACTGAAGCAGGCACGCACATACACAGACACACACACACGGACAAACACACACAGGGACACATGCAGAAACACACACAAGCACACACACACACACACACAGCAGGTCTACGTTGACGGCCCTTGGCTGAATAGATTATTGCTCTCATTACTACGCCTTTGTGTGGGCCACATTCATTCCCACATTGTTTTGAGTGTGCATATGTGCCTGCCTGCGTACGTCTGTGACTGCTTGTGCGAGTGTGTGCGCGTGTGTAAGTGTGTGTGTTTGTGTATGTGTGTATCTGGGTGCTTCGCATTGTATCCAGAGCCCATTAGGGGACTCCAGTAGACGGACTGCACTGTGCTGATACGGAGAGTCTTTTGTCTGCCTTTGCAGTGCTCCATATTAACAATCAAAAAGGTGCAAATCTCTATAAGAGTCAGTTCATTACTCTGCACTCCAACCGAAGATGGGGACATTATCCAGTGTGAATAGCCATAACAGTTTTGATACATTCTGAATTTACACGCAACATTTACAGTATGTTTGTGTAAGCCTGTAGAATATGTCAAATCTCTAAAGAGAGCTGAGTGGCTTTATATTATATTCCCAGTTTCTTTTACTGCCTCAATTCAATGAAATATTGAACTATTTGAAAAATGATTATACAGTTGTTCCTCTGTGTTTTAATAACAGGGTATTGTGTGTGCTTTTCGTACCCTCGGTATTCCTCTCAGAGTGGAACAGCAGTGTGGATTAAACTTTGTTTTAGGGCTCTATTTAATCGCTGAAGCGTTACAGATTGCGTGATAGAAATGTTAAGATAATTTCCAATTGAGCCTACATAGGCAGCATTTACCGTGAAATGCAGTCTCCGCTAACGCGGGAACATTGCTTTTAAATTTCAATCACGCTCTAACGCTGAACTCCCGAGAGCCCTTACGATACTCTCAAAAGTCAACATCTACTCATGTTCAAATCAACATTCCTGTCTCCCTAACCTCGATACAAAAATCTTATTTGAGGCTGACATTTACTTTCTTTTCATTGCCTTTCTTTGTCGCAAATTTGGAAATTCTGTCTGCTTATCCTGGACAGATTTTGATGAGAGTGAACCCTCTCGCTTCGCCTCTTCCTCTCTGACTGAACCTAAACAAATGTACCTCATTACGTGGGTGACCACTGGATTGCCTGTCAGAAAATTGCAGGTATAGACCAGGGGTTCCAAACTTTTTCACTCAGGGTCCCCCTTCTAGCATTGGGGAACATCCCGTGCTCCCCCGGCGCGCGCACAAATGCACAACTTTAATTTCTATGGGCACAAGCACGGTTCATGACACAAACTGTTCACACCCCTCTTGTCGGTGGAGATAATTTAGCAGGTTTAAAGCTTATTTCCTGCAATTCTACACATTTTGTCATGTCTAATGTGTATTCATGTGATATTTGAGTGACTAAAGAATTACAACAATATCTATGGGTTAAAAAACCTAAATAAAAAATTGTTAGCTGACATGGGCTAGTTGATCTGGACATTTCTGACAAGTTATAAATAGCTCTCTAAGGTATGCAATGACTAACATGACAACAGGAACTGATGATGCACTACCCAAATGCACCTTGTGCATTCTACTATTACAACTTTCAAGAGTAAGTTCCGGACTGAACCACTGGTATAGACAACAGCCTGGCCATTTGTGTGTGCGCGTGTGTTCAGAGCCAGGTGGCATGGTTTAATTTTGTCTTACACAAACAAAATAAGAACAACTTAAATAAAATATATGATAAGAAAAAAGGATTAGGGTTAGGTTTGAGGCTAGGGTCAGGGCTAAGCTGAACTGAGATGTGGACATAAAGCTAGGGTCAGGGCTAAGGGCTAGGTAGGGTTAGAGTTAGAAGCGATGTCCTTGGGTTCTCTCTTCTTTCCCATGGTCAGTGCTGCCATTTTTCATCCTTTCAGCGACCCATAACCTATGCTGTTGGTGAGATGGGGGAAATCATTAACATCCAATCTATCTGAATGTCACATGGCAAAGATAGTGTTGCAAATATGTCCCTCCCAAAAGTAGTGTTTACTCAAACATACAGTGCATTCGGAAAGTATTCAGACCCCTTAACTTTTTCCACATTTTGTTACGTTACAGTCTTATTCCAAAATTGATTACATTTGTTCCCCTCATCAATCTACACACAATACCCCATAATGACAAAGCAAAAACAGGTTTTTAGAAATGTTTGCAAATGTATACTCTTCAGACTCTTTACTCAGTACTTTGTTGAAGCAGCTTTGGCAGCGATTACAGCCTCAAGTCTTCTTGGGTATGACGCTACAAGCTTGGCACACCTGTATTTGGGGAGTTTCTCCATTTCGTCTCTGCAGATCCTCTCAAGCTCTGTTAGGTTGGATGGGGAGCGTCGCTGCACAGCTATTTTCATGTTTCTCCAGAGATGTTCGATCGGGTTCAAGTCCGGGCTCTGGCTGGGCCACTCCTGCGTTGTCTTGGCTGTGTGCTTAGGGTCGTTGTCCTGTTGGAAGGTGAACCTTTGCCCCAGTCTGAGCTCCTGAGCAGGTTTTCATCAAGGATCTCTCTGTACTTTGCTCCGTTCATCTTTCACTTGAACCTGACTAGTCCCTGCCGCTGAAAAACATCCCCACAGCATGATGCTGCCACCACCATGCTTCACCGTAGGGATGGTGCCAGGTTTTCTCCAGATGTGATGCTTGGCATTCAGGCCAAAGAGTTCAATCTTGGTTTCATCAGACCAGATAATCTTGTTTCTCATGGTCTGAGAGTCCTTTAGGTGCCTTTTGGCAAACTCCAAGCGGGCGGTCATCTGCCTTTTACTGAGGAGGGACTTCCGTCTGGCCACTCTACCATAAAGGCCTGATTGGTGGAGCGCTGCAGAGATTGTTGTCCTTCTGGAAGGTTCTCCCATCTCCACAGAGGAACTCTGGAGCTCTGTAAGAGTGACCATCGGGTTCTTGGTCACCTCCCTGACCAAGGCTCTTCTCCCCCGATTGCTCAATTTGGCCGGGCAGCCAGCTCTAGGAAGAGTCTTGGTGGTTCCAAATTTCTTCCATTTAAGAATGATGTAGGCCACATGCTGCATACCTTTTTTTGGTACCCTTCCCTAGATCTGTGCCTCGACACAATCCTGTCTTGGAGCTCTACGTACAATTCTTTCGACCTCATGGCTTGGTTTTTCCTCTGACATGCACTGTCAACAGTGGGACCTTATATAGACAGGTGTCTGCCTTTCCAAATCATGTCCAATCATTTGAATTTACCACAGATGGACTCCAATTATGTTGTAGAAACATCTCAAGGATGATCAATTGAAACAGGATGCACCTGAGCTCAATTTCGAGTCTCATAGCAAAGGGTCTGAATACTTATGTAAATAAGGTATTTCTGGGGGGTTTTGTTGTAAATTTGCCAACATTTCTAAAAACCGTTTTTCGCTTTGTCATTATGGGGTATTGTGTGTAGATTGATGAGGGAATAAAAAATGTAAAGTCCATTTCAGAATAAAGCTGTAACGTAACAAAATGTGGAAAAGGTGAAGGGGTCTGAATACTTTCCAAATGCACTGTATGCTGCTGTAGATGCCAGCTGTGGTTTATGTGTGTGCGTGATCATACATATGCATCTGTCTCCTGGGCAAGTGCTGCCTGGATTGGCTGGTGCTTTGCGGCCTCATGAGGAGAGGCTGTAACCAGACTGTAACAGGCAGGCTGCATCCCAAATGGCACTATTTTTAGTGTCAAACGTAGTGCACTATATAGGGAATAGGATGCCATTTGGGACGCTTCTGGAGCCTCCCGTTTGCCTGACAAACAACGTAACCTTTGAGATGATGGATCCTGACACAGTGGGCCGTATTTGACTTCCCAGCCAGGGAATGTGAGAATCCAACTGTCAGCAGCAAAAAATCATCAGCACAGCCCTGCTTGCTTCACCGCAGACACTGCCCTGAACACACACGCAACCATGCACAGACACGCAACATGCACACACACACACACTGCCGACACTCCTCTCCTCGGAAGGAAATGTTTCCTTAGCATGCCGTGTAGGATAAGTGAGGTGAATGATTGCTCTGCTTCTGTGGGCCAAAATGTTTTGCTGTTTTGGTTCTATCATACGTTTAAGATAATCTTAATGGAGGGATGGACCTGTTGTATGTTTATTGCTTTGATTATTTCAATTATTCTGTTAAGTTAGGGACTAAATGAAAGGAGGACTTGTGGTTGGGCTAGGGCAAAGAGATAGTTATAGCACTCAACTTGGATCTAACCCGTTTTTTGAATGGACATTGTCATTGAGGTCTTCCACCATTTTAAAGTAGTCAACTGGGTGGGGATTCCTATGGGTTGGGAGCGATCAGCCAATGATCAGAGCATTGTCTTCTTCTTCAAATTGGGTGATATGGTTTGTAAATGGCTTTAAGATATATCACCGCCATCTAGTGGCCACAATAAATGAATGAATAATGATTCGGTTCAGGACTCCAGCACTGCAGATGGCGGTAAATCACTAATATTAGCTTTACACTTTTTTCAAACACAAACTAAGAAGAAAATTGACTACATTAAAATGGAGAAAGCCTCAATGGCGCTGCCCATACCATCACAGACACCATAATGGCACAGATACAACGTTTAGACCTCTTTCCATCTCTATGGGCTGGGATTAGAAGATGGAGAATGGATGTGTTTCATAGGTGGATGAGTTACAGGGGGAAGCATCTCACTGGCTGTAACTGAAATAAGAGCAGGTTAGGCGTGCTGGCTCACAGAGGGAGACGTGGGTTGCGTTCAGGAAAATGCAGCATTGGAGAACACTGAGGATAGAAATATAATGTAGAGACCTGATGAGACTCTCTGTTCCACACAAGATAATTATGTCTGTTCTACACAACCTATTTCTGTCTGCAGTGGTCTTTAACATTTCAACCACATGAATGCACCCAAGGTATAATGGTATCTGCAGTGAAGGGGAGGGGGGCACACAGAGTTTTTTGTTGCTTCTTCATCTGCATTGCTTGCTGTTTGGGGTTTTAGGCTGGGTTTCTGTATAGCACTTCGTGACATCTGCTGATGTAAAAAGGGCTTTATAAATACATTTGATTGATTGATTGATTGACTGGCTGTAGGGCAAGGGGAGACAACTGAAATGGATATTTGATTGGTTAAGGGGACATGGAGAGGGTTTTCTGGCTTTCTGGGCCTTGACGACAGTCAGACAGACCACCCTTTGGGGACCACTGTGATGATCAATGATTCTATTACCATTACAATGACGCCATTATCAGCAGCCTCTCCGGACCAGTACACCTCTACCCCCACCCCTCCCCCCTCCCCCCTTTGAAAGTCAATGGGAAGAAAGATACTAAGTACGGTAGGGGCTGTAAATGTCAACAAGAATATATATACTAACTACAGTAGGGGCTCCATGCTGTGGCATGTTTGTCAGAGAGAGAGAGAAGGTAATCAGGTAATCCTTCAGTCTCTCCATACATTCACAAATTGGGACATTTCTGTACTGTGTCCCTGTAGACATGCATGCAGGTGTAAGGTCAAATATTAGCACCACAGCAGGTGTAGAAAGAATCGGCTGTTCCAACAAACCCACCTGTTTACCGTTCCAGAGGGTACGCAGTGATCGGACAGAAATGTTATCATTCCGGCACTGTGTGTCCGTGCATGCGTGTTCGTGTGTGCCTGTGTGTGTGTCACTAACCACTTTTCCATTTACAGTTTCTATGCGAGTAAAGTCATACCGTATTTTAAACAAAAATCATAACAACTGTGATGGAAACAGGAAGATTTGGTACAATTTTAAAAATGCCAACAGATCATTTGTTAGTTCAACATGGTGGGATCTTTTTATGTGGTAAAATTAATTATGTGAGAAATGGCAAATATTGATATACAGTGCCTTCGGAAAGTATTCAGACCCCTTGACTTTTTCCACATTTTGTTAAGTTACAGATTTATTCTAAAATGGATTAAATAAATAAAAATCCTCAGCAATCCACACACAATACCCCATAATGACAAAGCAAAAACCGAAATATCTTATTTACATAAGTATTCAGACCCTTTACTATGAAACTCGAAATTGAGCTCAGGTGCATCCTGTTGCAATTGATCATCCTTGAGATGTTTCTACATCTTGATTGGAGTCCACCTGTGGTAAATTCAATTGATTGGACATGATTTGGAAAGGCACACACCTGTCTATATAAGGTCCCACAGTTGACAGTGCAAAAACCCAGCCATGAGGTCGAAGGAATTGTCCTTTGAGCTCCGAGATAGGATTGTGCCGGGGCACAGATCTGGGGAAGTGTACAGTGGCCTCCATCATTCTTAAATGGAAGAAGTTTGGAACCACCAAGACTCTTCCTAGAGCTGGCCGCCCGGCCAAACTGAACAATTGGGGCAGAAGGGTCTTGGTCAGGGAGGTGACCAAGAACCCGATGGTCACTCTGACAGAGGTCTAGAGCTCCTCTGTGGAGATGGGAGAACCTTACAGAAGGACAACCATCTCTGCAGCACTCCACCAATTAGGCCTTTATGGTAGAGTGGCCAGATGGAAGCCACTCCTCAGTAAAAGGCACATGACAGCCCGCTTGGAGTTTGCCAAAAGGCACCTAAAGGACTCTCAGACCATGAGAAACAAGATTCTCTGGTCTGATGAAACCAAGATTGAACTCTTTGGCCTGAATGCCAAGCGTCACGTGAAGGAAACCTGGCACCATCCCTACGGTGAAGCATGTTGGTGGCAGTATCATGCTGTGGGGATGTTTTTCAGCGGCAGGGACTGGGAGACTAGTCAGGATCGAGGAAAAGGTGAACGGAGCAGATACAGAGAGATCCTTGATGAAAACCTGCTCCAGAGGGCTCAGGACCTCAAACTGGGGCGACTGTTCACCTTCCAACAGGACAATGACCCTAAGCACAGAGCCAAGACAACGCAGGAGTGGCTTCTGGACAAGTCTCTGAATATCGTTGAGTGGCCCAGCCAGAGCCTGGACTTGAACCCGATCTAACATCTCTGGAGAGACTTGAAAATAGTCTGTGCAGCAACGCTCCCCATCCAACCTGACAGAGCTTGAGAGGATCTGCAGAGACAAATGGGAGAAACTCCCCAAATACAGCGTCACACCCAAGAAGACTCAAGGCTGTAATCGCTGCCAAAGGTGCTTCAACAAAGTACTGAGTAAAGGGTCTGAATACTTATGTTAATGTAATATTTCTTTTTCTTTTTTTTTAAACTGTTTTTGCTTTGTCATTATATGTAGATTGATGAGGGGGAAAAAATGTAATCCATTTTAGAATAAGGCAGTAACCTAACAAAATGTGGAAAAAGTCAAGGGGTCTGAATACTTTCTGAAGGCACTGTGATAACCATCATATCGAAGTAAACTTGGAGTCACGCGATTATATGGTGTGTGGTCCTCCTACTACAACTCAGGAAACCATGCAATTTATTAGGCTACAGATGAAACAACTTATGATGAACTTCGAAAGTGCATGGTGATCTTGATGCTCCTTTCCCTCAATATATTCCAATAAATATTGAGGGTCTTATTCTGGTGACATGATGATCGGTTCTTGACTGCCGTTTGACTAGTGCTGAGAGATTAGTCCTTTTTGAGTTCGGTTCGGTTTTGTTTAGATTTTTTTTTTTTTTTATAATCAAGGTTTTCGATTTTGGTAGTTTTAGTAGTTATTTAAAGTAAATATGGCATACTTTATGACTGCTGAATACCAACTATCAATCACTTAGATTAGGGTTTCCCAAACTCGGTCCTGGGGCCCCCCCGGGTGCACGTTTTGGTTTTTGCCCTAGCACTACACAGCTGATTCAGATAATCAATGTGTGTTTTCTCTTCTCTCAGTCTCTGTGTCTGCTCCGCACAGACCGGACAAGTTTAAGCGGGCGCGCAATGGATTATGGTCATTGTAGTTAATGACCACGTTTTCTGCGCTAAACTATGTAGAATACTGGCCTGTTGGAAACTACAACTCCATACCACATCACACAGTTCAGGCTTCATCTGATTTATTACTACAGAAACTGCACATCTAGCTCACAGAAAAACCCAGAAAGAAATGGAATTTAAATAATTGAACTGACATCGGTCAATTAGTTGTTTAAAAACCGTCCAAAAAAAAGGAAATGTTGGTTAATTGTTCAGCACTATGTTTGACAAATTGAAATATTCTTATCTATAATAATATGATTATGTAGACTTGCCTAAGCGCACAGCCTAGCTGCACCTTATAGGCACATTTGCAATTTAATGCAACAGTTTTTGTGACTAAACTATTTGAAAATGCGATTGAAACACATTGAACTTTAGATTTTTTATTCAGTGAAAAAAGTACATTTTGTGTGCACTACATTATCACGCACTGATTTTCAACCGCAACAAGTCCGTTTGGTGAAAACACAACACTGGCAGGAAAATTTGCAGATTTTAGAATATTCGCATGAAAGTCTGTCGCCAATTGAATGGAAACCTAGCTAGTGTTATCATTCCATGCTGTGTGTGTTCACACTCCAACAGCAGCACAGTATTTGTGGATCTGGATGTTCTGTTTGCTCATTTTAATGGGTTCAAAGGCACGGCTCCAGGTGCATGATAAAGCCAGAGAGAGAGGGGGTAAGACTGTAGAGAGAGGGAGCGAGAGAGATGGAGGGAGTGAGACACAGGAGAATGAGAGGGAAAGAGACAGGGTAAGAAAGAAGGAGGGAAAAGAACGGGAGAGAGAGAGGAGAGAGAGTAGAAGGGAGGGGAGAGATACATGTAAGACAGAGAGAAAGAGAGTGAGAGAGGGGGGGGGGCAGCGAGAGAGAGAGAGGGTAGCGAGAGAGAAAAGAGAGAGAGAGGGTAACGAGAGAGAAAAGAGAGAGAGAGAGAGAGAGGGGGTAGCGAGAGAGGAGAGAGAGGTGGGGTAGCGAGAGAGGAGCGAGAGAGAAGGCGAAAAAGTGACATAGGACAACCAGAGGGGGCACCGTAGGACCGTCTATCCTCCTCTCTCCTCACACAGTTTAACAAATGGGGGCAGCACACTCAGGGAGATATTCTCTCTCTCTGTCTCTCTGTCTCTGTCTCTCTCTCTGAGAGCCAGGCTGGGATGGTTTATTGTGCAGTAAAGAGGAATGGGATGTGGGTGCTCTCTCACAGAAAGGCTTCTTCCCTTCCCACAGACAGTGTGTGTGTATGCGTTTGAGCACCCAAGTGTGTGTGCGTGCACCCTTGCTTGTGTGTGTATGTGTACGTGCTTGTGTGTGTGTGTGTGTTTTCCTCCCCGACACAGATAAGATGTCTCCCTCCTGGAGGTAACGTCAGTTTAACCGCATCAGATAATGACAATATTTGTTTGTCATTGTCATGCTGTGCTCCCTACAGGATCCTTTCCACTGACTTAATGGCCCATGATTCCCAGCAAAGACAAACAGGAACAGAGTCATGTGAAATAAAATGACACAGGAGGGGGGAAGAAACTAATGTATTGTAAACTTTTAACCAAACATCCCCAAGCTCTATGAGACCAATGGAGAGAAAGAAATGGAGGCAGGGGAAGAAATACACTATATATACAAAGGTATGTGGAGACCACTTCAAATTAGTGGATTTGGCTTTTTCAGCCACACCCGTTGCTGACAGGTGTATACAATCGAGCACACAGCCATGCAATCTCCATAGACAAACATTGGCAGTAGAATGGCCTTACTGAAGAGCTCTGTGACTTTCAACGTGGCACCGTCAAAGGATGCCACCTTTCCAACAAGTCAATTAGTCAAATTTCTGCCCTGCTAGAGCTGCACCGGTCAACTGTAAGTGTTGTTATTGTGAAGTGGAAACGTCTAGGAGCAACAACGGCTCAGCCGTGAAGTGGTAAGCCACACAAGCTCACAGAACGGGACCGCCTAGTGCTGAAGGGTGTTGCACATAAAAATTGTCTGTCCTCGGTTGCAACACTCACTACCGAGTTCCAAACTGCCCCTAGAAGCAACATCAGCACAATAACTGTTCGTCGGGAGCTTCATGAAATTGGTTTCCATGGCCGAGCAGCTGCACAGAAGCCTAAGATCACCATGCGCAATGCCAAGCATTGCCTTGAGTGGTGTAAAGCTCGCCGCCATTGGACTCTTGAGCAGTGGAAAAGCATTCTCTGGAGTGATGAATCACGCTTCACCATCTGGCAGTCCGACGGACAAATCTGGGTTTGGCGGATGCCAGGAGAACGCTACCTGCCCCAATGCATAGTGCCAACTGTAAAGTTTGGTGGAGGGGAATAATGGTCTGGGGCTATTTTTCATGGTTCGGGCTAGGCCCCTTAGTTCCAGTGAAATGAAATCTTAACGCTACAGCATACAATGACATTCTAGACAATTCTGTGCTTCCAACTTTGTGGCAACAGTTTGGGGAAGGCCCTTTCCTGTTTCAGCATGACAATGCCCCCGTGCACAAAGCGAGGTCCATACAGAAATGGTTTGTCAAGATCGGTGTGGAAGAACTTGACTGGCCTGCACAGAGCCCTGACTTCAACCCCATCGAACACCTTTGGGATGAATTGAAACGCCGACTGCGAGCCAGGCTTAATCACCCAACATCTGCGCCCGACCTCACTAATGCTCTTGTAGCTGAATGGAAGCAAGTCCCCGCAGCAATGTTCCAACATCTAGTGGAAAGCCTTCCCAGAAGAGTGGAGGCTGTTAGAGCAGCAAAAGGTGGACCAACTCCATATTAATGCCAATGATTTTGGAATGAGATGTTCGACGTGCAGGTGTCCACATACTTTTGGTTATGTAGTGTAGATGGGAGTTTGTTTTTCCTACTCAAATCAAATTGACACTTTAGTCATTTAGCAGATGCTCTTATCCAGAGCGACTTACAGTTAGTGAGTGCATACATTTTCATACTGGCCCCCCGTGGGAAACAACCCTGGCGTTGCAAGCGCCATGCTCTACCAACTGAGCTACAGGGGACTATATCAAATAAAATTGTATTTGCCACATGCACCGAATACAACAGGTGTAGACATTACAGCGAAATGCTTACTTACTGTGTCTTTGTGTTTGACCTGATGCTGAAGAATGGGTGTGATGTTGGCAGTCTAGACCAACAGGATGATTAATCAATCAGCCAGCCAATGCATTCTTCTCAATGCCATACACTACAGCTATGACTGTGCTGAAGACTGCTAAACACACTCCTAATGAGACCAGTGGTGCATCCCAAACGGCACCCTAATCCCATTATAGTGCACTACTTTTGATCAGGGCCCATACTGTTGAATAGGGCCCATACTGTTGAATAGGGCCCATAGTGCTCCATGTAAGGAATAGGGTGCCATTTGGGATGCAGCCCAGCTCAGTTGATATAAGGAACCCATCATCTCATCCACCTGCAGAGAAGTAGAAAATGTCTCTATTTCCTCCAAAGGTAGCCCTGAGGTTGTGGTGATGATTGTATAACAATGCACAACATATCTTACTGCCTAACAACATAAATCCCTTCTAACAACTTGTTATGCTGTAGTTGTTTTCTATCCAACCATGCAATCTTTTAGATAAACCTTGTATCCAGTCAATTAAACTATCAGTGAACTAAGCCTCAGAGTTCAGTTGCCTGCGAGTCAGCAAATGCAATATGGTTAATAGCGTCATTTAGGGGGGAATGGAAGACATAGTGTTTGTCTTAAATGGCACCCTATTCAACTTTTGACCAGAGCCTTATGGGCCCTGGTCAAAAGTAGTGCACTATGTAGGGAATAGCGTGCCATTTGGGATGCATATATTGTTCCCAATGGACACCAGGACTGATCTGATGGGGCTCAGCGAAGGGGAAAAAGGAGGAACATTACGAAGTGTAATTACTTTAAGCACCATTAGGGATGCAATAACTTGGAGTGTTTTGCTACAAAGCAAATCCAGCTAGGCTGATCTGAATTGGACAGAGAAAAAGCTATGTTGTTTCAGTATACACACAGTCCCAATCAACGGACTAACTGTCTGGTAGAGACCAGGGTTGAAGTCAATTCGAATTGAAGGTAGTCAACTTAAAAAAAAATTGCTTTTTAGTTTATTGAGATGTCACTGAAAATAGACAGCCTTTTTACAATTATTGAATTTGAATTTCAGTTTACTTCCTGAATTGACTGCTTTCAATAAAATATGGACCTAAACCCTGCAGTAGCCTGTTACTACGCTACAGGCAGAAAGGTTTCTGCTCAACTTGCCATGTCATGCATCATCTTCTGTTTCTAATTAAATAGGAAGTAAATGACAGCAGCAAATGGCAGTGTTTTGGGAATTACATCTGACAGCTGATTATTGTGGATGACAATCATTCGACTGCAATAAAGCATGGCTTCAATCGTAGACAGAGACAGGTTCCTTACAAATATAGTCATTCCCTCACCACACTCTCTCCAGTGTTCACTCCTGTCTGTCTGTGACCTCCCAGTAGGTAACATGCTCTCCAGCCAGGCCTGTGAAGCTTTTATTAGTGTCCCACTGAGAGGCTATGGAGGGTTACACTGTGAGGGCCAGTGTAGGCCCAGCAGGCACTGAGAGATAGGGGTTGGGGTAATTGAGTATACACAACTCTCATAGCGGACTGCCTAGTCTGGCACAATGGTGTAGTGTGTGTGTGTGTGTATGTACTTGTGTGTCCGTGCATGTGTCCGTCTGTGTGTGTGGATGCGTTTTTGTTTGTGCGTGTGTCTGTCTGTCTTGTGTGTGGTCAGTCCTCTCATGGCCTGCTGTGATGGGGGCCAGGTATCAGGGTGTTTGAAGTGAGAGTGTTATAGACTCATTGATCTGTGGCAGTCTCACATGAGTTCTTTGCTGAGACATGGAAACAGGAGGACTGCTACAATCAATAGATGGATAGAGCCCTGCGGCAGCCAGCAACAGTTTGATCCTGGTTCTTGCTCCTCTGCTCACAGCCACCACCTCAGGAAATACAAAACATTCTTTCTCCATCTCTCCCTCTCAGAGGGGGTGGCAGTTAGCCTAGTGGTTAAGAGCATTGGGATTGTAACCGAAAGGTCGCTGGTTCAAATCCCCACGCCGAGCAAGGCAGTTAACCCCCAACAACAAGTACTCCCCGGGTGCCGATGACGTTGATTAAGGCAGCCCCCCGCAACTCTCTGATTCAGAGAGGTTGGGTTAAATGCGGAATACTTATTTTGGTTGAATGCATTCAGTTGTGCAACTGACTAGGTATCCACTTTCGCTTCCCTCATCAATGTGGGATGTCTTTTGTTATCTTCGAAAAAATACTGACCTTTTAAGGCCCCAAATGGTTTGCTTACCCAGTTCTGCATCACACAGCCTTATGATTAATTCCGCATCGCTACATTGGCTCCTTACCTGGAGTGGCTGTTTCTCTTGCCCATTAGAATGCATTACCTGAGCCCAGCTGTGGCTCTTTAGGGCCTGAGACCAGGGATCAGTGTAGACAGGTACTATCCTGGGATCTGACAGAGCGGAGCTGTCTCAAGGTGGATGGGAATGGAAACTCATCGTCTGGGTAAAAATGCAAGTGTAATCACACTCACAATGAGTTGTCTCCAATCTCCATCCAGTTTAGGCGTGAGCCAAGGACAGCAGCTGGCTGTGTGTGTGTTTATTGTTCAGTCTCAGGACGAAGGCCGGGTTCTTGAGGAGAATGACAGTGGGTCCTGACGGGAACGCGACCCGCAATCCGCCTTCAATGATGT
This sequence comes from Coregonus lavaretus, assembly GCF_964263955.1. Taxonomy (NCBI): domain Eukaryota; kingdom Metazoa; phylum Chordata; class Actinopteri; order Salmoniformes; family Salmonidae; genus Coregonus; species Coregonus lavaretus. The sequence continues at coordinate 986,018 of NC_140006.1, forward strand.
CACGATCGTCTAACAGAGATGAGGACCAAGGCGCAGCGTTGCAGGCAAACATACTCTTTATTAGAGACACGATATAAAAAAAAAAAACGATAACGTGACAGTTCACGGTCTAACACAACAGACTAGAAAACAGACCGGACCGTACTGGGGACACACACCACTGGCCCTACACCGGGATCTGGAACGGGCCGGACCGGACTGGTAACACACCCCAGTACCTCTCGCCGTGCCTCTACACCTTCCATCCCCTCTTCGACCAGTGGCCCCCGTAACCTGGCGGCCTCCTCTGCCAACCCGCTGGACCGCTCTATCGCGGCCTCCTGCTGCCCCGACGTCGTGAGCCCCCCCCTAAAAATTTTCTGGGGGTCTCTCTTCCCCGTGGGCCAGGCCTCTATGGTTCTCGCCCAACTCTCGCTCTTCTGCTTCCAATTCCCGCCATTCAGCTCCTCATTCGGCTTGACCCAGTTGAAGCTCTTCCTCCACTGTTCCCAAGTCCACCCTCTCTGCTCCTCACTAGGCTGCTTGGTCCAGTTCTGGTGGGTTCTTCTGTCACGATCGTCTAACAGAGATGAGGACCAAGGCGCAGCGTTGCAGACGAACATACTCTTTATTATATACACGATCAAAACAACAAAACGATAACGTGACAGTTCACGGTCTAACAAAAACCAACTAGAAACAAGAACCCACAAACACAAAGGGAAAAACAGACAGTTTAAATATGGCTCCCAATCAGAGACAACCATTCACAGCTGACACTCGTTGCCTCTGATTGGGAGTCACTCAGGCCAACATAGAAATAGAATACATAGATCTACACACCCTGGCTCAACATAACAGTGTCCCCAGAGCCAGGGCGTGACAAATGAAGACACAGTGAAACCTGAGAGACGGGAGGAGAGAGGGAGGAAATGGAATGTACTCTGTGGGTAGGAAGAGGAGATCGGAAAATTACCTTCCTTCATTGCCATGCTGGTTCAGATAGCACCGTAATGTATGGGCCATATCAAAAACATTGAGTGAGATGGGGTGGATGAACAAACGTGGCCGATGCAAAATATCTCTCCATCGGACGCCAGGGGAGAAGAGAGGAGCCAGAGACAATTTATATCTCCCCTGCAGTCGTTTCTATGTAATAAGCCCATTAAATGCTGTGGCGTCTCATTCGTCCCTTTCCCCAGTAAAGCATATTGGTCAGCGGAATAGGCTTTGCGGCGCATCCAGCGTTATGGAAGACCCTTCGAGATAACAGGGAAACATGTATTGGTTTCATGTAGTATATTTATAATAACATACTGTAACCATGCCAAGAGAGGATAGGGATGCCAGCCACAGACAGGGATGAGTCTGGGACCCGTTTTTCGGTCTGTGCTTTTGTGTGTGGCAAATGTCCTTCCCTGTTAAAGGAATACCAAGAGAAGAGACACTAAGAAGAAATTAACAAGCAACATACAGTACCAGTCAAAAGTTTGGACACACCTACACATTCAATAGTTTTTCTTTATTTTTACTATTTTCTACATTGGAGAATAATAGTGAAGACATCAAAACTATGAAATAACACATATACAATCACGTAGTAACCAAAACAGTGTTAAACAAATCAAAATGTATTTGTATTTATTCGAGATTCTTCAAAGTAGCCACCCTTTGCCTTGATGACAGCTTTGCACACTCTTGGCATTCTCTCAACCAGCTTTATGAGGAACAGTCTTGAAGGAGTTCCCACATATGCTGAGCACTTCTGGCTGCTTTTCCTTCACTCTGCAGTCCAACTCATCCCAAACCATCTCAATTGGGTTGAGGTCGGGTGATTGAGGAGGCCAGGTCATCTGATGCAGCACTCTCCTTCTTTGTCAAATAGCCCTTACACAGCCTGGAGGTGTATTTTGGGTCATTGTCCTGTTGAGAAACAAATGATAGTCCCACTAAGCGCAAACCAGATCGGATGGCGTATTGCTGCAGAATGCTGTGGTAGCCATGCTGGTTAAGTGTGCCTTGAATTCTAAATAAATCACACACAGTGTCACCAGCAAAGCACCCCCACACCATCACATCTCCTCCTCCATGCTTCACGGTGGGAACCACACATGTGGAGATCATCCATTCACCTACTTTACGTCTCAGAAAAACACGGTGGTTGGAACCAAAAATCTCAAATTTAGATTTCCACCGGTCTAATGTCCATTGCTCGTGTGGCACAAGCAAGTCTCTTCTTCTTATTGGTGTCCTTTAGTAGGGGTGAGTAGGGGCCATTGCAGGAATTTGACCATGAAGGCCTGATTCACACAGTCTCCTCTGAACAGTTGATATTGAGATGTGTCTGTTACTTGAACTCTGTGAAGCATTTATTTGGGCTGCAATCTGAGGTGCAGTTAACTCTAATTAACTTATCCTCTGCAGCAGAGGTAACTCTGGGTCTTCCTTTCCGGATTGACTGACCTTCATGTCTTAAATTAATGATTAATGATACCAAAAAAGAAACGTCCTCTCACTGTCAACTGTGTTTATTTTCAGCAAACTTAACATGTGTAAATATTGGTATGAACATAACAAGATTCAATAACTGAGACATAAACTGAACAAGTTCCACAGACATGTGACTAAATGGAATAATGTGTCCCTGAACAAAGGGGGGGGGGGGGGGGGGGGGGTCAACAAAGTAACAGTCAGTATCTGGTGTGGCCACCAGCTGCATTAAGTACTGCAGTGCATCTCCTCCTCATGGACTGCACCAGATTTGCCAGTTCTTGCTGTGAGATGTTACCCCACTCTTCCACCAAGGCACCTGCAAGTTCCCGGACATTTCTGGGGGGAATGGCCCTAACCCTCACAGGTCCCAGACGTGCTCAATGGGATTGATATCTGGGCTCTTCGCTGGCCATGGCAGAACACTGACAATCTTTTCTACAGGAAATCACGCACAGAACGAGCAGTATGGCTGGTGGCATTGTCATGCTGGAGGGTCATGTCAGGAAGCCTGCAGGAAGGGCACCACATGAGGGAGGAGAATGTCATCCCTGTAACGCACAGCGTTGAGATTGCCTGCAATGACAACAAACTCAGTCCGATGATGCTGTGACACACCGCCCCAGACCATGACGGACCCTCCACCTCCAAATCGATCCCGCTCCAGAGTACAGGCCTCGGTGTAACGCTCATTCCTTTGACGATAAACGCGAATCCGACCATCACCCCTGGTGAGGCAAATCCGCGACTTGTCAGTGAAGAGCACTTTTTGCCAGTCCTGTCTGGTCCAGCGACGGTGGGATTGTGCCCATAGGCGACGTTGTTGCCGGTGATGTCTGGTGAGGACCTGCCTTACAACAGGCCTACAAGCCCTCAGTCCAGCCTCTCTCAGCCTATTGCAGACAGTCTGAGCACTGATGGAGGGATTGTGCGTTCCTGGTGTAACTCGGGCAGTTGTTGTTGCCATCCTGTACCTGTCCCGCAGGTGTGATGTTCGGATGTACCGATCCTGTGCAGGTGTTGTTACACGTGGTCTGCCACTGCGAGGACGATCAGCTGTCCGTCCTGTCTCCCTGTAGCGCTGTCTTAGGCGTCTCTCAGTACGGACATTGAAATGTATTGCCCTGGCCACATCTGCAGTCCTCATGTCTCCTTGCAGCATGCCTAAGGCACGTTCACGCAGATGAGCAGGGACCCTGGCCATCTATCTTTTGGTGTTTTTCAGAGTCAGTAGAAAGGCCTCTTTAGTGTCCTAGGTTTTCATAACTGTGACCTTAATTGCCTACGTCTGTAAGCTGTTAGCGTCTGCTAAATGACGTAAATGTAAATGTAAATGTTAACGACCGTTCCACAGGTGCATATTCATTCATTGTTTATGGTTCATTGAACAAGCATGGGTAACAGCGTTTAAACCCTTTACAATGAAGATCTGTGAAGTTATTTGGATTTTTATGAATTATCTTTGAAAGACAGGGTCCTGAAAAAATATGTTTCTTTTTTTGCTGAGTTTATTTTGATTTGTTTAACACTTTTTTGGTTACTACATGTTTCTATATGTGTTATTTCATGGTGTTGATGTCTTCACTATTATTCTACAATGTAGAAAATAGTACAAATAAAGAAAAACCCTGGAATGAGTAGGTGTGTTCAAACTTTTGACTGGTACAGTACATAGACCCACTACAAAACCTTCACAGGGTTGATGAAGGCTTTATGTTTCTTAAAAGCCTGAAAGGCTACTGTAAAAAATATATTTGCACTTGACACCAAAGTCACAATCTTCAAAAAATTATGTTAACAAGCTCATATTAGTTTAAAAGCACTTTATTCAACTGTATCCAAACATTCATACATATCAAATCCTAATCCACATAGCAGTTTAGTTACATACAGTTTGTCATGTCATCTTGAGACCTGCAAGAGAAATGGATTACGTAATATTCAGTCATTACAGCAGAACTCATATCCATACAAGACCCATGTGTTATCTGTGTTACAGTCAAAATGTTCCGCCTAGTCAGCTGGCTTAGTGAGTCAGGGTGGGACTGACATGGCACCTTTTGGTTCCACACAGATATATGTATTATACAGCAAAGAGACTCACATCAGCCAGTTCATCAGAATCTGACAGCCTCAGAGACCATACACCGACAGGGAACATTATAGCACTACCTGATTCACTCACAGCTCAGAGTTGAAATATAATCATGGCCATTCACAGCAACCAGTAATGATCTTGGAGAGATTTCCAAAAGAACAGGCTGAGCCTCCCACAGTGTTGAGAGTTTAGGTCTGTGTGTGGTTTCACAGTGGCAGATGATAGATGTGTGTGTCCTGGAGTTGGTTGATGTCTTGGCTGTAGAAGTGTCTTGGCTGTAGAAGGCAGCATCTATCTGTTGGCAGTCTGGTGTATAATTGTAACGGCGCTAACTCATTATGATGGCACTCTCAAAAAGACATTACCCTACACACAGATGACAAACCACTGCTAGTGAGGGGGGCTACTCTGCAGAGACTGCAGAGAGAACTAGTCTTAACTAAGTAACTTCTAAATAGACTAACTGTTGCCCTTTGTGGAAGATGTATCAGAAAATATACTTGACTGGGAAGGGTAAGCCCCATATGATAGCCTATATATCTTGTCAAAAGCGCAACCTGATGGCAATTCTCATCAAATAAATGGGAAGTCTGAAATACGAGACAAATTGTTTTTTTTGTTTTTAAAATTAATGTTATAATGTTTTTATAAAATGCGGGACATGCATGTGTGGATGCAGGATGAAGAATAAAGGGCCAAAATGCAGGACTTTCTAGCACAATTCGGGATAGCTGGTCACCCTCAGCTTGCCTCGAGAGATTAGATTAGATCCTTCTATTACAGACCATGTGTATTCGTCAAGTGTGGCCCCCCTCTCGACGCGTCGGGCAAATCGTCGGATCAGCTGGCAGTGAACACTGTAGAGAGACAGACACACAGAAGGAAAGTTACACATTTATCAATATAATGAGTGTTCGTTTCCCGTCTGACTTTACTGTCCATATTACAGATGTAAAACTAATGGAATGGAGCTCAAGTTCCAAGTTCAGAAGCTTTATTGTCCATTTTAGAGTAAGAATTGAGATTGGTATTTAGCTTCCACGTGGCTTGGTTACAGAAACACTGTGATGAGACCTGGAATGGTCCGTTAGTAGTGTGCAGTATGGAGACCCCGACTTTAATAAAAAATAAACTCAGATGATGCTGCAAGGACCATACAGATTTTATTTTTCAGTCAGTCACACTGGTGGTTCAATTAGTATTTGTTTTCTTTCAAATACTACAGCTGTGCTTGACTGAGCTTGCCTGGTGCAATAGAAGCAATGGAAAAATCCCATATGTGCATGCACTGCCCATCAGGCAATCCAGATAGACTCAATCAAACACTTAACCAAGTTACTTAGTAAAAAAATTAAACAATTGAAGTCACCTACTTAAACTCAACAAAAAAAGAAACGTCCTCTCACTGTCAACTGCGTTTATTTTCAGCAAACTTAACATGTGTACATATTTGTATGAACATAACAAGACTCAACAACTGAGACATAAACTGAACAAGTTCCACAGACATGTGACTAACAGAAATTGAATAATGTGTCCCTGAACAAAGGGGGAGGTCAACATCAAAAGTAACAGTCAGTATCTGGTGTGGCCACCAGCTGCATTAAGTACTGCATTGCATCTCCTTCTCATGGACTGCACCAGATTTGCCAGTTCTTGCTGTGAGATGTTACCCTGTCTTGCAGGATATCACGCACAGAATGAGCAGTATGGCTGGTGGCATTGTCATGCTGGAGGGTCATGTCAGGATGAGCCTGTAGGAAGGGTACCATATGAGGGAGGAGGATGTCTTCCCTGTAACGCACAGCGTTGAGATTGCCTGCAATGACAACAAGCTCAGTCCGATGATGCTGTGACACACCGCCCCAGACCATGACGGACCCTCCACCTCCAAATCGATCCCGCTCCAGAGTACAGGCCTCGGGTGTAACGCTCATTCCTTTGACGATAAACGCGAATCCAACCATCACCCCTGGTGAGACAAAACCGCGACTCGTCAGTGAAGAGCACCTTTTGCCAGTCCTGTCTGGTCCAGCGACGATGGGTTTGTGCCCATAGGCGACATTGTTGCCGGTGATGTCTGGTGAGGACCTGCCGTACAACAGGCCTACAATCCCTCAGTCCAGCCTCTCTCAGCCTTTTGCAGACAGTCTGAGCACTGATGGAGGGATTGTGCGATCCTGGTGTAACTCGGGCAGTTGTTGTTGCCATCCTGTACCTGTCCCACAGGTGTGATGTTCGGATGTACCGATCCTGTGCAGGTGTTGTTACACGTGGTCTGCCACTGCGAGGACGATCAGCTGTCCGTCCTGTCTCCCTGTAGAGCCGTCTTAGGCGTCTCACAGTACGGACATTGCAATTTATTGCCCTGGCCACATCTGCAGTCCTCATGCCTCCTTGCAGCATGCCTAAGGCACGTTCATGCAGATGAGCAGGGACCCTGGGCATCTTTCTTTTGGTGTTTTTCAGAGTCAGTAGAAAGGCCTCTTTAGTGTCCTAAGTTTTCATAACTGTGACCTTAATTGCCTACCGTCTGTAAGCTGTTAGTGTCTTAACGACCGTTCCACAGGTGCATGTTCATTCATTGTTTATGGTTCATTGAACAAGCATGGGAAACTGTGTTTAAATCCTTTACAATGAAGATCTGTGAAGTTATTTGGATTTTTACGAATTATCTTTGAAAGACAGGGTCCTGAAAAAATATGTTTCTTTTTTTGATGAGTTTATATTGTGTCTAGCAGTGAAAGAAAGCAGCCAATTTCTTTCTGTCTTCTTTTTTTCCCGATTTTTTTTGGGCCGATCAGGGTTATCACCATCAGTTATCTCAGCCGCTCATTTGCTGACTCATTCCAAGAACAATTACTGGAGAGGAAAAAGGCAATAAATGAATTGTCTTGTATTTTAATTAAAAATAAGTAGGCTCTTAACAGTGGGAGGGATATTAAATTAGATAAACTAGAATTACACAGCCATGCCTCATTGGCAAAGTATAACGGAGCATAAAGTAAATGATGTGTTCAGGAGGAAAGCCACTGTCATGCTATATAAAGATCTCTACTGAAATCGTTGTGGTGGAGGGAGAGCCACCATCATGCTATATAAAGATCTCTACTGATGTTGTGGTGGAAGAAGTGGGACCACTTGTGTGTGTGTGTGTGTGTGTGTTTGCGTGTGGGTAAATCTCTTAACAAAACCAACAATTCTGAATAGCGTACCTGACTTGTATAGCCGCATGAGGCAGGATCTCCCCGTCACAGTTCCAGTTGCTATGGCCTGTGTCGTAGCTGGGATGGGCCGTACAGATCTGGTTAAAGATCTTCTTCTCGCTTGTCTCACTCAGGTCCATCTCTGAGGTCACATTTCTGTGCTTCGGAATCAACCGGAACCGCCGCACACGGTTCCCCTCCACGAAGGACATGTCAAACTGTGGAGGCAGAGAGGGAGGGGGGGTGTGAAGTTAGGGGAGGGAGGTACAGCATATAGAGAATGAAAGATGGAAAGAGGTAGGAATAAGAAGAAGGGAGTGAAGACAAGAGGGGATGGATAGAAAGTAGGGAAAAGAGGCCGAAAAGAAAGGGTCAGTCAACAGTACCAAGGTCTCAATCATTCACTGCCTCAGAAAACAATCTCTCTTTATCCCCCCATCACTACTCAGTTCTACTCCACAGGCTGTCTGAGAAGAGAGGAGAGGGTGTCAAAGAGATTTATTCTCCATCACACTCACTTTATGACTGAACCTGGTTAGTATTCATACCAAGTGTCCTCTAAAAGGCTTTCTGACAAAACTATGAATACATTAAGTGGCCTCTCACTCCTTGTTTCTCTCCTTGGTGGATGGGCTATGCAGATATTACAGAGGTATAATGCAATGAACATCCTACCGTCCCACCTGTTTGTGCAGTACCAGTCAAAAGTTTGGACACACCTACACATTCCAGGGTTTTTCTTTATTTTTACTATTTTCTACATTGTATAATAATAGTGAAGACATCAAAACTATGAAATAACACATATGGAATCATGTAGTAACCAAAAAAGTGTTACACAAATCAAAATATATTTTATATTTGAGATTCTTCAAAGTAGCCACCCTTTGCCTTGATGACAACTTTGCACACTCTTGGCATTCTCTCAACCAGCTTCATGGTGAATGCTTTTCCAACAGTCTTGAAGGAGTTCCCACATATGCTGAGCACTTGTGGCTTATTTTCCTTCACTCTGCAGTCCAACTCATCCTAAACCATCTCAATTGGGTTGAGGTTGGGTGATTGTGGAGGCCAGGTCATCTGATGCAGCACTCTATCATCCTTCTTGGTCAAATAGCCCTTACACAGCCTGGAGGTGTGTTTTGGGTCATTGTCCTGTTGAAAAACAAATGATAGTCCCACTAAGCGCAAACCCGATGGGATGGCGTATCGCTGCAGAATGCTGTGGTAGTCATGCTGGTTAAGTGTGCCAGCAAAGCACCCCCACACCATCACACCTCCATGCTTCACAGTGGGAACCACACATGCGAAAATCATCCGTTCACCTACTCTGCGTCTCAAAGACACGGCGGTTGGAACCCAAAATCTCAAATTTGGACTCATCAGACCAAAGGACATATTTCCACCGGTCTAATGTCCATTGCTCATATTTCTTGGCCCAAGCAAGTATTGTCTTCTTATTGGTGTCCTTTAGTAGTGGTTTCTTTGCAGGAATTCGACCACGAAGACCTGATTCACACAGTCTCCTCTGAACAGTTGATGTTGAGATGTGTCTGTTACTTGAACTCTGTGAAGCATATATTTGGGCTGCAATCTGAGGTGCAGTTATCTCTAATGAACTTATCCTCTGCAGCAGAGGTAACTCTGGGTCTTCCTTTCCTCTGGTGGTCCTCATGAGAGCCAGTTTCATCATAGCGCTTGATGTTTTTTTGTGACTGCATTTGAAGAAACTTTACAAATTCTTGAAATGTTCCGTATTGACTGACCTTCATGTCTTAAAATAATGATGGACTGTCGTTTCTCTTTGCTTATTTGAGCTGTTCTTGCCATAATATGGACTTGGTCTTTTACCAAATAGGGCTATCTTCTGTATACCACCCCTACCTTGTCACAACACAACCAATTGGCTCAAACACATTAATTCCACAAATTAACTTTTAAGAAAGCACACCTGTTAATTGAAATGCATTCCAAGTGACTACCTCATGAATCTGGTTGAGAGAATGCCAAGAGTGTGCAAAGCTGTCATCATGGCAAAGGGAGGCTATTTTATTTGAAGAATCTCAAATATAAAATATATTTTGATTTGTTTAACACTTCTTTGGTTACTACATGATTCCATATGTGTTATTTCATAGTTTAGATGTCTTGACTATTATTCTACAATGTAGAAAATAGTCAAAATAAAGAAAAACCCTGGAATGAGTAGGTGTGTCCAAACTTTTGACTGGTACTGTATGCATGCATGCATGTATGTATGTATGTATGTATGTATGTATGTATGTATGTATGTATGTATGTATGTATGTATGTATGTATGTATGTATGTGTGTGTGTGTGTGTGTATGTATGTGTGTATGTATGTGTGGCAGTACGCGCAGGAGCATGATGCAAGTTATCCAGAGCGCTTTGCAGAATTGGGATATTTACGAAAAGTGAGAGAGGAGAGTGGGAACCAAGAGCATGTCTGAACTGAGGTATACCCTGGTTTAGAAAGAGCTGTGTCAGCCAACTAAACCATGACGCAAAGCACAGGGAAACTCTCTCCCACTCAATCTCCATCTGTCTCTGTGAAGGCTGAGTAACCCATAACATGTAGTATGTGAGAGAGCTGAGAGTGACTGAGTGAGTAAGTGACTGATGCATTCTCCATCTCCTCCTGAACTCCTTGTGACTTTCAAAAGTTTTACTGGCTTGATCCACAATACATTACCTGAGATTAATATTGTTTGAAAATAATAGTACTTACTTAGCAAATAACTTTGCTAAATCTTATAACTTTTTGGGGGGGATGATATCCCCCTCTGATTTAATCATCTTACATCGAATGATCTTCTATGATTACCAATGTGAAAATGAATAAATAGCAAAAAAATATTTTCAATAACAACTCAAAGAGTTACCTACCTGGTCGTCCTTGTTGGTGTGTCATATGAGGTGTTGGAGGAAGTCGAGGCGGGAGGCCTTGTGGTGCCATTGGCCAGGTGGGCAGAGGCCGACAGGCCTCTAGGGTTGCGAGGACAGGCACAGCTCATACTGGCAGCGTTGATTGCTAGGAACTTCCCCCGGATCACCCGCTACACACCATCACCGCTGGTCTCTTTAAACACAAGAGGAGTTGATCGATTAAACGTGTCATCCCTTTGGGGAAATTCTTCCTGCAGTGCTGTGTCTGTAGATTGCTAGTAAAATATAAAAACACTCTTGTTGACTCTTTGGGGTGCTCTAAAATCAGGAGCGAGGCTGGACAAAACATGATGTGTTATTACACTCATGTGATACCACTCGGTAACACTCAGGTGAATCAAAGTCTTCTGCCATTAAATTTGTGGTTGAGTGGTTTAATGGGGGACATACAGTAACTCCAAAATGTCTGAGTGTTTTACGATAATATCTCTGATCGCAGGGGGAATATTATGTGATCCGAGGCCATAAAACGCTTAATTAGTCTTCTCCTTGTCTCGTAAAACAAACTCACGGGAGCGATAACCTGACCCAACATTAACAAGTCCACAGGGACTAAAAAACAAATACATTTAATTGGAAAGTAAATTATTAGATGTCTTCAAAAACTACCAATCGGATTATGATTAGTCATTTACAAACTTTATTGTGGGCCTTGGCATTGTCTTAGCTCGAGATCCTCTCAAGTGTCCCTCGCACATTAACATTTTGGGAGGCTTGTTTGTGCCGTGGCACCCAGCCGGCGTCTTGCCCCATTGCTTAAGCAGTTGTTGGAGATTTGATCGCCAAAATGAGCACAGCAAGTCCCCCACCAACTCTGGCAGCCAGGCCGACTATCTCCCTGATTAGTGGGGTTCTGTCTCCCTCTGTGTGTGTGTGTGTGTGTGTGTGTGTGTGTCCCAGCCAGCCACAACAGAGAAGCCGGAAATTAACACCAATTAGAGTCCCGGGAGAGGAGAGGAAAAAGGGGATCTCTCTGTGGCGCTCAGTAAAACACGATGTACCCTCCTAAAGTTGAAATCGGAAGTTTACATACACTTAGGTTGGAGTCATTACAACTCGTTTTTCAACCACTCCACAAATTTCTTGGTAACAAACTATAGTTTTGGCAAGTCGGTTAGGACATCTACTTTGTGCATGACACAAGTAATTTTTCCAACAATTGTTTACAGGCAGATTATTTCACTTATAATTCACTGTATCACAATTCCAGTGGGTCAGAAGTTTACATACACTAAGTTGACTGTGCCTTTAAACAACTTGGGAAATTCCAGAAAATTATGTCATGGCTTTAGAAGCTTCTGATTGGCTAATTGACATAATTTGAGTCAATTGGAGGTGTACCTGTGGATGTATTTCAAGGCCTACCTTCAAACTCAGTGCCTCTTTGCTTGACATCATGATAAAATCAAAATAAATCAGCCAAGACCTCAGGAAAAAAATGGTAGACCCCCACAAGTCTGGTTCATCCTTGGGAACAATTTCCAAACGCCTGAAGGTACCACGTTCATCTGTACAAACAATAGTATGCAAGTATAAACACCATGGGACCACGCAGCCGTCATACCGCTCAGGAAGGAGATGCGTTCTGTCTCCTAGAGATGAACGTACTTTGGTGTGAAAACTGTAAATCAATCCCAGAACAGCAGCAAAGGACCTTGTGAAGATGCTGGAGGAAACAGGTACAAAAGTATCTATATCCAGAGTAAAACGAGTCCTATATCGACATAACCTGAAAGGCCGCTCAGCAAGGAAGAAGCCACTGCTCCAAAATCGGCATACAAAAGCCAGACTACGGTTTGCAACTGCACATGGGGACAAAGATCGTACATTTTGGAGAAATGTCCGATGGTCTGATTAAACAAAAATAGAACTGTTTGGCCATAATGACAATCATTATGTTTGGAGGAAAAGGGGGGATGCTTGCAAGCCGAAGAACACCATCCCAACCGTGAATCACGGGGGTGGCAGCATCATGCTGTGGGGATGCTTTGCTGCAGGAGGGACTGGTGCACTTCACAAAATAGATGGCATCATGAGGAAGGAAAATTATGTGGATATATTGAAGCGACATCTCAAGACATCAGTCAGGAAGTTAAAGCTTGGTCGCAAATGGGTCTTCCAAATGGACAGTGACCACAAGCATACTTCCAAAGTTGTGGCAAAATGGCTTAAGGTCAAAAGTCAAGGTATTGGAGTGGCCATCACAAAGCCCTGACCTCAATCCTATAGAAAATCTGTGGGCAGAACTGAAAAAGCGTGTGCGAGCAAGGAGGCCTATGAACCTGACTCAGTTACACCAGCTCTGTCAGGAGGAATGGGCCAAAATTCACCCAACTTATTGTGGGAAGCTTGTGGAAGGCTCCCGGAAAGGTTTGACCGAAGTTAAACAATTTAAAGGCAATGCTACCAAATACTAATTGAGTGTATGTAAACTTCTGACCCACTGGGAATGTGATGAAAGAAATAAAAACTGAAATAAATCACTCTCTACTATTATTCTGACATTTCACATTCTTAAAATAAAGTGGTGATCCTAACTGACCTAAGACAGGGAATTTTTACTAGGATTAAATGTCAGGAATTGTGAAAAACTGAGTTTAAATGTATTTGGCTAAGGTGTATGTAAACTTCCGACTTCAACTGTATCTGCTGCTAGGAATAAACAAACGCCAGCTGAGAAGAGAGTTTCCCATTTCCTAAAAGTGGGGACTGTAGTGTGTGTATGTGGTGTTTGGGGGGGGGGGGGGGTAGATAATGGTATGTGACGAGAAGAGTGTGCTGTGAGGAGTGTGTGTGTGTCTTCAACACCAAACGGTCTACTCTGACTGTCTGTAGAGCGTCATGGCAGTGAGGGAGAGACAGACAGACGAGGGAACAGACGTGGGGACAGGAGGGACATCATGCTTATCGCTGGGTAATGGTCAGCTTTATCAACAGACATGGCAACAGGGAAAAGACTACACACGGCACAGACTTACAGAGGGCTATAACCTCTTACCCTTGCCAGCGTTCTCTTCAGCCATCTTGTAGACATGATCCCATGAGAGGGGCTGCCTATTGTTGGCACACTGCTCACAGATATGGCACCCAGTTCTGCACTTGATCTTGTCTCTAGGGTTCCCCAGGTTGTCCTCAGCGGGCAGGAAAGCGACGGTCCCTTCATAGTACTGATGGGTCAGGAACGTCTTTAGACCTGCAACAGAAGCAGTGTGTGGCTTTGAAAATCCTGATGGTGACGTGTGAAATGTTTCTTTTCTCCACTCCCCTTCACTGTAGGTCATATTTGGAAATTGAGAATTGTTTCTATTACATAACGTATTAACTAATAATAATACCGTCATTACATTGTTTGACTGCAATTGTAACTACATTATAATAATGTGGTAATTACATGGTAATAACAATTATAACTCCATTATTTACCTGAGAGGTTGTATCTGGAAGGCCCCATCCAGCGCTTCCTCTCGCTGTCCGTCAGCACATCTCCGTAGAAACCGTATCAGAGCAGCGAGACGGAGTACCTGAGGAAGGTGTTGTTGTGATGGAGGAGGATCAAACAGAATAGGCAGAAAGACAGACAGAAAGGGCCTTATTCAATTGGTTGGAATGATGTCACAGAACACTCAATATAGAATAGTCTTGGAGTCAGGGTTGGGGTCAATGCCATTTCAATATCAGTCAATTCAGAAAGTAAACCAAATTCCAATTCCAAAGTTTCCTCATTGAAAAGCATGGAAGAGAATTGGAATTTCAGTGTCCTTCCTGAATTTACTGGAATTGACTCAAACCCCGCATTGGGGTATTTGCCTATTTTGTGTATTTGTTGGATACTGGAGCCGGACCTTTAAACCTTTTTAGTACTTGGTGGCAAAACCCTTGTTGGCAATCACAGAGGTCAGACGTTTCTTGTAGTTGGCCACCAGGTTTGCACACATCTCAGGAGGGATTTTGTCCCACTCCTCTTTGCAGATCTTCTCCAAGTCATTAAGGTTTCGAGGCTGACGTTTGGCAACTCGAACCTTCAGCTCCCTCCACAGATTTTCTATGGGATTAAGGTCTGGAGACTGGCTAGGCCACTCCAGGACCTTAATGTGCTTCTTCTTGAGCCACTCCTTTGTTGCCTTGGCCATGTGTTTTGGGTCATTGTCATGCTGGAATACCCATCCACGACCCATTTTCAATGCCCTGGCTGAGGGAAGGAGGTTCTCACCCAAGATTTGACGGTACATGGCGCCGTCCATCGTCCCTTTGATGCGGTAAAGTTGTCCTGTCCTCTTAGCAGAAAAACACACCCAAAGCATAATGTTTCCACCTCCATGTTTGACGGTGGGTATGGTGTTCTTGGGGTCATAGGCAGCATTCCTCCTCCTCCAAACACAGCGAGTTCAGTTGATGCCAAAGAGCTCGATTTTGGTCTCATCTGACCACAACACTTTCACCCAGTTCAATCAATCAATCAATTTTATTTTATATAGCCCTTCGTACATCAGCTGATATCTCGAAGTGCTGTACAGAAACCCAGCCTAAAACCCCAAACAGCTAGTAATGCAGGTGTAGAAGCACGGTGGCTAGGAAAAACTCCCTAGAAAGGCCAAAACCTAGGAAGAAACCTAGAGAGGAACCAGGCTATGAGGGGTGGCCAGTCCTCTTCTGGCTGTGCCGGGTGGAGATTATAACAGAACCATGCCAAGATGTTCAATGTTCATAAGTGACAAGCATGGTCAAATAATAATCAGGAATAAATCTCAGTTGGCTTTTCATAGCCGATCATTAAGAGTTGAAAACAGCAGGTCTGGGACAGGTAGGGGTTCCATAACCGCAGGCAGAACAGTTGAAACTGGAATAGCAGCAAGGCCAGGCGGACTGGGGACAGCAAGGAGTCACCACGGCCGGTAGTCCCGACGTATGGTCCTAGGGCTCAGGTCTCTCAGTTGGCTTTTCATAGCCGATCATTAAGAGTTGAAAACAGCAGGTCTGGGACAGGTAGGGGTTTCGTAACCGCAGGCAGAACAGTTGAAACTGGAATAGCAGCAAGGCCAGGCGGACTGGGGACAGCAAGGTGTCAGCATGCCCGGTAGTCCTGACGTATGGTCCTAGGGCTCAGGTTCTCAGAGAGAAAGAGAGAACGAGAGAATACTTAAATTCACACAGGACACTGGATAAGACAGGAGAAGTACTCCAGGTATAACCAACTAACCCCAGCCCCCCGACACATAAACTACTGCAGCATAAATACTGGAGGCTGAGACAGGAGCGGTCCGGAGACACTGTGGCCCCATCCGAAGAAACCCCCGGACAGGGCCAAACAGGAAGGATATAACCCCACCCACTCTGCCAAAGCACAGCCCCCGCACCAGTAGAGGGATATCCTCAACCACCAACTTACAATCCTGAGACAAGGCCGAGTATAGCCCACAGAGGTCTCCACCACAGCACAAACCAAGGGGGGGGCGCCAACCCAGACAGGAAGATCACGTCAGTAACTCAACCCACTCAAGTGACGCACCCCTCCTAGGGACGGCATGAAAGAGCACCAGCAAGCCAGTGACTCAGCCCCTGTAACAGGGTTAGAGGCAGAGAACCCCAGTGGAGAGAGGGGAACCGGCCTGGCAGAGACAGCAAGGGCTGTTCGTTGCTCCAGAGCCTTTCCGTTCACCTTCACACTCCTGGGCCAGACTACACTCAATCATATGACCTCTGAATCATTCAGATGTTCATTGGCAAACTTCAGATGGGCCTGTATATGTGCTTTCTTGAGCAGAGGGACCTTGCGGGCGCTGCAGGATTTCAGTCCTTCACGGCGTAGTGTGTTACCAATTGTTTTCTTGGTGACTATGGTCCCAGCTGCCTTGAGATCATTGACACGATCCTCCCGTGTAGTTCTGGGCTGATTCCTCACCGTTCTCATGATCATTGGAACTCCACAAGGTGAGATCTTGCATGGAGCCCCAGGCCGAGGGAGATTGACAGTTCTTTTGTGTTTCTTCCATTTGCGAATAATCGCACCAACTGTTGTCACCTTCTCACCAAGCTGCTTGGCGATGGTCTTGTAGCCCATTCCAGCCTTTTGTAGGTCTACAATCTTGTCCCTGACATCCTTGGAGAGCTCTTTGGTCTTGGCCATGGTGGAGAGTTTGGAATCTGATTGATTGATTGCGTCTGTGGACAGGTGTCTTTTATACAGGTCACTGTATGTGTCTGTGTATGGCTACTTACCCATGATGATGTGCAGGGCTGAAGTCACTGGATCGTTGGTGCCTGTTGTAGCATAGCAGATACAGTCAGTCGAACCTGTTGGATAGGAGAGATACAGGCCACATGTCAGTCATGTAATAGTACCTTGAGTCTCAGGACAAATCCCAAACCACCAACTTTGGGGGCCATTTTCCCAGAAACAGATTAACCCTAGTCCTGGACTAAAAAGCATGTTCAATGTAAAATCTCTATTGAAATGGCTTTTTAGCCCTTTGTCTGTATCCAGGAAAACAGCACGGGGAGTTTTCATTGTTTAAATATTGTTTTATTGAATCATCAATGACCATAAACGTTTTTGAAGAAAATAGTTTTGAGACGGAGTTAGAAAAACAGCTTAAGTAGTTTTATTAGGAAGAAAAGAGGTGATATGTATCAGTGCCAAAGTAAGATATCATAGCCAATGGGTCTGTCTGGGTCTGGGCAATCAGCACAAACTACAGTAAATGAGGGGAAAGCGAGACGCAGACCCTGCCTGGGACTTGAGAGAAATGTTCAATTTGACTTCGAAATCTCTGATTTGATATTATGGTAATAGGTCTCTATCGACCGTGCTCTACCGTTCAGCCGGGGGACAGTAATTTCAGGCATATCTGTCACAGTTTGATAATTTACTATCTGTTGAGACGCACCAATGACACCAAGACAGACCGGTGAGGAGACAGACTTATTTCCTATTTCCATCTATACAGCTAGATAGCAGACTGATGCTAGGGATGCTTCCCAAATGGCACCCTATTCCCTAATAGGCCCTGATCAAAAGTATTGCACTATATAGGGAATAGGGTGCTATTTGGGAAGCAAGCTAGATGTTTTCAGCTGACTCAGGGAACCATGACAGAACAGAGAGCAGCCTGGGAAATCAGACCTGCCGTTTACAGATGGACAAAGAGATGAGTACGAAGATGAGTTCTCTTCATCATTGCTTAGTAATCACACTCCTCTCTTTCCAGATTGCGCTTATGAAGAATCTCTGACAATGACACAGCAGAGAGTAAAATGGTGACAAGGGCTGACTGGTTTGCTTCTCCATGTCACACCCTGGCTATGGGACTCTAGTTGTTGAGCCAGGGTGTGTTTGTTCTATGTGGTGTGTTTCTATGTTGGGGGTTCTGGTTTGTTGTTTTCTATGTTTGCCTTAGTGACTCCCAATCAGAGGCAACGAGTGTCAGCTGTTCGTTGGTTGTCTCTGATTGGGAGCCATATTTAAACTGTCTGTTTTTCATTCGGGTTTGTGGGATTTTGTTCGTATTTGGTTTGTGTATGACCATTGACTGTCACGTCTTCGTTTTGTTGTTTTGATCGTGTGATCATTGATATAATAAATATGTTCGCTTTCAACGCTGCGCCTTGGTCCGCTTCCTGTAACGATCGTGACAGAAAATCCCACCAAGATGTGACCAAGCAGCGTGTCCAGGAGCCATCGCCAGGGAGATCCCTAACAGATCTCCTTCGCCTCCTCGACTGGGTCAAGCCGAGTGAGGAGGAGAAGGGCTTGACCTTGTGGCAGAAGGGCGAAAGGCTGGCGAGGGAAATGGAGACCTGGTCCACGGGTAGGGGAGACGCCCAGAAATTTTTTAGGGGGGGGGCTAACGCCGTGGACGACGGGCCAGCAGGAGACCGCGGCAGAGTGGCCCAGCGGATTGGCAGAGGAGGACGCCAGGTTACGGGAGTCACTGGTCACCAGGGGGAAGGAGGTTGTAGAGGCACGGCGAGAGGTACTGGCGTGTGTTGCCAGTCCGGTCCGGCCTGTTCCTGATCCCCACGTAGGGCCAGTGGTGTGTGTTCCCAGTACGGTCCGGCCTGTTCCTGCTCCCCGCACCAAGTCAGTGGTGCGCGTCGTCAGCCCGGTCCGGCCCATTCCTGCTCCCCGCACCAAGTCAGTGGTGCGTTTCGTCAGCCCGGCTCGGCCCGTTCCTGCTCCCCGCACCAAGTCAGGGGTGCGCTTCGACAGCCCGGCTCAGCCCGCTCCTGCTCCCCACACCAAGCCAGTGGTGTGCGTCGTCAGTCCGGCACGGCCCGTGCCTGTTCCCCGCACCAAGTCAGGGGTGCGCTTCGACAGCCCGGCTCGGCCCGCTCCTGCTCCCCACACCAAGTCAGGGGTGCGCTTCGACAGCCCGGCTCAGCCCGCTCCTGCTCCCCACACCAAGCCAGTGGTGTGCGTCGTCAGTCCGGCACGGCCCGTGCCTGTTCCCCGCACCAAGTCAGGGGTGCGCTTCGACAGCCCGGCTCGGCCCGCTCCTGCTCCCCACACCAAGCCAGTGGTGTGCGTCGTCAGTCCGGCACGGCCCGTGCCTGTTCCCCGCACCAAGTCAGGGGTGCGCTTCGACAGCCCGGCTCGGCCCGCTCCTGCTTCCCACACCAAGCCAGTGGTGTGCGTCGTCAGTCCGGCACGGCCCGTGCCTGTTCCACCGGTGGCTGGTCCGGCACCGGTCAGAGGCTTCACGTCGGAGCTAGAGCAATCCGCTCCACCAGTGTTCAGTCCAGCTCCGGCCAGCAGGGCCAGACCGGACCAGGGGTACTTTGGGGGGTTAGAGAAGGAGTGGGGGTCAAGCCCGGAGCCAGAACCGCCGCCGAGGAGGTATGCCCACCCAGCCCTCCCCTGTTTTGCTCTTTTTGAGGCGCGGTCGCAGTCCGCGCCTTTAGGGGGGGGTACTGTCACACCCTGGCTATGGGACTCTAGTTGTTGAGCCAGGGTGTGTTTGTTCTATGTGGTGTGTTTCTATGTTGGGGGTTCTGGTTTGTTGTTTTCTATGTTTGCCTTAGTGACTCCCAATCAGAGGCAACGAGTGTCAGCTGTTCGTTGGTTGTCTCTGATTGGGAGCCATATTTAAACTGTCTGTTTTTCATTCGGGTTTGTGGGATTTTGTTCGTATTTGGTTTGTGTATGACCATTGACTGTCACGTCTTCGTTTTGTTGTTTTGATCGTGTGATCATTGATATAATAAATATGTTCGCTTTCAACGCTGCGCCTTGGTCCGCTTCCTGTAACGATCGTGACACTCCAATACTTTTTGAAAAGTTTCTGAATTTAAATGAAAACTTACAGACTGGTTTACACTTCCTTATTTCTTACTGAAGACTGAAGATATCTGTGTGAAGGAAGTCTGGCTGACTTGGGTGTGTGACTGTGTGAGCCAAGCATGTAGTCATTTTCAAACAACAAATCTTAACACCCACACCCAGTCAAAATATTCACAGAAGAGAAGAAACTAGCTACTCTCTCAGCTAAAAATATCCCTCCGTGAATTTCCAGATTCTTATCTAGAATATATTTTCAGCAGTTGAGACTCACTTCCTCATTTGAATCCTTCCAAAGCTTCTCTCACTATCCCTGTCTGCCTAACTAATAGAATAACAGTCAAGGTTCAGTCATTTAACTAAACATAGTACCTAGAAAATATGTGATAAGACAATGTGAATGTGTTGAATTACACACAGCCACTAGGTATCTAGGTAGGTTACCTGATAAACCTGGATACTCTCACCAAGGCTGTATGTGTGCTGTGTTGACTTTGTAAACACTCATATTATTCACTGAAAGTCTATTTGATACTGAGAGGTTCACTATCACTTATCAGCCTCAAAATTATGTAATGATTGATTGACAGGTAACAATATTTAAAAGGTTTATACAGGCTAAGCAGTGGCAGCAGAAAATGCCATACTTGACCTCATGAAACCTGTCAGTGGGAAACCAACCAAGGCACAACAAAAATGGTGATACTGTGAGTCCTTTTCTCTAGATACAGTGTCAACTGGCTTATAGTTTGGTGACAAAAAATAATTTCATCTTCATCTGACTGACCGGAAAAAGGCTGTAATTCTGGACCCCAGCAGCAGCAGGCACTCAATGCTAAGTAGTATTAACCTGCAGAATCACTGAAGCTATAGGCCTAACCAGCTGTGATTTGATTCTCCTCCTCCATCTTCAACCTTACGTATTGTGAAGAAATTGATTTCACGGTGGTGAAATGCATGATGATTTTTTAAAAACTGTCACGCAGCACAACAGGCCCCCTCTAATGGAGTTTTGAGTGATAGACTCTTCACAACACCATGTGGGACCCCAAGCCCTGTTGCTATAGAGATTCCTACCCGTAACTCAGCAACAGCCAGATAATAGAACATGGGGGGCTAAGGTTAGCCACCGTGGGAGTCAATCATAGCCATGGCCACTAACAGAGGAGGTATAACACAGTCCTACTCTATGGGCTATAACTGGGCTATAACTGGCCTTTACCTTACCTTCTCCCCTTCTTTAACCTCTCCTCCATTTCTCTCCTTTGCTTCTCTCCTCCCTTCCCCTCTCCTCTCCCCACCCCTCCTCTCTCACCTACAGGGATGATTTCGATGTGGAGCGCACATGGAACCAGGTCCTGGTTTGGTTGGTTCTGGTCCACTCTGGAATCACTCTGGGTCCTAGACACCAGGGCCATGGACAACCTCGCTGAACATCCCGTCCTCTCCCACACACACCACCTTGAACAGGGACACACATCAACGATGCATGTAAACACTCCTTTGAGACCAGCCTTAGAGTGTCTGCTGGTTTGTGTTATTTCCTTTCAATTTGTGTCCAATTAAGACCTAGACAACCAGGTGAGGGATTTCCTAACTAATCAGTGACCTTAATTGATCAATCAAGTACAGTCGTGGTCAAAAGTTATGAGAATGACACAAGTATTGGTCTTCAAAGTTCGCTGCTTCAGTGTTATGATATATTTTTGTCAGATTTACATTTACATCATTTAGCAGACGCTCTTATCCAGAGCGACTTACAAATTGGTGCATTCAACTTATGATAGCCAGTGGGACAACATATGTTAGTTACTATGCTATACTGAAGTATAATTACAAGCATTCCATAAGTGTCAGAGGCTTTTATTGACAATCACATTAAGTTTATGCAAAGAGTCAATATTTGCAGTGTTGACCCTTCTTTTTCAAGACCTCTGCAATCCGCCCTGGCATGCTGTCAATTAACTTCTGGGCCACATCCTGACTGAGCTTGGAGTTTGTCAGAATTTGTGGGTTTTTGTTTGTCCACCCGCCTCTTGAGGATCAACCACAAGTTCTCAATGGGATTAAGGTCTGGAGAGTTTCCTGGCCAAGGACCCAAAATGTCGATGTTTTGTTCCCCGAGCCACTTAGTTATCACTTTTGCCTTATGGCAAGGTGCTCCATCATACTGGAAAAGGCATTGGTCATCACCAAACTGTTCTCGGATGGTTGGGAGAAGTTGCTCTCGGAGGATGTGTTGGTACCATTCTTTATTCATGGCTGTGTTCTTAGGCAAAATTGTGAGTGAGCCCATTCCCTTGGCTGAGAAGCAACCCCACACATGAATGGTCTCAGGATGCTTTACTGTTGGCATGACACAGGACTGATGGTAGCGCTCACCTGGTCTTTTACGGAAAATGTGTTTTCCGGATGCCCCAAACAATCAGAAAGGGGATTCATCAGAGAAAATGATTTTACCCCAGTCCAATCCCTGTACCTTTTGCAAAATATCAGTCTGTCCCCTGATGTTTTTCCTGGAGAGAAGTGGCTTCTTTGCTGCCCTTCTTGACACCAGGCCATCCTCCAAAAGTCTTCGCCTCACTGTGCGTGCAGATGCACTCGCACCTGCCTGCTGCCATTCCTGAGCAAGCTCTGCACTGGTGGTGCCCCGATCCCGCAGCTGAATCAACTTTAGGAGACGGTCCTGGCGCTTGCTGGACTTTCTTGGGCGCCCTGACGCCTTCTTCACAACAATTGAACCTATCTCCTTGAAGTTCTTGATGATCCAATAAATTGTTGATATAGGTGCAATCTTACTAGCAGCAATATCCTTGCCTGTGAAGCCCTTTTTGTGCAAAGCAATGATGATGGCACGTGTTTCCTTGCAGGTAACATTTACATTTACATTTACGTCATTTAGCAGACGCTCTTATCCAGAGCGACTTACAAATTGGTGCATTCTTTTTTTTTTGGGGGGGGGGGGGGGGGTGGGTTGGGGTAGAAGGATTACTTTATCCTATGCCAGGTATTCCTGAAAGTGTTGGGGTTTCAAATGTCTTCGGAAGGTGGTGAGTGACTCCGCTGTCCTGGCGTCGTGAGGGAGCTTGTTCCACCATTGGGGTGCCAGAGCAGCGAACAGTTTTGACTGGGCTGAGCGGGAACTATGCTTCCGCAGGTAACCATGGTTAACAGAGGAAGAACAATAATTTCAAGCACCACCCTCTTTTTAAAGCTTCCAGTCTGTTATTCTAACTCAATCAGCATGACAGAGTGATCTCCAGCCTTGTCCTCGTCACCACTCTCACCTGTGTTAACGAGAGAATCACTGACATGATGGCAGCTGGTCCTTTTGTGGCAGGGCTGAAATGCAGTGGAAATGTTTTTCATAGCAAAGAGGGACATCTGATCACTCTTCATGACATTCTGGAGTATATGCAAATTGCCATCACCAAAACTGAGTTAGCAGACTTTGTGAAAATTAGTATTTGTGTCATTCTCAAAACGTTTGACCACGACTGTACAAGGGAGGAGTAAAAATCTGCAGACACTCTGCCCCCCTAAGCGTTCATGTTAATGTTGTTGAAGCTCAGTTGGTAGAGCATGGCGCCAGGGTTGTGGGTTCGTATCCCACGGGGGGCCAGTATGAGAAATGTATGCACTCACTAACTGTAAGTCGCTCTGGATAAGAGCATCTGCTAAATGACTAAAATGTAAAATGTTGTTGCATTGATACTGCCATTAATGTCCACTTTGCTCTCAGCAGTCCCCTTCCCTCAGACATGAATGCATTGTGGTTGGACATGGACTTTTGTACGGAAATCTTCACTTAGTCTTTTGCACCAACAAAGTAATTTCTGACTGAGATAATAAAGTCTATGCCAGGTGATTGAAGTGTCTTCCTGCTGGGTCTAAAACTCACCAGTCACATTGCTTCAAATCTACCTCAGTCTTCAAGTGATCCCTGGCATGATTGGCACTCTCCGTAACTATGGAAACAAGTTATATTGTCAGTATTAAAAACCCATGACGAATATGTCACAAGCTTGTCAAGACATTGCACACAATAGTTAAGCCAAGAATCCTGCACACAGCTAACAACAACATATGGAAATGTCTGCTCTACCCAAAATTACAACCAAATAATTGCAGCATTACCGCAAACATTTAAAGTGGAAGCGGGAAAAAGTAAGGAACTTATCTGTCGGCCCTGCATTAAAGAACATAATTGGTTAAAGAAAATGGTGATAAATAAAAAAGTATACCAGTTTAATTTAAGGACCAAAGGATTGGCAGCCGTCCCATATAGACTGCAAAATAGTTGGGAAGAGATTTTTGACGTACCGATTCCATGGTATAGTGTTTATAAACTGATACGCAACACAAAGCCGGATTCAAAACTTAGATTTGTTCAATTTAAAGTATTATACAAAATTCTTGCTACCAATAGAATGTTATTTATATACAATCTTCCCAGCTCTGCAGATTTTGCTGCGAAGAGACAGAATCATTAGATCATTTGTTTTGGTACTGTCCATTTGTAGCTTGTTTTTGGACACAGGTCCAGGAAAGGCTGAAGGATTGCAATATTTACCTGGAGCTAACCCTGCAGATAGCACTACTGGGTGATCTGAAAAGTCATAGTCAATCGATCAATGATATAATAATACTTTTAGCAAACATTTTAATTTTCAATCTGTAGAAACAATGACAATAGAAGGGTTCAGAACTTTTGTGAAACATCACGGTTGAAAAATATATGGCAAATATAAATCCAATATGGATGGTGTTAAGAGATACAGTAGATGGGAGGTGTTGAATGGAGCTGAAGGATGGGACTAATAACAACTAACAACAACTAATAACAACAAGATAACTAATGTAAAGCATACTGTGTCCATAATAAGTATATAGGTTATAGGTTGAGAGCTTTTGTGAAAGAGCACAGTTAGAAAGATATGGCATATAGAAGCAAACCGGATGAACATCATGAAAATGATCGGAGAGGTTGAGGAAGTTCAGGAGTAAAAACAAACAAAATAGAATTATTATAAAATTGACTGTGTCCATAAAATGTATATAGTATGTATAAGCTGGAAGTAGAGGCCTAAGCGTTGTTGTTCACTAGTTTACTCCAATTAGGGAAGGGGTGGTGGGGTTGGAAAGTAATAAAGGGAAATATTTGTTTAAAAGGATATGTATTTATATGTATGTATTTGTATGTATGTGTGTATATACAGTGGGGAGAACAAGTATTTGATACACTGCCAATTTTGCAGGTTTTCCTACTTACAAAGCATGTAGAGGTCTGTCATTTTTATCATAGGTACACTTCAACTGTGAGAGACGGAATCTAAAACAAAAATCCAGAAAATCACATTGTATGATTTTTAAGTAATTAATTTGCATTTTATTGCATGACATAAGTATTTGATCACCTACCAACCAGTAAGAATTCCGTCTCTCACAGACCTGTTAGTTTGTCTTTAAGAAGCCCTCCTGTTCTCCACTCATTACCTGTATTATCTGCACCTGTTTGAACTCGTTACCTGTATAAAAGACACCTGTCCACACACTCAATCAAACAGACTCCAACCTCTCCACAATGGCCAAGACCAGAGAGCTGTGTAAGGACATCAGGGATAAAATTGTAGACCTGCACAAGGCTGGGATGGGCTACAGGACAATAGGCAAGCAGCTTGGTGAGAAGGCAACAACTGTTGGCGCAATTATTAGAAAATGGAAGAAGTTCAAGATGACAGTCAATCACCCTCGGTCCGGGGCTCCATGCAAGATCACACCTCGTGGGGCATCAATGATCATGAGGAAGGTGAGGGATCAGCCCAGAACTACACGGCAGGACCTGGTCAATGACCTGAAGAGAGCTGGGACCACAGTCTCAAAGAAAACCATTAGTAACACACTACGCCGTCATGGATTAAAATCCTGCAGCGCACGCAAGGTCCCCCTGCTCAAGCCAGAGCATGTCCAGGCCCGTCTGAAGTTTGCCAATGACCATCTGGATGATCCAGAGGAGGAATGGGAGAAGGTCATGTGGTCTGATGAGACAAAAATATAGCTTTTTGGTCTAAACCACTCGCCGTGTTTGGAGGAAGAAGAAGGATGAGTACAACCCCAAGAACACCATCCCAACCGTGAAGCATGGAGGTGGAAACATCCTTCTTTGGGGATGCTTTTCTGCAAAGGGGACAGGACGACTGCACCGCATTGAGGGGAGGATGGATGGGGCTATGTATCGCGAGATCTTGGCCAACAACCTCCTTCCCTCAGTAAGAGCATTGAAGATGGGTTGTGGCTGGGTCTTCCAGCATGACAACGACCCGAAACACACAGCCAGGGCAACTAAGGAGTGGCTCCGTAAGAAGCATCTCAAGGTCCTGGAGTGGCCTAGCCAGTCTCCAGACCTGAACCCAATAGAAAATCTGTGGAGGGAGCTGAAAGTCCGTATTGCCCAGCGACAGCCCCGAAACCTGAAGGATCTGGAGAAGGTCTGTATGGAGGAGTGGGCCAAAATCCCTGCTGCAGTGTGTGCAAACCTGGTCAAGACCTACAAGAAACGTATGATCCCTGTAATTGCAAACAAAGGTTTCTGTACCAAATATTAAGTTCTGCTTTTCTGATGTATCAAATACTTATGTCATGCAATAAAATGCAAATGAATTACTTAAAAATCATACAATGTGATGTTCTGGATTTTTGTTTTAGATTCCGTCTCTCACAGTTGAAGTGTACCTATGATAAAAATTACAGACCTCTACATGCTTTGTAAGTAGGAAAACCTGCAAAATCGGCAGTGTATCAAATACTTGTTCTCCCCACTGTATATGCGAGAGAAAAAAAACATATGGGGGATTGGAAGTGATGCAGACAATTACATTGATGAAAGTTACAATCTATCTGCAATATTCCCAAACTCCCCCCCCCAAAAAAAAAAATAATAATAAAAATAATAGAATCCTTCACACAGTATTGCTCCTCCCATTGTCTAAAAGGAAAAAACAATATTTTTGACCATAAAAGTGTTCCAACGAATGGTGAAATGCCAACACAATTTAAACACCTCGAGCTATGGGGCTGGGTCCAGCCTTAAGCCCATGACTGTTCTATGGTCGCAAGTGGCCAATAACCTAGACAAGGGATTGGCAACTCCAGTTCTCTGGGGCCTGCTTGTTGTCACACTTTTGCCCCAGCCCCAGCTAACACACCTGACTCCAATAATCATGATCTTCAGTTTAGAAGGCAATTAATTTAAATCAGCTGTGTTTGCTAGGAATGGGGAAGAAGTTAAACACCACTCTGGCACCCGAGGACTGGCGTTGCCCATCCCTGCCCTAGACGATCCATGATCTTCCAAAGCTATGTGATGCCTACCCCTGCCAATACCCTAGACCCCTCAAACTCAACTCTGGACCTCGAAGCCAGTTCCAGTCCTCGTTTTCATTGTCCCCCTCTAATCAGGGTTCTGATTTAGACCTGGCACACCAAGTGGGTGCAATTAATTATCAGGTAGAACAGAAAATCAGCAGCCTCCGGACCTCGTAGGGTAAGAGTTGAGTACTCCTGCCCTAGACGATCCATGGTCTTCCCATGAATCATAGATGTGTTTGGAATGGATTCCCATGTGTATCGACTATCACAGCTTCCATTACAGTGTTCCCTTGATGGACGGTGCTATAAATAAAATCATATTCTTGGGAGTGGTTGGCGGGTATAGGCTGTTTGCCAAGTCAACAAATAAATATTTGCCGGCCATAAAAGCTCATTTTTTATTTAAATATTAATGTAGGCCCTCTGACAGGAACTCACCGATCACGTCGGTGGAGATGGAGGCTCGGAAGAAAAGTGAGGCTACTCTCTGCTCGTAAATCCGCTTCACGCTTTGTTTTCCACTGTAGGGATTGATGTACACTAGCAAGCGTTTCGGTTGGCTGCCTGCAAAGTGAAGGAGAGTCTGGTTTGGTCATTAAAATGGAGGACAACATTTAGTTTACCGGATGGTAGAGTTTGACTGTCTGTTAACTTTTCATTAACCAACAAAACTTTACAGAAATGCTCCGTCATCATCAAACTGACATCCTCTGACTGATTCTCTTAAATGTTCTCTAGAATAAATTGTTGGGATATTGAAGGCTAGATGAGCGTTCTTCTACCATCTTTGTTTGTTCTGTCTTCTTCTTCAGTCTCTCTGGCACCAACTATCTCAGACACCAGGAGAAAATGGTGGTCTGCTGTAAACATTAAGAAACAACACAGAACAACAGTTTAGTGTCCCATAACAACACAGCAATTACACAAAGGACAGTTTAACCTGCAGTCAGGATTTACAATTCAATGATAATAGAGATACGCTATTAAAAGGCAAAGATAACCTGGGGTTAACTTTACTTGAATGGGCGTCTTTTTAGAGTCATATTCCCAGTGGTTGCATGAATGAAATCAAGGAACATTATTTCTGTCTTGGGACCATGTGAATGCTTGGAATGGGCCTTCCTGTTTTGTTGACTTTCCTATTAACAGGCTGTGGGCACTACAGCTTGCATCACTGTAAACATCTCATGTGACTGTGACGTACTGGGAGTAGGGTGACAGTCTCAGAGTGATTATGGCTTTGTTCAAGGGAGTGGAGTGTTTAGACTAGGCACTAGGTGACGTTAATGATCTACCTCATAGTCATATACACTAACCACAGGACTGGCAAAAAGTGCTCTTTCACTGACGAGTCGCGGTTTTGTCTCACCGGGGGTGATGGTCGGATTTGCGTTTATCGTCGAAGGAATGAGCGTTACACCGAGGCCTGTACTCTGGAGCGGGATCGATTTGAAGGTGGAGGGTCATGGTCTGGGGCGGTGTGTCACAGCATCATCGGACTGAGCTTGTTGTCATTGCAGGCAATCTCAACGCTGTGCGTTACAGGGATGACTTCCTCCTCCCTCATGTAGTACCCTTCCTGCAGGCTCATCCTGACATGACCCTCCAGCATGACAATGCCACCAGCCATACTGCTCGTTCTGTGCATGATTTCCTGCAAGACAGGAATGTCAGTGTTCTGCCATGGCCACCGAAGAGCCCGGATCTCAATCCCATTGAGCACGTTTGGGACCTGTTGGATCGGAGGGTGAGGGCTAGGGCCATTCATCCCAGAAATGTCCGGGAACTTGCAGGTGCCTTGGTGGAAGAGTGGGGTAACATCTCACAGCAAGAACTGGCAAATCTGCAGCACTGCAGTACTTAATGCAGCTGGTGGCCACACCAGATACTGACTGTTACTTTTGATTTTGACCCACCCCCCCTGTTCAGTTTATGTCTCAGTTGTTGAATCTTGTTATGTTCATACAAATATTTACACGTTAAGTTTGTTGAAAATAAACGCAGTTGACAGTGAGAGGACGTTTTTTTTTGTTGCAGAGTTTATGTGATCGTATACAAATGTAAGCAAGGTTTGAAATCATTGTTTTAGTCTAATGTTTGGGCTACTTGTGGTCAATTTGCAGTTACAAATTATTTGGAAATATGTTCCGGCCCCCTGAACATCCTCTCAAGAATCTAGTTGATGATACCTGCCCTATAGGCATTTGTGCAGTGACATGGGCAGTCAGCCAACTTACACCAGCTCGGTCAAGCATAACCATTGGTTCTATATTTAGTCATAATATCACATATTATTCTCAACATAAAGAACAATGGAGCTTTGGAAACATTCCAGTACTGGAAATGCTGAACAACGAGAAGGGCGGTATTCCTTGTACATTCTCCAGTATATTAGCCACAGCATATCAACAGGAGGGGTTATTCTTTAGTCACATATGGACTGTCTGATTAGTGATAGCAGAGAGATGGGACGGGTGACTCCAGGTTTACAGCCCGTCATAATCAAAAGGGCTTAATCTGTTATATCACTGTGACGCTATGGCTGTATGTATGGCATGATGGAATGCACCAAACTTTGATTCACTCCAATAAAAATATAATTAAATACATTGATCACACACTATGCTAGGCTCCTATTTTTGTTCAACTGGGTCAAATAAGAGAGTTACCCGAGAAGCAGTCAGGCCATCCCTGGGGCACCCCAGTATGAAGACAACAACCCTCACTAAACTGGGCAAGTGGAAGTTCGCTGGAACAATGGCTGACATTCCAACGGACCCAAAGATGCTCTGCCTTTACATGGCATAACGCCTAAAAACAAAAAATCTGGAAGAAAAACTGGTCAGAAAGTAAACTACAGTGTCATGTGTGCATTGCTGGGCCTCAGTCATCTGGGATTGGGTCGTCCTCTTCAAGATACGTCAGTATTAGAAGCTGATGATTATAGAGCAGACCCAATTTGCGTCTATGAACTTCATATGTTGGTGCTCATGGGTCCTTTTCGATGGAAATGCCCTAATGAGTTATTAGCCAGGTTAACACCCTGCCTCCCCAGGCCCTTGTTCAGTTTACAGACAAGGAAAGTGACCCTTGTCGTCAGTGTGCTGGTCGAGGTTGGGTGTGTGTGTTTGATATTGCTGCCACGGGTGAACATTGACCTGAGAGCTTTAGAGGGTTATTAAAGGACATTTGGTTCTACTTCGAGAAAGGCCAATGGCAGTGTGCAATGTTCAGTGTTGATGATAATCACTGTACTTACTGGTGTAATAGGATGTTAAGGACCTCATTCACTTGAATAAACAAAGCCCAGGAGGTAGAAAACATTGGCCGATAGAAGAACACCTACTTACATGTCAGATATTAGTGCTTTATGTTTTTCTTTAGATATAATGACATTTCATAACTAGAGGATGAGCAGTTGTACTATCTTATATGGCAGTTGCAAAGTTTTACATTTTGTTGAATGCAGCCAGACCCTTGCTACATGAGACGGACATACTAACAAACACTTAATTTACTCCTGCATGGTTTTGATAAAGGCCATATGGTGAAGATAACTATTCAATATATATTTTTAATATCATAGAGTAAATACAAAGAACAAAAATATAAAAAACACAACATGCAACAATTTCAAAGATTTTACTGAGTTACAGTTCATATAAGGAAATCAGTCAATTGAAATAAATTCATTAGGCCCTAATCTATGGATTTCACATGACTGGGAATGCAGATATGCATCTGTTGGTCACAGATACCTTTAAAAAAAGGTAGGGGCGTGGATCATAAAACCAGTCAGTATCTGGTGTGACCACCATTTGCCTCAGGCAGCGTGACACATCTCCTTCGCATAGAGTTGATCTGGCTGTTGATTGTGGCCTGTGGAATGTTGTGTCCCACTCCTCTTCAATGGCTGTATGAAGTTGCTGGATATTGGCGGGAACTGGAACACGATGTCGTACACGTCGATCCAGAGCATCCCAAACATGCTCAATGTCTGGTGAGTATGCAGGCCATGGCAGAACTGAGACATTTTCTGCTTCCAGGAATTGTGTACAGATCCTTGCAACATGTAGCCGTGCATCAGCATGCTGAAACATGAGGTGATGGCAGCGGATGAATGGCATGACAATGGGCCTCAGGATCTGGTCACGGTATCTCTGTGCATTCAAATTGCCATCGATAAAATGCATTTTTGTTCGTTGTCCGTATTTTATGCCTGCCCATACCATAACCCCACCGCCACCATGGGGCACTCTGTTCACAACGTTAACATCAGCAAACCGCTCGCCCACACGACGCCATACACGCTGTCTGCCATCTGCCCGGTACAGTTGAAACTAGGATTCATCTGTGAAGAGGACACTTCTCCAGCATTCCAGTGACCATCGAAGGTGAGCATCTGCCCACTGAAGTCGGTTACGACATCGCAGTCAGGTCAAGACCCTGGTGAGGACGATGAGCACGCAGATGAGCTTCCCTGAGACAGTTTCTGAAAGTTTGTGCAGAAATTCTTCAGTTGTGCAAACCCACAGTTTCATCAGCTCTCCGGGTGGCCTGTCTTAGACGATCCCGCAGGTCAAGAAGCCGGATGTGGAGGTCCTGGGCTGACGTGGTTACATGTGGTCTGCGGTTGTGAGGCCGGTTGGACGTACTGCCAAATGCTCTAAAATGATGTTGGAGGCGGCTTATGGTAGAGAAATGTACATTTGATTATCTGGCAACAGCTCTGGTGGACATTCCTTCAGTCAGCATGCCAATTGCACGCTCCCTCAAAACTTGAGACATCTGTGGTATTATGTTGTGTGACAAAACTGCACATTTTAGAGTGCCCTTTTATTGTCCCCAGCACAAGGTGCAAACCCACAGTTTCATCAGCTTGCCGGGTGGCCTGTCTTAGATCATGCTGTTTAATCAACGTCTTGATATGCCACACCTGTCAGGTGGACGGATTATCTTGGCAAAGGAGAAATGCTCACTAACAGGGATGTAAACAAATTTGTGCACAAAATCTGAGAGAAATACGCTTTTTGTGCATATGGAACATTTCTGGGATCTTTTATTTCAGCTCATGAAACATGGGACCAACACTTTACATGTTTCATTAATATTTTTGTTCAGTATCGATTTCAGATATTTTCCTGTTTATTGTAAATACCCCACTATTTAACTTGTACAGTGGCGTAAAGTACTTAAGTAAAAATACTTTAAAGTACTACTTATGTCGTTTTTTGGTGTGTCTGTACTTTACTATTTATATTTTTGACAACTTTTACATTTACTTCACTACATTCCTAAAGAAAATAATGTACTTTTTACACCATACATAGATTTTGAATGCTTACCAGGACAGGAAAATTGTCCAAGTCAGGTACTTATCAACAGAACATCCCTGGTCATCCCTACTGCCTCTGATCTGGCAGACTCACTACACAAATGTTTAGTTCATAAATTATGTCTGAGTATTGGAGTGCACTGCTGGCTATCAGTAAATTTAAAAAAGACAATGGTGTCATCTGGTTTCTTAATATAAGGAATTTGAAATTATTTATACTTCTACTTTTACTTTTGATACTTAAGTATATTTTAGCAATTACATATACTTTTGATGCTTAAGTATATTTAAAACCAAATACTTTTAGACTTTTACTCAAGTAGTATTTTACTGGGTGACTTTACTTAATTTTCTATTAAGGCAGAGGTGTCAAACTCATTCCATGGAGCGCCAAGTGTTTGCGGGTTTTCGCTCCTCCCTTGTACCTGATTGATGAGGTCACTAATTAGTAAGGAACTCCCCACACCTGCTTGTCTAGGGCTTAATTGAAAGGAAAGACCTGCAGACACTAGGCCCTCCAAGTGAATGAGGTTGACACCCCTGTATTAAGGTATCTTTACTTTTACTCAAGTATGACAACTGGGTACTTTTTCCACCACTGAATTTGTAACTGCAAAAATAACTTTGCTGTTACTCCGGCTATTCAACTGGACACTGGCCAATGAAACGGCTGGTCTATGTCTAAAAGCTTGACCTGATAATAATAGCGTTTCATTTACTTACCATCTTTTGAAATAACGTTACAATTTATGCTGGCAGGGCGTTTTCTACTCGTCTCAATCTCCTTCCAAAATCCCAACAAAATGCGGTTCAGAGTCACTTCTACAACCCTGTTCTTGTAAAAAAAGTTGCGATGACAATAACGTTGTTTGATTTACCATAATGAAGAATTCGCTTATAAGCATTTTTACAATGCTGCAGTTCTGTCGGCACCGCAATTGTAATGTGTAGTGTTTACTGTACACACAAACCGAAGTGCGTTGCTTCAGCACGTCATTGCTCATCAGTGTTTTGCTGGCAGCAAAGGGAGATAGCGGGCGCGTTCGAGCGGTTCACTTTGTCAAGTCATTGACCACTGTTGGATACCTTCTTTCAAAGTGTGTTGTATTATGGTTTTAGAAATTGTCTGACTTGCAACTACATGTCGACTGCATGAATGACAAATTGTGATTAAGGTCATGCAGATTTTTACAAAGTCGCCTTCAAGTCGCTGCAGTTGCTTCTCACCAACTGCACCACCTCCATTGTGGGAGGCACTATTTGTCAATCATTAGGATGTTTTTGTTTGGCGAATGTGGCCAAATACATGACTGAAACAGGAACCAACTTTGCAAAATGTTAATGCTACAGGGGAAACAAATGAACTGATTTGAGACCTCTCTCTAACCAATGAATTGTACACACGTTATGTTTCCAGTTTGTGTGTGATATGGGTGTATAGAAAAGTTAAATTTGACATTTATACAGACAAACTTATATAAACTGTTACTACTGCCATGTTGATCTGAGCCTTGCTGTTGGAAAACCACTACAGTGTCCAACTTTTGGCTGTGGCAGATGCACATCCCCTGAATTCACTCCTCGACTTAAATCTACACACGTTTGCTTTCACCTTACCACTCAAACCCGCCCCATGCAGTTGACAATGTTTAATCCCAATAATGCAACATACCTTGAAAGACTTCACAAAAGTGATCCACTCGAACGTGCCCAATCTCAAACACTGTAGCCAAAGATTTCTATAACCAATGGGAACATATGAGTCATAGTGGGCAGAACAAGGAGGTGGGCCGAGACAAGCACGAGCTAGCGAGATCCTATTGGTGTATTCTAGCATGTATTTGCATATTTCCGTTAGGGAACGCCTACTCTGAAGTGCATCTGCACAATAACGCAATTCGCCCTTGCACTACTAAACAACAACAACAAAAAAAAACTTTGGTAAAAGGTAATATCTACAAAACTTAGTCCACTGTTCATAACATATTTTAGTTTTGGGAAAAATAAAACTATTGTTCAGTGGCGATTTTAGCATGCAAACTCCCCCAAAATATTTTAGATGAATGCCAGCAAAGCCACTACATAACCCTAAACAATACATTAATTGCACTATAAAGGTGACAAAGGTGCCCACAAACTGTTAGAGCCTACATAAATCTGTACCAACAGCAGAGCTTTCTTCTCAGCACAATGGAGTGAATCCTTATCACTGATACACCTGGCTATCATCGGAGCCTTGTCTGGCAGCGAAACAGTTAATTGAGCCTCAATTACTGCCTTTTTAAAAAACGTAGCTGATATGGCTGACTTGCTTAAACAAATGTGGTTTCTACTGACAATTGAGATGTACGAACTATGGCATAAGGGAACGACGAGCGGCAATCTGTTATTTCGATTAAGACATTAATGAGCAAGCTACGACGGACGTAGTCAATATAACTATTTGTTCAGCACTTTTGAAATGTACAGCGGCAGCATTCAGAACATGGGCCGTTCTTACAGTATTCTCCCTGTACACAAAGTCAGAACCGTAGGATAAATAAAGGGGGTATATACAGTGCATTCGGAAAGTGTTCAGACCACTTGACTTTTTCCACATTTTGTTACAGCCTTAATCTAAATCTACACTCAATACACCATAATGACTAAGCAAAAACAGGTTTTTAGAACATTTTGCTAATTTATAACAAATAAAAATGAAATCACATTTACATAAGTATTCAGACCCTTTACTCAGTACTTTTTTGAAGCACCTTTGCCAGAGATTACAGCCTCGAGTCTTCTTGGGTATGACGCTACAAGCTTGGCACACCAGTATTTGGGGACTTTCTCCCATTCTTCTCTGCAGATCCTCTCAAGCTCTGTCAGGTTGGCTGGGGAGCGTCGCTGCACAGCTATGTTCAGGTCTCTCCAGAGATGTTCGATCAGGTTCAAGTCTGGGCTCTGGCTGGGCCACTCAAGGACATTCAGAGACTTGTCCCAAAGCCACTCCTGCGTTGTCTTGGCTGTGTGCTTAGGTTCATTGTCCTGTTGGAAGGTGAACCTTTGCCCCAGTCTGAGCTCCTGAGCACTCTGGAGCAGGTTTTCATCAAGGATCTCTCTGTACTTTGCTCCGTTCATCTTTCCCTTGATCCTGACTAGTTTCCCAATCCCTGCTGCTGAAAAACATCCCCAAAGCATGATGCTGCCACCACCATGCTTCACTGTAGGGATGGTGCAAGGTTTCCTCCAGACATGACGCAGGACATTCAGGCCAAAAAGTTCAATCTTGGTTTCATCAGACCAGATAATCTTTTTCTCATGGTATGAGAGTCCTTTAGGTGCCTTTTGGCAAACTCCAAGCGGGCTGTCATGTGCCTTTTACTGAGGAGTGGCTTCCGTCTGGCCACTCTACCATAAAGGCCTGATTGGTGGAGTGCTGCAGAGATGGTTGTCCTTCTGGAAGGTTCTCCCATCTCCACAGAGGAACTCTGGAGCTCTGTCAGATTGACTATTGGTCACCTCCCTGACCAAGGGCCTTCTCCCCCGATTGCTCAGTTTGGCTGGGGGGCCAGCTCTGGTGGTTCCAAACTTCTTCCATTTAAGAATGATGGAGGCCACTGTGTTCTTGGGGACCTTCAATGCTGCAGACATTTTTTGGTACCCTTCTCCAGATCTGTGCCTCCACACAATCCTGTCTCGGAGCTCTATGGACAATTCCTTCGACCTCATGGCTTGGTTTTTGCTTTTGCTTTGACATGCATTGTCAACTGTGGGACCTTATATAGATAGGTGTGTGCCTTTCCAAATCATGTCCAATCGATTGAATTTACCACAGGTGGACTCCAATCAAGTTGATGATCAATGGAAACAGGATGCACCTGAGCTCAATTTCGAGTCTCATAGCAAAGGGTCAGAATACTTATGTAAATAGGGTATTTAAAAAAACATTTTTTATAAATTTGCAAACATTTCTAAAAACCTGTTTTCACTTTGTCATTATGGAGTATTGTGTGTAGATTGATGAGGGAAAAATATAATTTAATCCATTTTAGAATAAGGCTGTAACGTAACAAAATGTGGAAAAAGTCAAGGGGTCTGAATACTTTCCGAAGGCAGTGTAAACAGACAATGAAAGCACTTACAATATTCAATGATTACATTTCTCTAAAACAGGTTACAGGCTACATGTCAACCACCAAGTCAGAACAGTAGGCTAAGTTATGAGGTGGAAAGGGACCAAATTATTAGGGTGAGGCACCATTTTTCTTTTTAGATTGTAAATTCCATCAATGTAATTGTCTGCATCACTTCCAATCCCCCATATGTTTGTTTTCCTCTCGCAAAAAAAATTAAATATATATACAGTGGGGAAAAAAAGTATTTAGTCAGCCACCAATTGTGCAAGTTCTCCCACTTAAAAAGATGAGAGAGGCCTGTAATTTTCATCATAGGTACATGTCAACTATGACAGACAAATTGAGATTTTTTTTCTCCAGAAAATCACATTGTAGGATTTTTTATGAATTTATTTGCAAATTATGGTGGAAAATAAGTATTTGGTCACCTACAAACAAGCAAGATTTCTGGCTCTCACAGACCTGTAACTTCTTCTTTAAGAGGCTCCTCTGTCCTCCACTCGTTACCTGTATTAATGGCACCTGTTTGAACTTGTTATCAGTATAAAAGACACCTGTCCACAACCTCAAACAGTCACACTCCAAACTCCACTATGGCCAAGACCAAAGAGCTGTCAAAGGACACCAGAAACAAAATTGTAGACCTGCACCAGGCTGGGAAGACTGAATCTGCAATAGGTAAGCAGCTTGGTTTGAAGAAATCAACTGTGGGAGCAATTATTAGGAAATGGAAGACATACAAGACCACTGATAATCTCCCTCGATCTGGGGCTCCACGCAAGTTCTCACCCCGTGGGGTCAAAATGATCACAAGAACGGTGAGCAAAAATCCCAGAACCACACGGGGGGACCTAGTGAATGACCTGCAGAGAGCTGGGACCAAAGTAACAAAGCCTACCATCAGTAACACACTACGCCGCCAGGGACTCAAATCCTGCAGTGCCAGACGTGTCCCCCTGCTTAAGCCAGTACATGTCCAGGCCCGTCTGAAGTTTGCTAGAGTGCATTTGGATGATCCAGAAGAGGATTGGGAGAATGTCATATGGTCAGATGAAACCAAAATATAACTTTTTGGTAAAAACTCAACTCGTCGTGTTTGGAGGACAAAGAATGCTGAGTTGCATCCAAAGAACACCCTACCTACTGTGAAGCATGGGGGTGGAAACATCATGCTTTGGGGCTGTTTTTCTGCAAAGGGACCAGGACGACTGATCCGTGTAAAGGAAAGAATGAATGGGGCAATGTATCGTGAGATTTTGAGTGAAAACCTCCTTCCATCAGCAAGGGCATTGAAGATGAAACGTGGCTGGGTCTTTCAGCATGACAATGATCCCAAACACACCGCCCGGGCAACGAAGGAGTGGCTTCGTAAGAAGCATTTCAAGGTCCTGGAGTGGCCTAGCCAGTCTCCAGATCTCAACCCCATAGAACATCTTTGGAGGGAGTTGAAAGTCCGTGTTGCCCAGCGACAGCCCCAAAACATCACTGCTCTAGAGGAGATCTGCATGGAGGAATGGGCCAAAATACCAGCAACAGTGTGTGAAAACCTTGTGAAGACTTACAGAAAATGTTTGACCTGTGTCATTGCCAACAAAGGGTATATAACAAAGTATTGAGAAACTTTTGTTATTGACCAAATACTTTTTTCCACCATCATTTGCAAATAAATTCATAAAAAATCCTACGATGTGATTTTCTGGATTTTCTTTCCTCATTTTGTCTGTCATAGTTGACGTGTACCTATGATGAAAATTACAGGCCTCTCTCATCTTTTTAAGTGGGAGAACTTGCACAATTGGTGGCTTACTAAATACTTTTTTCCCCCACTGTATATACATACTTACATACACAGTTGAAGTCGAAAGTTTACATACACCTTCACAATTCCTGACATTTAATCCGAGCAAAAATTCCCTGTTTTAGGTCAATTAGGATCACCACTTTATTTTAAGAATGTGAAATGTCAGAATAATAGTAGAGAGAATGATTTATTTCAGCTTTTATTTCTTTCATCACATTCCCAGTGGGTCAGAAGTTTACATATACTCAATTAATATTTGGTAGCATTGCCTTTAAATTGTTTAACTTGGGTCAAACGTTTCGGGTAGCCTTCCACAAGCTTCCCACAATAAGTTGGGTGAATTTTGGCCCATTCCTCCTGACAGAGCTGGTGTAACTGAGTCAGGTTTGTAGGCCTCCTTGCTCGCACACGCTTTTTCAGTTCTGCACACAAATGTTCTATAGTATTATTTGGGCGCCGGAGAAGATGGCTGCCGTTTTACAGCCCTCTAACCAATTGTACTATTATGTGTGTTTTTCCGCGTTATTTATAATTTATTTTGTACATAATGTTTCTGCCATCGTCTCTTATAACCAAAAAGAGCTTCTGGATATCAGGACAGTGATTACTCACCTTGTATTGGACGAAGATTTTTTCTTCAACGAGGCGGCTG
Source organism: Coregonus lavaretus (assembly GCF_964263955.1). Lineage (NCBI taxonomy): Eukaryota > Metazoa > Chordata > Actinopteri > Salmoniformes > Salmonidae > Coregonus > Coregonus lavaretus. The sequence goes on from NC_140006.1 coordinate 1,025,306, forward strand.
CGAAGGATATCATACAGACACCCGACAAGGCCCAAATCCCCGTCATTCGCGTGAGGAAGAGACGGAGATATCGTGGACGTAGATCGGGGTGCCATGTAAGGATCCGACGGCGAGCGAGTAAACTGCCTCTTCCATCAATCCTATTAGCCAACGTTCAATCATTTGAAAATAAATTGGATGACCTAAGATTACGGTTATCCTACCAACGGGACATTAAAAACTGTAATATCTTATGTTTCACCGAGTCGTGGCTGAACAACGACATGAATATCATACAGCTAGCGGGCTATATGCTACATCGGCAGGATAGAACGGCTGACTCCGGTAAGACAAGGGGTGGCGGTCTGTGTATATTTGTAAACAACAGCTGGTGCACAAAATCAAATACTAAGGAAGTCTCAAGGTTTTGCTCGCCTGAGGTAGAGTATCTTATGATAAGCTGTAGACCACACTATTTACCAAGAGAGTTTTCATCTATATTTTTCATAGCTGTCTATTTACCACCACAAACCAATGCTGGCATTAAGATTGCACTGAATGAGTTGTACAAGGCCATAAATCAACAGGAAAACGCTCATCCAGATGCAGCGCTCCTAGTGGCCGGGGACTTTAATGCAGGGAAACTTAAATCCGTTCTACCTAATTTCTACCAGCATGTTAAATGTGCAACCAGAGGAAAAAAAACTCTAGACCACCTTTACTCCACACACAGAGACGCATACAAAGCTCTCCCTCGCCCTCCATTTGGCAAATCTGACCATAACTCTATCCTCCTGATTCCTGCTTATAAGCAAAAACTAAAGCAGGAAGCACCAGTGACTCGGTTAATAAAAAAGTGGTCAGATGACGCAGATGCTAAGCTACAGGACTGTTTTGCTAGCACAGACTGGAACATGTTCCGGGATTCTTCAGACAGCATTGAGGAGTACACCATATCAGTCACTGGCTTCATCAATAAGTGCATTGATGATGTCGTCCCCACAGTGACCGTACGTACATACCCCAACCAGAAGCCATGGATTACAGGAAACATCCGCACTGAGCTAAAGGGTAGAGCTGCCGCTTTCAAGGAATGGGACTCTAACCCGGACGCTTATAAGAAATCCCGCTATGACCTCCGACGAACCATCAAACAGGCAAAGAGTCAATACAGGACTAAGATTGAATCGTACTACACTGGCTCTGATGCTCGTCGGATGTGGCAGGGCTTGAAAACTATTACAGACTACAAAGGGAAGCACAGCCGCGAGCTGCCCAGTGACACAAGCCTACCTGATGAGAAAAACCACTTCTATGCTCGCTTCGAGGCAAGCAACACTGAAGCATGCATGAGAGCACTAGCTGTTCCGGATGACTATGTGATCACGCTCTCCGTAGCCGATGTGAGTAAGACTTTTAAGCAGGTCAACATTCACAAGGCCGCAGGGCCAGACGGATTACCAGGACGTGTACTCCGAGCATGTGCTGACCAACTGGCAAGTGTCTTCACTGACATTTTCAACATGTCCCTGACTGAGTCTGTAATACCAACATGTTTCAAGCAGACCACCATAGTCCCCGTGCCCAAGGACTCTAAGATAACCTGCCTAAATGACTACCGACCCGTAGCACTGACGTCTGTAGCCATGAAGTGCTTTGAAAGGCTGGTCATGGCTCACATCAACAGCATTATCCCAGAAACCCTAGACCCACTCCAATTTGCATACCGCCCCAACAGATCCACAGATGATGCAATCTCTATTGCACTCCACACTGCCCTTTCCCACCTGGACAAGAGGAACACCTACGTGAGAATGCTATTCATTGACTACAGCTCAGCATTCAACACCATAGTGCCCTCTAAGCTCATCACTAAGCTAAGGATCCTGGGACTAAACACCTCCCTCTGCAACTGGATCCTGGACTTCCTGACGGGCCGCCCCCAGGTGGTAAGGGTAGGTAACAACACATTTGCCACACTGATCCTCAACACGGGGGCCCCTCAGGGGTGCGTGCTCAGTCCCCTCCTGTACTCTCTGTTCACCCATGACTGCATGGCCAGGCACGACTCCAACACCATCATTAAGTTTGCCGACGACACAACAGTGGTAGGCCTGATCACCGACAACGATGAGACAGCCTATAGGGAGCAGGTCAGAGACCTGGCCGTGTGGTGCCAGGACAACAACATTTACATTTACATTTACATTTACGTCATTTAGCAGACGCTCTTATCCAGAGCGACTTACAAATTGGTGCATTCACCCTATAGCCAGTGGGATAACCACTTGACAATTTTATTTATTTATTTTATATTATTTATTTTTTAGGGGGGGATGGGGGGGGGGGGGTAGAATGATTACTTTATCCTATCCCAGGTATTCCTTAAAGAGGTGGGGTTTCAAATGTCTCCGGAAGGTGGTGAGTGACCCCGCTGTCCTGGCGTTGTGAGTGAGCTTGTTCCTCCATTGGGGTGCCAGAGCAGCGAACAGTTTTGACTGGGCTGAGCGGGAACTATGCTTCCGCAGAGGAAGGGGAGCCAGCAGGCCAGAGGTGGATGAACGCAATGCCCTCGTTTGGGTGTAGGGACTGATCAGAGCCTGAAGGTACGGAGGTGCCGTTCCCCTCACAGCTCCATAGGCAAGCACCATGGTCTTGTAACAGATGCAAGCTTCAACTGGAAGCCAGTGGAGTGTGCGGAGGAGCGGGGTGACGTGAGAGAACTTGGGGAGGTGACCAAGACAAAGGAGATGATTGTGGACTACAGGAAAAAAAAGAGGACTGAGCACGCCCCCATTCTCATCGACGGGGCTGTAGTGGAACAGGTTGAGAGCTTCAAGTTCCTTGGTGTCCACATCACCAACGAACTATCATGGTCCAAACACACCAAGACAGTTGTGAAGAGGGCACGACAAAGCCCCCTCAGGAGACTGAAAAGACTTGGCATTGGTCCTCAGATCCTCAAAAAATTCTACATCTGCACCATCGAGAGCATCCTGACTGGTTGCATCACCGCCTGGTATGGCAACTGCTTGGCCTCCGACCGCAAGGCACTACAGAGGGTAGTGCGTACGGCCCAGTACATCACTGGGGCCAAGCTTCCTGCCATCCAGGACCTCTATACCAGGCGGTGTCAGAGGAAGGCCCTCAAAATTGTCAAAGACTCCAGCCACCCTAGTCATAGACTGTTCTCTCTGCTACCGCACGGCAAGCGGTACCGTAGTGCCAAGTCTAGGTCCAAAAGACTTCTCAACAGCTTCTACCCCCAAGCCATAAGACTCCTGAACAGCTAATCATGGCTACCCAGACTATTTGCACTGCCCCCCCACCCCATCCTTTTTACGCTGCTGCTACTCTGTTAATGATTTATGCATAGTCACTTTAACTCTACCCACATGTACATATTACTTCAACTACCTCAACTAGCCGGTGCCCCCGCACATTGACTCTGCACCGGTACCCCCCTGTATATATAGCCTCCCTACTGTTACTTTATTTTACTTCTGCTCTTTTTTTTCTCAACACTTTTTTTGTTGTTGTTTTATTTTTACTTTTTTTGTTAAAAATGAATGCACTGTTGGTTAAGGGCTGTAAGTAAGCATTTCACTGTAATGTCTGCACCTGTTGTATTGGGCGCATGTGACCAATAAAATTTGATTTGATTTGATTGAGGTCAGGTCTTTGTGATGGCCACTCCAATACCTTGACTTTGTTGTCCTTAAGCCATTTTGCCACAACTTTGGAAGTATGCTTGGGGTCATTGTCCCTTTGGAAGACCCATTTGCGACCAAGCTTTAACTTCCTGACTGATGTCTTGATGTTTAATATATCCACATAATTTTCCTTCCTTATGATGCCATCTATTTTGTGAAGTGCACCAGTTCCTCCTGCAGCAAAGCACCCCCACAGCATGATGCTGCTACCCCCTGCTTCACGGTTGGGATGGTGTTCTTCGGCTTGCAAGCTTTCCCCTTTTTCCTCCAAACATAACGATGGTCATTATGGCCAAACAGTTCTATTTTTGTTTCATCAGACCAGAGGACATTTCTCCAAAAAGTACGATCTTTGTCCCCATGTGCAGTTGCAAACCGTAGTCTGGCTTTTTTATGGCGGTTTTGGAGCAGTGCTTTCTTCCTTGCTGAGCGGCCTTTCAGGTTATGTCGATATCGGACTCGTTTTACTGTGGATATATATACTTTTGTACCTGTTTCCTCCAGCATCTTCACAAGGTCCTTTGCTGTTGTTCTGGGATTGATTTGCACTTTTCGCACCAAAGTACGTTCATCTCTAGGAGACAGAATGCGTCTCCTTCCTGAGCGGTATGACGGCTGCGTGGTCCCATGGTGTTTATACTTGCGTACTATTGTTTGTACAGATGAACGTGGTACCTTCAGGCGTTTGGAAATTTCTCCCAAGGATGAATCAGACTTGTGGAGGTCTTCAATTTTTTTTCTTTTGATTTTTCCCATGATGTCAAGCAAAGAGGCACTGAGTTTGAAGGTAGGCCTTGAAATACATCCACAGGTACAACTCCAAATGACTCAAACGATGTCAATTAGCCTATCAGAAGCTTCTAACGCCATGACATCATTTTATGGAATTTCCCAAGTTGTTTAAAGGCACAGTCAACCTAGTGTATGTAAACTTCTGACCCACTGGAATTGTGATACAGTGAATTATAAGTGAAATGGTCTGTCTGTAAACAATTGTTGGAAAAAGTACTTGTGTCATGCACAAAGTAGATGTCCTAACTGACTTGCCAAAACTGTAGTTTGTTAACAAGAAATTTGTGGAGTGGTTGAAAAACAAGTTTTAATGACTCCAACCTAAGTGTATGTAAACTTCAGACTTCAACTGTATGCCAAGGTGATGGAGATCAGATCCACCCTCTTCCCCTGAAACTTTTCTTAGCTACAGTATACAGTGATGGAAAAAATGTATTTGATCCCCTGCTGATTTTGTTAGTTTGCCCACTGACAAAGAAATGATTTGTCTATAATTTTAATGGTAGGTTTATTTGAACAGCGAGAGACAGAATAACAACAAAAAAATCCAGAAAAACGCATGTCAAAAATGTTATAAATTGATTTGCATTTTAATAAGGGAAATAAGTATTTGACCCCTTCTCAATCAGAAAGGTTTCTGGCTCCCAGGTGTCTTTTATACAGGTAACGAGCTGAGATTAGAAGCACACTCTTAAAGGGAGTGCTCCTAATCTCAGTTTGTTACCTGTATAAAAGACACCTGTCCACAGAAGCAATCAATCAATCAGATTCCAAACACTCCACCATGGCCAAGACCAAAGAGCTCTCCAAGGATGTCAGGAACAAGATTGTAGACAAGGCTGGAATGGGTTACAAGACCATCGCCAAGCAGCTTGGTGAGAAGGTGAAAACAGTTGGTGTGATTATTCGCAAATGGAAGAAACACAAAAGAACCCTCGGCATGGGGCTCCATGCAAGATCTCACCCAGTGGAGTTGCAATGATCATGAGACCGGTGAGGAATCAGCCCAGAACTACACGGGAGGATCTTGTCAATGATCTCAAGGCAACTGGGACCATAGTCACCAAGAAAACAATTGGTAACACACTACGCCGTGAAGAACTGAAATCCTGCAGCGCCCGCAAGGTCCCCCTGCTCAAGAAAGCACATATACAGGCCCGTCTGAAATGTGCCAATGAACATCTGAATGATTCTGAGGAGAACTGGGTGAAAGTGTTGTGGTCAGATGAGACCAAAATGGAGCTCTTTGGCATCAACTCAACTCGCTGTGTTTGGAGGAGGAGGAATGCTGCCTATGACCCCAAGAACACCATCCCCACCATCAAACATGGAGGTGGAAACATTATGCTTTGGGGGTGTTTTGCTGCTAAGGGGACAGGACGACTTCCCCGCATCAAAGGGACGATGGACGGGGCCATGTACCGTCAAATCTTGGGTGAGAACCTCCTTCCCTCAGCCAGGGCATTGAAAATGGGTCGTGGATGGGTATTCCAGCATGACAATGACCCAAAACACACAGCCAAGGCAACAAAGGAGTGGCTCAAGAAGAGGACATTAAGGTCCTGGAGTGGCCTAGCCAGTCTCCAGACCTTAATCCCATAGAAAATCTGTGGAGGGAGGTTTAGGTTCGAGTTGCCCAACGTCAGCCTCAAAACCTTAATGACTTGTAGAAGATCTGCAAAGAGGAGTGGAACAAAATCCCTCCTGAGATGTGTGCAAACCTGGTGGCAAATTACAAGAAACGTCTGACCTCTGTGATTGCCAACAAGGGTTTTGCCACCAAGTACTAAGTCATGTTTTGCAGAGGGGTCAAATACTTATTTCCGTCATTAAAATGCAAATCAATTTATAACATTTTTGACATGCGTTTTTCTGGATTTTTGTTGTTGTTATTCTGTCTCTCACTGTTCAAATAAACCTACCATTAAAAATATAGACTGATCATGTCTTTGCCAGTGGAAAAACGTACAAAATCAGCAGGGGATCAAATACTTTCTTCCCTCACTGTATATATCTCCCTTGCATATTCCGTCATTTATTAAGCAGCATACAATACATTTTTGTACTCACCTTGTTGTGCTGTGCTTACTTGAACAGGAAGGTGGCGCGGCGGTCCTTCTTGTGGGCAAATATTGTCATCAAACTTTTGTCAACGTCTGGCATCCTCTGGATTTATGATGCTTTCAAGACAACTGGGAACTCGGAAAAAAAACAAGTTTGAATCATGACGTCAGAGCTCTAGAAAGAGGCCTGGGTTCCCGACTTGCAATTCCGAGTTGGATGACCGTTCAAAATGTATTTTCCCCATCGAAGCTCATTCCCAGTTGTCTGGAAGTCACTGAAGTCTGAGATTTCCCAGTTCTGAGTTTCCGCTTGTTTCGAACACGGCAGAAGGCATGCTGGATTGACAGCATGGCCAATTTATTCAACCTTTTCTGGTCCATGGCATGTGAATGTTTAAACCTTTAAACTTGGAAAAGAGACCCTTAAACCCAGACTTGGACCACACACCCACTCCACTGAATAGCAGGCTTGTGATTGCAGTAAGCCACTGATTCCTTCCAAACCGCTCATTGTTGAATTTGTGATTTCCAACTTGTTGTGTAATGTTTGTCCAATGGCCGATGAGCACCGATACGTTTTATCTATAATTTCTCTTCATATGACAAGGATTGAAAAGGATTTGCCAGTAGATTGTCATTTTGATTCATGATGACTGCTTGTCTAGCGTGCTAGCTAAGATTTTGAAAGTATGACGTTGACATGATCAGTCCAATCAAAGCTACCGTAGATATATCGTGGTTTGATGTCATTTTACCTGTGGCCAATGACCTTGAGCCTTCTTGGATGGGCACCTCTAATGTAAATCTATGGCAGCACCCAAGGGTCTTGAATTTTCGAGCTCTCCCCGTAGATTTTGCGGTGACGTAGTGTCCCCATGAGTGACAGAACACTGAGCCAATCATGGCGCAACTAGAGAGCATTACCAAACCCTACGCTCCGTATTTTCTGCTGGCTACCACCACCACAGCAAGCACTGAGCTAGGCTGAAACACCTGCATTTTGGAGCTGCCTTACTCAAGAAAGCAAAAAAATCAGCACACAATGCATACCTGACCACCTTCTGAAATGGTCAGCCTGATCTGAACACAATCAGACCACAATGCGACTTTTGTGTGTCTAGACCCGTTTTTTCAATGAGATCTTCGTATTCTGATAGCAGAAGTCCCATGTAAGTGTCAAGTGTAGATACGTCCTGATTTAGTCTGCTTTAAAATGCTAGGCCTTGAATAAGTAAGTAGAGGAAGGACACTTGCCGGTCCATGATTCAAGCTGGTTGCGTTGACTTTTAACCTCAGTCTAAGCCGAGACTTTGGCTTTCAGGACTATAGCCCATAGAAACAGATTGAATACTTCCATTAATTTGTATGGGTTACCTTCAGACGAGTCCAGTGACACTTGTGGGGGTCATATAGCAAAATGGAGTCTCCCCTTTCCATAGTGGGGTCATATGTTTGTAGCCCAAAAGGTTCGGATGGTACAGACAGAAGTTTTCACATCAGCAGACGCTACAGACATTTTAGTGAGAAAAGTGATTTTCGGGATGTGTCCTAGTCCGACAAACAGCGCTGTATCGCTGCCACTTTCCACCGCAGATGCGGAAGGTTGACATAGGCAGATGTTGTGGATTGAAATGCAGCCCATGCTAGAGATATCTCTAACTTAAATTGACAGATTGTGATGGGGATTTTTTAAATGTTAATTAGATTGACGCACGGGTGCCTCAATAGACTTAAGGATTTTATATAGGCCTTAAACCTATGAGTGCAACTGAAACATGTAGGCTACACATGTAGGTATTTTAGTCTGATGCTACTGATCCAGGGCTGGCTCTAGCCTTTTGGGGGCACTAAGCGAGGGCTTGAAATTTCAGCCTGTTTTGGTGGGATGGAGTTTTGGCCTTCCATGGTGACATCACCATGTGGTAAATTAGTTAATAGACTTATAAGAAAGAGCATTCCAAACCCCTCTGCCAATAACAGCACATTTTCTGTTTTCTCCTCCCCACTCAGACCACTCCCAGACAGTCCTAGCAAAATTCTTGCTTGATAACATGCTCTTTGCTAAGAAGCTATTTTTGTTTATTTTTGACAATTTTAACCCAGAAATGATTTGATATTGAGATAAAAACAGCTGCATTGGACCTTTAAATCAAGTCAAGCTTTATTTATACAGCACATTTCAGACATGGAATGCGCTTTACAGGAAAACATTTATAAAAACAAAGACAATAAAAGCTGAAATGTTTACTACACAAAGATAAGATAAAAAACAAAAGAATGACACAAATTGAACAACTAAAAAGCACCCTAAGGAAAAGCAAAGCAAAAAATATGTGTTTTAAGATCTCTTTTAAATATGTCCACAGTTTCAGCCCCCATCAGGTTCACTGGCAGGCTATTCCAGAGGCTGGGGGCATAATAACTAAAGGTTGCCTCTCTATGCCTCTTGGTCCTAGGCTGTGGGATAGTTTAAAGGCCAGTGCCAGAGGACCTGAGGGACCTACTGAGTACATAACTTAAAAGCATGTCTGACATGTATTGGAGTGCACAAACGTGGATTGATTTGAAAAACAATAGATTTTTTTTTAATGAATTCTAAAACTCACAGGCAGCCAGTGCAGAGACCTTAAAACCGGTGTAATTTGTGCTCTCCGTCTGGTCTTGGTTAGTACCCGTGCTGCAGCATTCTGTATGCTTCGCTGTTGACCAATGGCTTTCTTGGGTAGACCAGACAGGAGAGTATTACAGTAGTCAAGCCTGCTAATAATAAAAACATGGATGAGTCTCTCTGTATCAGCCTGAGAGAGAAACGGCTGCACCTTGGCAATGTTCTTCAGGTGGTAAAAAGCTATTTTGGTCACATTCCTAATGTTTGATTCGAAATTTAGTTTAGAATCTAAAAATAACACCTAGGGTTTTTACCTGGTGTTTTAACTTTATTGCCTGTGAATTAAAATGTGCGGCTAGATTCTCTCTCTGTGCTTTGGCTCAAACAATAAGTACCTTGGTCTTGTCTAAATTTAGCTGGAGGAATTTGTGATCCATCCAAGTATTTAAATCACTAATACAGTCTAATAAGTTATCCGTGGAGCTAAAATCCTCTGATGACACAAAATTGTAAAGCTGTGTATCGTCTACGTAGCAGTGAAATCAATGCTGTGCATGTATATAACATATATAAACTGAATAGTACCGGACCCAAAATCGAACCTTGTGGAATGCGACATGTGATATCTATTTTCTCTGAGTTATGTTCACCAAGGGTGACAAAAAAAAAACGATTGACCGGTTAAATAGGTCGTAAACCAATGTAGAACTGGACTGGAGAGGCCAACACACCTCTCCAGTCTGTCCAGAAGGACATCATGGTCAACAGTGTCGAAGGCAGCACTTAAATCTAAGAGTACAAAGACAGAGAGCTGTTTGGCATCTGTTTTGGCTCTAAGATCATTTACCAATTTGTGCTGGGCACGAGAACCAGATTTGGAATTTTTCAAAAATACAATTAGCATTTAACTGTTTGAACACCAATTTCTCCAGAATTTGGCTTAAGAATGGAAGGTTGGAGATTGGCCGAAGATTGCTAAGAGCTGAAGAACCTAGATTACTTTTCTTCAGAAGGGGTTTCACCATAGCAGTTTTTAGTGTGGTGAGGAAGGTGCCTGTGAACAGGGAGTGATTAACAATAGCTTGCACTTCTTCAGATATGCAATTAAAAACTGTTTTGAAGAAGGTGGTGGGGATAGGATCGAGGAGGCAGGTTGAAGGCTAAAGTTGTGATATCACTTTCCTGAACATGTCTGTGTCAACCAGGGAAAATAAATCCATAGTGCCTTTTCAAGGTAGGCTAGGGCACATATCAAACTTCTCATCAGGTCTTGCTTGACTGATAACCAACATTAGGCTGGGTATCTTATCTCTGAAATATGCCGCATCTCATCACATTTAGATGTGGAGGAAAGTTCACATAGGTTTGCGGGGGTAGGATTTATCAGGCCATCAATGGTCGAGAAGAGCACTCAAATTATTCTGATTAATAGTGATCAAGTTAAAAAAAATTAGCCCGTCTGGCATTTCTAATTGCCTTGTTATATTTGCCAAGTTGCTCTCTCAGAATATCATAATGGACCTGCAAATTTGACTTTCTCCACTTCTGCTCTGCCTTTCTGCAATTTCTCTTTAATTGATTAGTTTCCTCACTCATTCAAGGGGCTCTCCGTTTGGATGTGGTCTTTTTCACAGTTAACAAAATGTCACACCAGGGTAAGTTTTCACAAAACACAGCCCTTATTTGATGTGTTTCTAAAATCCACAAGGATTGGTCTAAGGCACTGCATCGCAGTGCTAGCTGTGCCACTAGAGATCCTGGTTCGAATCCAGGCTCTATTGTAGCCGGCCGCGACTGGGAGACTCATGGGGCGGCGCACAATTGGCCCAGCGTCATCCAGTGTAGGGGAGGGAATGGCCAGCAGGGATGTAGCTCAGTTGGTAGAGCATGGAGTTTGCAACGGCAGGGTTGTGGGTTCGATTCCCACGGGGGGCCAGTATGAAAATAATAATAATTGTATGCACTAACTGTAAGTCGCTCTGGATAAGAGCGTCTGCTAAAATATAAACAATGAATGGTGGATATATATTGTCAAAGTTGCGTCAATTCAAATCTGGTATTAGGAACAAAAGAGGTCAACACGACTTCTAAGATATACTAGTATTTTAATTAATGTAAAACCTTCAATGGTAAATATGATGTTCGTATATACGGGCTCCCTGAAATACCTCGCAGGGCAGACAGAGAACTAATCCATTGTTTCAGATTGTTCTTCAAATACTCTTGACAGTTCTCAGTTCCCGCTCTCTGCTGGCCAATCAGAGTAGAGGCTGAGCATGGTTTAGACTTACTCAGCCTATCCGTTGACGCACGGGCTGGTCCCAGCCCCTTAGCGCATCCCTGTTGCCAGGCATAAGTTCTTATCATAACAACCTGTCATGGTGAGAAGAGCCAGCTCCCCTAGACACCATTCCTACGTCCAAGGAAGGTTCACAGATCACAAAGGACCAGTATAGTCTAGTATTTGGAGACACAAATTCTTATCTCATTTTACCCCCTAAAACAGCTCTTCACATCAATCACAGCTTGCCAGGTGACACAACCCACATCAGCACAGTCAAGAATGCATTCTTTCTAAGTTAGTCATCCCATCAATTATGAGAATAATAAATCCCCCACAATATATATATTTTGGGTCAGGGGCCCTAAGTACCCACTTATGTCAGGAACCAGCCCTGTACTGATCTTACATGTTTATTGCTGCTTTTGATCATTTTATCTATATATTTTAGTCATTTAGCAGACGCTCTTATTCAGAGCGATTTACAGGAGCAATTATGTTTAAGTGCCTTGCTCAAGGGCACATTGACATTTTTCACCTAGTTGGCACGGGGACTCGAACCAGCGACTTTTCAATTATTGGCCCAACGCTCTTTACCACAAGACTACCTGCCGCCATGTACATCTATCAGCCACACTGACCGTTCATATTATACCACGTACATGTGCTAGTCTGAACTAGGAAACTCGGAAATGTGCGACTTGCTAACTGGTTGTATTTAATCACGTGCTGCGTTCAATGAAGTCGGACATTTCTGAGTTTCCTAGTTCCGACTAGGACATAACGCGGCATTATATCTCCACGACACTTGCCACGTTCACAAAGCTAGTCGGAACTATGAAACTTGGACATTTCCGACTTGCTGATTCGTCGAACGCGGCTCGTATATAACTACAACAAGTTATCAAGTCGGACATTTCAGAGTTTCTAGTTCTGACTAGCACATGAACGCAGCAAGTGACACCAGTGGAAGCTGACGTCATCCGCGTCTCAAATCACTTACTGTAGATCGTACTTGTGATTGGGCGATGGCTAGGCAATGTGAAACGGACCAATCCCTGCAGCGCTTGCTCAGAGGAACGCAGATCCAACATGGCGGCTTTCTGAGTTTTGGAGGAGGGAACTGGGTGTAAATAAACACACGTTAGACGTTTTTTAAAACTATAGCTAACAACACTCGAATTTTTGTGTATATGACATATTGTACCTGGGAAAGAAAATGTCAACTGACGGAAACAAGAAACAATTCTGGAAAAGAAACACAGCTAAGGTCCCTGGCAGGTTAGTGACGTGTTCCTTCTAGCTAGCTACATTTGCTCACTGCTTGTTAGCTAGCTACGTTGCACTATTGAATCCGACAATACAGTTCACACTGACTGTAACATTAACATTTTATTTTTCACATATCAATAATGATTTTTTGCTTTATGTCATACTTTTGTCAAACGTGCGCATACTCTTACGACAGTGAGTGCAGAGAACATATCAGCAGCCATTTGCTAGCTAAAGGCTAGTATAAGTTAGTCGGATAGGTAAACAGCTAGCTTAGCTAACCAGCTAGCTCATCATAACATTCCTAACTATCCAGTTCGCTAACTTGCTAGGGTTTTCATTAAGCTAGCTAGAAGCCTTTTCTGATTGAACTGACTCTTTGTCAGAGCGTATTGTAAACACACCAACAACGAAATAACAAGACGACTTATTGAACTTCTTTCTGATATGTATGCACTTTAACTGTATCAAGGCATTAGTTGACTGACATGTTATCCACTTTAAACTATAACACACTGTAATACATTCATTCAGTAGATTTGTTGTCAAAACATAGCAATAGGTCATTGTGTTTTCTTTCCTCTCCACAGCATACAACATGTGTATGGTGCTCAACATCCACCTTTCGACCCTCTTCTACATACTAAGTAAGTGTCTGATTAGTTGTACTGTATAGGCCCAACAGTATGTTTGAGTCCCAAATGGCACCCCATTTCCTTCTAGTAGTGCACAATATAGGGGACATATTCTATAATTAATGAATGGTGACTCTCTGCTCTCTGGTATGTACAGTTGAAGACGGAAGTTTACATACACTTAGGTTGGAGTTATTAAAACTTGTTTTTCAACCATTCCACACATTTCTTGTTAACAAACTATGGTTTTGGCAAGTTGGTTAGGACATCTACTTTGTGCATGACACAAGTAATTTTTCCAACAATTGTTTACAGACAGATTATTTCACTTATAATTCACTGTATCACAATTCCAGTGGGGTCAGAGGTTTACATAAACTAAGTTGACTGTGCCTTTAAACAGCTTGGAAAATTCCAGAAAATGATGTCATGGCTTTAGAAGCTTCTGATAGGCTAATTGACATAATTTGAGTCAATTGGAGGTGTACCTGTGGATGTATTTCAAGGCCTACCTTCAAACTCAGTGCCTCTTTGCTTGACATCATGGGAAAATCAAAAGAAATCAGCCAAGACCTCAGAAATTGTAGACCTCCACAAGTCTGGTTCATCCTTGGGAGCAATTTCCAAATGCCTGAAGGTACAACATTCATCTGTACAAACAATAGTACACAAGTATAAACACCATGGGACCACGCAGCCGTCATACCGCTCAGGAAGGAGACGCGTTCTGTCTCCTAGAGATGAACGTACTTTGGCGCGAAAAGTGCAAATCAATTCCAGAACAACAGCAAAGCACCTTGTGAAGATGCTGGAGGAAACAGGTACAAAAGTATATATATCCACAGTAGAACGAGTCCTATATTGACATAACCTGAAAGGCCGCTCAGCAAGGAAGAAGCCACTGCTCCAAATCTGCCATAAAAAAGCCAGACTACGGTTTGTAACTGCACATGGGGACAAATATCGTACTTTTTGGAGAAATGTCCTCTGGTCTGATGAAACAAAAATAGATCTGTTTGGCCATAATGACGTCGTTATGTTTGGAGGAAAAAGGTAGCGCTTGCAAGCCGAAGAACACCATCCCAACCGTGAAGCACAGGGGTGGCAGCATCATTTGCTGCAGGAGGGACTGGTGTATTTCACAAAATAGATGGCATCATGAGGAAGGACAATTATGTGGATCTATTGAAGTAACATCTCAAGACATCAGTCAGGCAGAACTGAAAAAGCGTGTGCGAGCAAAGAGGCCTACAAACCGTTACACCAGCTCTGTCGGTAGGAATGGACCAGAATTCACCCAATTTATTGTGGGAAGCTTGTGGAAGGCTATCCAGAACGTTTGACCCAAGTTAAACAATTTAAAGGCAATGCTACCAAATACTAATTGAGTGTATGTAAACTTCTGACCCACTGGGAATGTGATGAAAGAAATAAAAGCTGAAATAAATAATTCTCTCTACTATTATTCTTACGTTTCACATTCTTAAAATAAAGTGGTGATCCTAACTGACCTAAAACAGGGAATTTTTGCTAGGATTAAATGTCAGGAATTGTGAAAAACTGAGTTTAAATGTATTTGGCTAAGGTGTATGTAAACTTCCGATTCCAACTGTAGGTAGCTTTGGTCCTTTGATAGGAGATTTAAGATGGCCATTCAGGTTGGAGTAGTGAACTGATCTGAAAATCCAGTCAATAAACTGGGTGTTTTTATAACTTTCAGGAAATGCTGAGGCAAAAAATGTAATGCTATTATAACTTCCTTACGCCTCAAACACACCGACAGCGACATTGCGTTTTTGTACAGCAGAAGTACATTCATTTCCAAAGGAATACTGCATTTTTCTTGCAGCATTGCGTTGCTGAGACAGTTGCAGTGCATTCTGTGTTGTGCATACATTGTATTTATCAAACGTATGCATCAAATTGTGTGGCAAAATGGTAGCAGAAGGTGAATGTTGAACTTTTGTTGCACACATATCCAGATGATGCTTCATGCCATTTTGCGCAATGACGCTGTCGGTGTGATTGATGCGTTAGGGCTATTGTGATTACAGAAACACTGCATGTTCTTGTTTGACTGTCCTTTTTAAGCACCCGTTTGACTTGATTGAGGATAAGGAATTATGGCCGCTCCATTGTAGCCTGGCTAATCAACACTAGCTACATCGTTGCCTTGCCAAGACAACAGCAAATTGGCTAAAGGGCAATTCCACGGGAACAAAATTATGCTTTCACTTAGTTTTTTCACTTTCAAATGTATGCCAAACAAAATAACATTGATTTCAAAGTTGACCAAACCATAAAAATCTATGCACAATGACTTTGGTAACGGAATTACAGTAAAATCTCACTCAGGTTATGAGACCACATTTTCAAAAAACTCTGATAAATATCTGCTCCGAATTAAGATTCAAAGATGTCTGCAGAAAGAATGGGGTGTCAGCTATGACATGGCACTTTGAGTTAAACATTTTTTATTTTGGTTATTGAACTACAGTAAGTGAAGTGGATTTACACCCGGTAACATAATTATGGTAATAACATTACAACATGGGTCCCTGATCTGTACTACACAGAAATGCATAATTATGGATATATGAATGTCATTCTCCTCATATTTTACAAGTTTGAACATCACAGTGCAGCAGAGGACAGTGCATTACAATACAGCAGAGTAGAGTTCTGTAAAGTATAGTGCTGTATTGTACTGTCCTATAGTATACTGTACTATTGTATTGGGCTGTACTGTACTCTACTCACTGTACTGCATTGTGCTGTGCTCTACTCACTGTACTGTACTGCACTGTGCTATCCAAACTTAGGTCTATGATTTGGTCAAGTCCGTTTTGTCTGTGGATGTTAACATCAAAGCCAGGGTGGCCTGCCCAAATGTGAACTACTTTTCAATGTCCATGAACGTCCGGTGTTGGTTGGTGCTCAGTGGGTGAGGATGCTGGTCAAGTAAATGGAAAGAGAGGGGGCTCATGGGTAGGTGTCAGTAAGAGCTGGAAGAGATGACATTAACTGGGACTCAGACTGTTTTAACACTCTTGGTTTGACTGCCAGTCAACAGAAATACAAAGAAATCAGTTATGAGCTGAACATAACAGTGTGCCAGTGGAAGGGAGGACAATATAAGGTGACTCAACTGTGGATTGTGACTTATTATTTCCCATTGTAGCCAATTCCGTTGCAGTAATTCCGTTACTGATTTTGTTTGGGTGATTCCGTTACCAATTTGGTAATGGATTACGAGTTTTAATCACTTAACAATTCGTAAACAAAATTGATATCAGTAAAATCACTGTAATTAATTGGTAGGTCTACCATTACTTGTTACTTCTGTGAACTTTCATTATCCTCCCTCATGAGGGAGAGAAATTAGGAAATATCTTAAAGCTATGTCCGTTTTTGGTAACAGAATTACAAGGCACAAGACAATATTTCTTAAACTTACAGAAGGTAAACAATTTCTCCAATACTAAATATATGTGTTGATATTAGTTGGAAGGGGTCTTTACGTCAACATTATTTTGTTTTGATGTATTTCTAATACCATTTAAGACTTTCTGGTAGATGTTTTCTAAGACTCCTTTTCCATTTGTTTATCCAGAAATCAAAGCCTAATTTTTAAGATGGAAAATGGTTGAAAAATGTATCTATGCCTTAATTCCCCCAAAATATATACTCTTAGCTTTCATTTGACACAATTACAGTGGGGGAAAAAAAGTATTTAGTCTGCCACCAATTGTGCAAGTTCTCCCACTTAAAAAGATGAGAGAGGCCTGTCATTTTCATCATAGGTACACGTCAACTATGACAGACAAATTGAGAATTTTTTTTCCAGAAAATCACATTGTAGGATTTTTAATGAATTTATTTGCAAATTATGGTGGAAAATAAGTATTTGGTCACCTACAAACAAGCAAGATTTCTGGCTCTCACAGACCTGTAACTTCTTCTTTAAGAGGCTCCTCTGTCCTCCACTCGTTACCTGTATTAATGGCACCTGTTTGAACTTGTTATCAGTATAAAAGACACCTGTCCACAACCTCAAACAGTCACACTCCAAACTCCACTATGGCCAAGACCAAAGAGCTGTCAAAGGACACCAGAAACAAAATTGTAGACCTGCACCAGGCTGGGAAGACTGAATCTGCAATAGGTAAGCAGCTTGGTTTGAAGAAATCAACTGTGGGAGCAATTATTAGGAAATGGAAGACATACAAGACCACTGATAATCTCCCTCGATCTGGGGCTCCACGCAAGTTCTCACCCCATGGGGTCAAAATGATCACAAGAACGGTGAGCAAAAATCCCAGAACCACACGGGGGGACCTAGTGAATGACCTGCAGAGAGCTGGGACCAAAGTAACAAAGCCTACCATCAGTAACACACTACGCCGCCAGGGACTCATCCTGCAGTGCCAGACGTGTCCACCTGCTTAAGCCAGGACATGTCCAGGCCCGTCTGAAGTTTGCTTTTTGGATGATCCAGAAGAGGATTGGGAGAATGTCATATGGTCAGATAAAACCAAAATAGAACTTTTTGGTAAAAGCTCAACTCGTCGTGTTTGGAGGACAAAGAATGCTGAGTTGCATCCAAAGAACACCATACCTACTGTGAAGCATGGGGGTGGAAACATCATGCTTTGGGGCTGTTTTTCTGCAAAGGGACCAGGACGACTGATCCGTGTAAAGGAAAGAATGAATGGGGCCATGTATCGTGAGATTTTGAGTGAAAACCACCTTCCATCAGCAAGGGCATTGAAGATGAAACGTGGCTGGGTCTTTCAGCATGACAATGATCCCAAACACACCGCCCGGGCAACGAAGGAGTGGCTTCGTAAGAAGCATTTCAAGGTCCTGGAGTGGCCTAGCCAGTCTCCAGATCTCAACCCCATAGAAAATCTTTGGAGGGAGTTGAAAGTCCGTGTTGCCCAGCGACAGCCCCAAAACATCACTGCTCTAGAGGAGATCTGCATGGAGGAATGGGCCAAAATACCAGCAACAGTGTGTGAAAACCTTGTGAAGACTTACAGAAAATGTTTGACCTGTGTCATTGCCAACAAAGGGTATATAACAAAGTATTGAGAAACTTTTGTTATTGACCAAATACTTATTTTCCACCATAATTTGCAAATAAATTCATTAAAAATCCTACAATGTGATTTTCTGGAAAAAAAAATCTCAATTTGTCTGTCATAGTTGACGTGTACCTATGATGAAAATGACAGGCCTCTCATCTTTTTAAGTGGGAGAACTTGCACAATTGGTGGCTGACTAAATACTTTTTTTCCCCACTGTATATATGCGCCTATGAACTTCACATGTTGGTGCTCATGGGTCCTTTTCGATGGAAATGCCCTAAAGCAGAGACACTGGCACCTAGAAGGGCTTACTTCTCAGGCTGCCTGGCACCCACTATATATTTGTTTATGATCTGTCCTATCCCCATTTGACATCTGTTAGATTAACTCACACAGACCCAAGCTAGGCCTAATCAAATACTCTATATAGGTAACAGTATAATATTCTCTTTACTGGCTCTCTTGTGCAGCACAGTCCAGCACAGTTCTGAAACGCTACACAGCTGCTCACATACCAGTATACGAAGTATATTCTCCCAACTGTTGGTTGTGGGTTTACAAGGAGGGAGTGGAAACACATGAAGCAGCTGATCTTCAGTAGTAGGCTTTTGTTGCTTTGCGGTTGAGATTAAAGTGTAGCAAGTCTAATCATGTGGCTGATGTCCACAGAGGAGTATATTTCATTTACTTGTTATTGTTAGGCTGACTTCCATAGTTTTATCACCTGTCAGGAGTGGGCTAGTCACAGGTAGTCATATTGAACTTGGCTTTGTTTTTGTTATGCTAATGCTTGGTTTTGAATGAAAATAATAAGATGGAAAGGGTCCCCTCTCCTTCTCTCCTTCCACCCGCGCTGCTTTTCAATTTCTGGTGCACACAAGAGTCTCATGGACATGAGAGGAAAAAGGATAAATTAAATTGGCTTTTTATTACATTTTTCCCACTGAAGAAAACGTCTCTCATACACAAAGGAAGGTTTTTTGTGAGAAAATGTATTTTTAATTGATTTAATCTGCACTATGATTGTGTACCTTTTACAATAACCTTTTTGAAATAATTGTAATAGATGCTGACTCATTTATTGTCCTTGTGGAATATTTTTGTGATTGTGTAATTTCTTTCATTATCGTCATTCAGTTTTTTTTCCAACATTATCGTCAGTCAGTTTTTTTCAACATTGGCTCGCTGAGTCAATGTGAGAATATCCATCTGTAGCCTGTAGATATCAAGGGCACAGCTGCAGTCTTTTACTAATATAACTTAAAGACCCTCAATTGAGCAAATGGAACAAAAACGGCCGTGCATTTTTAAATTTAGTATGTTTTTTGGATGAAGTAGGCACTTTTTGACAAACCGTATTTGGCATTTGAATATTAATGCCATCTAATGAACACTTGAGGGATGTTTGTGAAGTTGCCCTTCCAGAGTGAATTTGGCTCCCAGGCCTAATCTTTCATGGCCCTTCTGTTCATCCTTTCTAAGTTTTTCACCCGTCCTTCAATTCACCATTATTACCAACCTCTTCCACCTTATGCTAAAAATAACATGAAAATGTTGAACAATTGAAAATACAGTGAGGGGAAAAAAGTATTTGATCCCCTGCTGATTTTGTTCGTTTGCCCACTGACAAAGAAATGATCAGTCTATAATTTTAATGGTAGGTTTATTTTAACAGTGAGAGACAGAATAACAACAACAAAATCCAGAAAAACGCATCTCAGAAATGTTAGAAATTGATTTGCATTTTAATGAGGGAAATAAGTATTTGACCCCCTCTCAATCAGAAAGATTTCTGGCTCCCTGGTGTCTTTTATACAGGTAATGAGCTGAGATTAGGAGCACACTCTTAAATGGAGTGCTCCTAATCTCAGCTTGTTACCTGTATAAAAGACCTGTCCACAGAAGCAATCAATCAATCAGATTCCAAACTCTCCACCATGGCCAAGACCAAAGAGCTCTCCAAGGAGCTACACAAGGCTGGAATGGCTGGATTGTAGACCTTCCCAAGGCTGGAATGGGCTACAAGAACATTGCCAAGCAGCTTGGTGAGAAGGTGACAACAGTTGGTGCGATTATTCGCAAATGGAAGAAACACAAAATAACTGTCAATCTCCCTCGGCCTGGGGCTCCATGCAAGATCTCACCTCGTAGAGTTGCAATGATCATGAGAACGGTGAGGAATCAGCCCAGAACTACACGGGAGGATCTTGTCAATGATCTCAAGGCAGCTGGGACCATAGTCACCAAGAAAACAATTGGTAACACACTACGCCGTGAAGGACTGAAATCCTGCAGCGCCCGCAAGGTCCCCCTGCTCAAGAAAGCACATACACAGGCCCGTCTGAAGTTTGCCAATGAACCTCTGAATGATTCAGTGGAGAACTGGGTGAAAGTGTTGTGGTCAGATGAGACCAAAATCGAGCTCTTTGGCATCAACTGAACTCGCCGTGTTTGGAGGAGGAGGAATGCTGCCTAAGACCCCAAGAACACCATCCCCACCGTCAAACATGGAGGTGGAAACATTATGCTTTGGGGGTGTTTTTCTGCTAAGGGGACAGGACAACTTCCCTGCATCAAAGGGACGATGGACGGGGCCATGTACCGTCAAATCTTGGGTGAGAACCTCCTTCCCTCAGCCAGGGCATTGAAAATGGGTCATGGATGGGTATTCCAGCATGACAATGACCCAAAACACACGGCCAAGGCAACAAAGGAGTGGCTCAAGAAAAAGCACATTAAGGTCCTGGAGTGGCCTAGCCAGTCTCCAGACCTTAATCCCATAGAAAATCTGTGGAGGGAGCTGAAGGTTCGAGTTGCCAAATGTCAGGCTCGAAACCTTAATGACTTGGAGAACATCTGCAAAGAGGAGTGGGACAAAATCCCTCCTGAGATGTGTGCAAACCTGGTGGCCAACTACAAGAAACGTCTGACCTCTGTGATTGCCAAAAAGGGTTTTGCCACCAAGTACTAAGTCATTTTTTGCAGAGGGGTCAAATACTTATTTCCCTCATTAAAATGCAAATCAATATATAACATTTTTGAGATGCGTTTTTCTGGATTTTTTTGTTGTTATTTTGTCTCTCACTGTTCAAATAAACCTACCATTACAATTATAGACAGATCATGTCTTTGTTAGTGGGCAAACGTACAAAATCCGCAGGGGATCAAATACTTTTTTCCCTCACTGTACATATATCATTTTGGGCTTTTGATGTGGTCTTTAATGTTTTGGCTGACTTCTTGTACCCTAAACTTCTCCATCTGTTTCTCCCTCTCAGTCTAATCAAAGCGGGCAACAAGCCCCAGACGACACCGGGAGGGAAGCCAAAGAAAGCCACCACCTTCCAGGAGTTTGAGAGCATCACCAGCGATGCCTGGGAGGTGGGGGACGATGACGACGAACTGCTCGCCATGGCCGCACAGAACCTCAACATTGAGGTCGTCATGGAAACCGCCAACAAGGTGATTTCTATGATGTGAACATACAATGCAGTCAGTCGTCCTTGGGTGTTTCAAATACGCTTATTATGCACTCATAAGCCCTTTTTATATTAACTTATAAGCCCTTATAATACATTAAGCTGTTTTTAAGGAGTAAAAAAAAGAAATCTTGTTATTATCATTATGCAGGTGATTGAGAACCACAGCAAGCAGCAGGAGAAGCAGAGACAGGACGATGCCGACGCGTCAGAGCTGGAGGAGAGAGAGGAAGAGGAGGCGCATGAGGAAGAGGTGGAAGAAGAGGAAGAGCAGGGGGAGGAAGAGGAGGAATCGACCCCCGAGGTGTCGTTTGCCTCTGAGCCCAGCCCGCTCAGCGATGGCAGACTGATGAAGTCACTGAGTGAGGCCCCCATTGGATCACCTAAGGGTAAGTAGATACAGTGGGGAGAACAAGTATTTGATACACTGCCGATTTTGCAGGTTTTCCTACTTACAAAGCATGTAGAGGTCTGTAATTTTTATCATAGGTACACTTCAACTGTGAGAGACCGAATCTAAAACAAAAATCCAGAAAATCACATTGTATGATTTTTAAGTAATTAATTTGCATTTTATTGCATGACATAAGTATTTGATCACCTACCAACCAGTAAGAATTCCGGCTCTCACAGAAACTGTTAGTTTTTCTTTAAGAAGCCCTCCTGTTCTCCACTCATTACCTGTATTAACTGCACCTGTTTGAACTCGTTACCTGTATAAAAGACACCTGTCCAGACAAAAATCCAGAAAATCACATTGTATGATTTTTAAGTAATTAATTTGCATTTTATTGCATGACATAAGTATTTGATATATCAGAAAAGCAGAACTTAATATTTGGTACAGAAACCTTTGTTTGCAATTACAGAGATAATATGTTTCCTGTAGGACTTGACCAGGTTTGCACACACTGTAGCAGGGATTTTGGCCCTCTCCTCCATACAGACCTTCTCCAGATCCTTCAGGTTTCGGGGCTGTCGCTGGGCAATACGGACTTTCAGCTCCCTCCAAAGATTTTCTATTGGGTTCAGGTCTGGAGACTGGCTAGGCCACTCCAGGACCTTGAGATGCTTCTTACGGAGCCACTCCTTAGTTACCCTGGCTGTGTGTTTCGGGTCGTTGTCATGCTGGAAGACCCAGCCACGACCCATCTTCAATGCTCTTACTGAGGGAAGGAGGTTGTTGGCCAAGATCTCGCGATACATGGCCCCATCCATCCTCCCCTCAATACGGTGCAGTCATCCTGTCCCCTTTGCAGAAAAGCATCCCCAAAGAATTATGTTTCCACCTCCATGCTTCACGGTTGGGATGGTGTTCTTGGGGTTGTACCCTTCTTCTTCCTCCAAACACGGCGAGTGGAGTTTAGACCAAAAAGCTCTATTTTTGTCTTATCAGACCACATGACCTTCTCCCATTCCTCCTCTGGATCATCCAGATGGTCATTGGCAAACTTCAGACGGGCCTGGACATGCGCTGGCTTGAGCAGGGGGACCTTGCGTACGCTGCAGAATTTTAATCCATGACGGCGTAGTGTGTTACTAATGGTTTTCTTTGAGACTGTGGTCCCAGCTCTCTTCAGGTCATTGACCAGGTCCTGCCGTGTAGTTCTGGGCTGATCCCTCACCTTCCTCATGATCATTGATGCCCCACGAGGTGAGATCTTGCATGGAGCCCCAGACCGAGGGTGATTGATCGTCATCTTGAACTTCTTCCATTTTCTAATAATTGCGCCAAAAGTTGTTGCCTTCTCACCAAGCTGCTTGCCTATTGTCCTGTAGCCCATCCCAGCCTTGTGCAGGTCTACAATTTTATCCCTGATATCCTTACACAGCTCTCTGGTCTTGGCCATTGTGGAGAGGTTGGAGTGTGTTTGATTGAGTGTGTGGACAGGTGTCTTTTATACAGGTAACGAGTTCAAACAGGTGCAGTTAATACAGGTAATGAGTGGAGAACAGGAGGGCTTCTTAAAGAAAAACTAACAGTTTCTGTGAGAGCCGGAATTCTTACTGGTTGGTAGGTGATCAAATACTTATGTCATGCAATAAAATGCAAATTAATTACTTAAAAATCATACAATGTGATTTTCTGGATTTTTGTTTTAGATTCCGTCTCTCACAGTTGAAGTGTACCTATGATAAAAATGACAGACCTCTACATGCTTTGTAAGTAGGAAAACCTGCAAAATCGGTAGTGTATCAAATACTTGTTCTCCCCACTGTATCTGTCGCACGTTTCTCTCTTCTCGGTCTCTCTCTCCCTCTCTCTATGTCTCTCTCTCTCTATCCATCCATCAATCAACAAATAGACAAACAAATGTAATCGTCAGGTGAGGTGACAGATGTGAGGAACAACTGCCTAACAAGGAAGGAATCTTGAAAGGAGGAATCCCACTCCATAGGACCCATTCTCTCCTCTGTCTCCAGTCTCCACCCACTCCTTCTATACACAATATTTCCTCTCCCCCTGCCTCTGCTATGAGCCTGCTAGGCTTTTCATGTTCATTCGTTAGTGTGGTAACAGCAGCAGCAGCATAGGGTGGGGTTTGTGTTGTGTTGTGCAGTAGGGAACAGCTGTCTGTCGTCTGTCTGTGGTGGTGCCGGAGATAAGACAGCAGCCTGTAGCAGCCCAAACCCCAGTAGTTATCTCCATGGAGGAGACACTGGCAGAGCAGATACTGTCTCGTGTCTGCTCCATTCATCTGTGTTGTTCAGTACACACGCGCACACACACACGAAGACAGACACGCACGTCCGACGCACACAGACACACTGCCCCCTGCTCACACTCTCCACTTCCTGCTGGGTGAGACCACATATTGTTTCTCATTGTTCTGCTCTCTATTATTGAGTCTACTGTAGTGTTTGGGTAAATGATCAATCATGGTGATAATGCAGTGCCTGTATAGCTACCCCCTCTCTTCTTGTTCTTTGCCTGCACGAAGTGATAGCACTCACACACTCCCCTTTGCAACCTTGGTGTTCATTTTCCTTTAGTCACATCACTATAATCTTGTTGTGTCTGTCTGGTAGCTCCTCTCTAGCCCCTTCTCTCCTCTCCCGTCTGTCTAACCTGGCACTCCCCTCCCTCCACGCTCTCTCTTCTCTTCCTCCCTGCCTACTGATGTGTTGTTGTCTGCTGCTGTGGTCTGTCTGTGGACCCAGCTGCCTGGTCCTACATTAGATAATGGCCCACTGCAAGGCTATCATTAGGCATCAGCACCCAGGCTGCTCTCTGCTAATGGACAGACAGACAGACAGAGAGTGGCCTGACCGCAGCCCTGCAGCACTCTACACCCTCTCTGGGTGTCCTCCACTGTCCTCTACCTTCTGCTGCTGCGAACAACCTCTACTCTGCCCTGTAATTGTCTGTAATGGGGGTTTGCTGTTGCTGGAGTGGAGAAAGGTGGTTGGGTTACACAGTGTTTGTGTGTCGTTTGTGTGATGTGTGTATTCAATGGGTGTGCTCGGAGGAAAGGTGCTTGCAACAGGTGTGCGTGTTTGTCTGTGTGTTTTTGCGTGTGACCAAGTGTGTGCATCTGTGTGTGTGTGTGTCTGCGTGTTAATTGTTCTCAGTACCTCTCCCCTCTCTCTGTTTACCCAGATGCGGCCGGAGAGAGAGTGTCGCTCCACAGACAGCAGTCCCTGCCCCACCGGCCCACCATCCCCATGGTGGCTCGTATGGCTGACCAGAACACCTCCGGGACCCCAGTCATGACAGAGAGAGAGGCCTCCCGCCTGGACAAGTTCAAACAGGTTCTGGCTGGACCCAACACTGACCTTGGTATGTTGCTGGATATTAATTACAGATCTAAGATCAGACGCCTGTAGGAATGGTGGTCGTAGGGATCATTGAACCCACAACCTTTTGAAGCTCTGATATGTGATTTGTGTAGGAATGTTACCACTCAACCACATAGGTGCACCCCAATCCTGAACTAAACCATTTAGTGGGAAAGATATCTGACCCTGTATCATTGCTGTGGGTTACAACACTTCCCTGTCTCACCTTGCTAAAATAAAGACATCCTCTTTAAAAAAAATTGAAAACACAGTTCACAGCTCTGTGGTAATGAACTCCATCTGAGAAAACAGGCAGTGAAACATCTGCGGTGTTGTTCTAACGACGCCATATGAATAGCTGATGGGGAACTAAACTCTGCCATCTGGCCAGTGGCCACCGTGCATAATCCAAGAGACTCAAATGATGCTTTTAGTTTTTACTTGCTCGCTCTATAGCTTTACTTCTACTGGACTCCTTTGAGATTAGATGGTGCTTTAACTTGTGATCCAAGGCCATAATGATGTAACAGCAGTAGCTTTGGTATAGTTCTTCTATGGGCATTTGTATGGCCGATTGTAAAGTTTTATGGGTTATGCTTTCAACTTCTACCGGCTATTCTATGGAGGATTTAAAGTTCAATGGGCGATTTGAAGGATTCTATTCACGCTTTGACTCCCACTTGTTCTCCTGTAAGTTTCAAGGTCTTGTTCTTTGTCAGTCCCCAAATCCTGCAGCATCTGTCTGTCTTATCAGCTCCGTCCTGGAAAGGCGTGGGGGCAGATTGGTAATGAGTTGCATTGGAGCTGCTCAGGTGTGTGTGCGCGCGCATGTGTGTAAGTGTTGTTAGACTCGCTCTTAGCCCTTTTGTACCCTTGATGATTTTCCCTGCAGTCGGCTTTTGTAATGCTCTGAATATCCTTTGATTGTGCTGTGTGATTGTGTGTGTGTGTGGTCTGTTCCGCCTCAATGATTCCAGCTTCCGTCGTTGTGCCTGAGCCAGAGGTGAAGGTGTCTTAGTGAGGTTATACCTGTGAGGGAGTCAATGCTATTGTTTGAGTCATTGTGATAGCGCTGATTCAGCCCAGTGGCTGTATCATTTTGTGAGGCTTAGTGTCACTGACTGTCTGTCTGGTCTATACAACCTGAGGTGAGCTATAAGTCATGAGGTGGTTCAGGGTCGTGCCGAGACATATGAGGGAGTAGGAGTGGGGTAAGTGAGGTGCTGAATGTCAAAGAAGACGACGTCCGATTTGAAAGGCAAAGACCATAACAGGTTCACCTTTTTAGCCACCCATTCCATTTTCAATAGACACATGTAACCGGGACAACTCATGACCAAAGAAGGGAC
Source organism: Coregonus lavaretus (assembly GCF_964263955.1). Taxonomy (NCBI): domain Eukaryota; kingdom Metazoa; phylum Chordata; class Actinopteri; order Salmoniformes; family Salmonidae; genus Coregonus; species Coregonus lavaretus. Next base: position 1,052,347 of record NC_140006.1, read on the forward strand.
TCAGTTGATACACAACCTGTGGCGAGGTTTTTTTTTTTTCTTCAAGTTTTAAGCGGTTGTTCAAAACCCAACAATGCAATAATCAATAACAATATATTACTAGAAAAAAACACACAAGAAATAAGAAGAGGAAATATGAAATACACAAAGTAAGCACACTATGTAAAGGAAATATTTAAAAAGTAAGTTCCAATACCATATTTACATGTGCAGGGATACTGGAGTGATGGAGGTAGATATTTGTAGGGGTAAGGTGACTAGGCAACAGGATATAAGATAAACAGAGTAGCAGCAGCTTGTTTGTGAGTGGGTGTGCGGGTGTGTAGAGTCAGTATAAATGTATGTGCATATTATGTGTGAATGAGCAGTGAGTGTTTGTGTGTGAGTTAGTGTGTAGGGCCCTGTGAGTGTGCATAGAGACAGTGGAAGATTTAAATAAAAGGTCAATATAGATACAAGGTTAACTCAGATAGTCCGTGTAGCTATTTATCAGTCGTATTGCTTAGGGAGAGAAGCTGTTCAGGAGCCTGTTGGTGTCAGACTTGGGTGGTTGGAGTCTTTGACGATTTCCCGGGCGTACTATTCATACTGCCTGGTATAGAGGTCCTGGATGGCAAGGAGCTCGGTCCCAGTAATGTACTGGGCTGTCCACACAACCCTCTGTAGAGCCATGTGATCGAGGGCGGTGCTATTGCCATACCAAGCAGTGGTGCAGCCAGTCAAGATGCTCTCAATGGTACAGCTGTAAAACCTTTTGAGGATTTGAGGGCCCATGCCAGACTTTTTCAACCTCATGAGGGGGAAGAGGCACTGTCGTGCCTTCTTCACGACTGTGAGTGTGTGTTTGGACCATTTGAAATCTTTAGTGATTTGGGCACAGAGGAACTTGAAGCTGTCTACCTGCTCCACTGCCGCCCCGTCGATGTGGATGGGGGCGTGCTCACCCCCCGGTTTCCTGTAGTCCATGATCAGCTCCTTGGTCTTGCTGACGTTGTGGGAGAGGTTGTTGCTCTGGCATCACACTGCCAGGTCACTGACCTCCTCCCTGTAGGCTGACTCATCATCGCCGGTGTTCAGACCTACCACCGTCGTGTTTTCAGCAAACTTGATAATGGTGTTAGTAATGTTTGGCCACACAGTCGTGGGTGAACAGGGAGTACAGGAGGGGTCTATGCACACACCCCTGTGTTATGGGTGAGCGTGGCAGAGGTGATGTTGCCTACCCTCACCACCTGGGGTTGGTCCGTCAGGAAGTCCAGGATCCAGTTGCAGAGTGAGGTGTTCAGACCCAGAGTCCTAAGCTTGGAGGGGACAATGGTGTTGAACGCTGAGCTGTAGTCAATGAACAGCATTCTCACAGAGGTATTCCTCTTATCTAGGTAGGTGAGGGCAGTGTGGAGTGCAATTGAGATTGCATCGTCTATGGATCTGTTGGGGCGGTATGCTAATTGGAGTGGGTCTAGGGTGGCTGAGATGATGGAGTTAATATGTGCCATAACCAGCCTCTCAAAGCATGAATACAGAAGTGAGTGCTACAGGGCGGTAGTCATTGTGGCATGAAGCCTTAGAGTTCTTAGGAACAGGAATGATGGTGGTCATTTTAAAATGTGGGGATTACAGACTGGGACAAGGAGAGGTTGAAAATTACTGTGAATGTGCCTGCCAGCTGTTCTGCAGATGCTCTGAGAACGCGCCCTGGAATACCGCCGGGGCCCGCGGCCTTGCGGGTGTTGACCTGATTAAAGACCCTTCTCCCGTCAGCCTCAGAGAGCGAGATCACCCAATCCTCTGGGTCGGTGATGGCCCTCACACCAGGCTCGATGTTGTTTTTGTCAAAGCATGCATGAAATGCATTGAGTTCGTCTGGTAGAGAGGCATCGTTGGGCAGATTACGTTTGGGTCGTCCTTTGTTATCCATAATGGACTGTAGCCCCTGCCACATGCGGCGGGTGTCGGAGCCTGTGTAATATGACTCCATCTTTTTCCTATATTGTCCTTTTTCTCATTTGATCATTCTGCGGAGGTCGTAGCGGGCTTTCTTGTACTTATTCCTGTCTTCGGCCATAACATCAGGGTTGTCTACGATAGCTCTGTGTGTGGTAGCCCTGCTCTTTAGTTTAGCGGCAACCTCTGTGTTAATCCAGTGCTTTTGATTGGGGAAGCAGCGAACCCTCACCGTGGGTACAACGTCACCGATGCATTTTCTAATGAAGCCGATGACAGAGGTGGTTAGCTCATCAATGTTATCGGAGTCTTGAAACATATTCCAATCAGCGCTAGCAAAGCAGTCCTGTAGCATAACCTCTGATTCTGGTGACCATTTCTCAAAGGAGGTACTTCATGTTTCAGCTTCTGCTTGTAAACAGGAAGCAAGAGTACAGAGTCGTGATCTGATTTGAAAAATGGCTTACGAGGGAGGGCCTTCTATGCTTGCTTGTTGGTAGAATAGCAGTGGTCTAGGACTTTATCGCCCAAAGTGGCGTTTGAGACGTGTTGATGGAAGTTGGGCATCACGTGTCTTAGTGACGCCAAATTAAAATCGCCGGCAACCACAAAGGCAGCCTCTGGGTGTAGGTGTTCCTGCTTGTTTATTGCCTTGTACAATTAGTTAAGGGCCAACTTGTTCTTTTTATTGTCCTGAGGTGGAATGTATACAGCAGTCACAATAACAGCTGAAAACTCCCTTGGGAGGTAGAAGGGTTGGCATATTTGACCATCAGGTATTCCAAGACTGGTGAATGGTGGGTCGACACTTCCACCGGGCTGGAATCAGCACACCAGTTGGACTTGATGAAGAGGCAAACCCCTCCCCCCCTCGATTTCCCCGACTCCTCTGTCCTGTCCGCCCGGTAAATGGAGAATCCATCGAGTTGGATAGCCGTGGGGGGTATCTTGTCCGAGAGACATGTTTCTGAAAAGCAAAGAATATTGCAGTTCCCCTTTACAAAAATGTACCATGGTAGTACAATGAAAAAAATTAATGGCAAGCCTAAGATCACTATTCGCAATGACAAGTGTTGGCTGGAGTGGTGTAAAGCTTGCTGCCATTGGACTCTGGAGCAGTGGAAACGCATTCTCTGGAGTGATGAATCATGCTTTACCATCTAGCAGTCCAACAGACAAATCTGGGTTTGGTGGATGCTAGGTGAACGCTACCTACCCGAATGTATAGTGTCAACTGTCAAGTTTGGTAAAGGAGGAATAATGGTCTGGGGCTGTTTTTCATGGTTCGGTCTAGGCCCTTAGTTCCAGTGATGGGAAATCTTACAGCATACAATGAAATTCTAGATGATTCTGTGCTTCCAACTTTGTGGCAACAGTTTGTGGAAGGCCCTTTCCTGTTTCAGCATGACAATTCCCCATTGCACGAAGCGAGTTCCGTACAGAAATGGTTTGTTGAGATCGGTGTGGAAGAACTTGACTGGTCTGCACAGAGCCCTGACCTCAACCCCATCGAACACCTTTGGGAGGAATTGGAATGCTGACTCCGAGCCAGGCCTAATCGCCCAACATCAGTGCCCGACCTCACTAAAGCTCTTATGGCTGAATTGAAGTTTCCCTTTGTTTACACTCTGTGTGATTGTTCGTTGGTCCTGTCGCCATGACTACGACAGGCTAGCTTGACTGGAGCTAACGTTAGCTTCTATGCTAACAGACTTTTATAAATTAATTAAACTATCAAAACATCATCAAAAAATAACAATTAGCTATATCATTACACTCCGCTTAACTTGGTGTTTCATATCCAATGCTTTATAACTCGCTCACCGTGATGGTAATGTTTAAAAAATATTTTGTTTATCTGGTGGTTCGCTTCAGTTTTCAGTTGGCTCTCTCACTGACTAGGCAGTCTAGCGCAAGAAGCAACCACTACAGCGAGCGGCTCCCTCTGTGGACCGAAACAAGCACAACACCCCTTGACTTTAAATACTGTAAATGATTACAAAATGCCAAAGATTAGGCTACCATATATCTTACATTCTCCCACATTTCAGGTTGGCAACACGGGGAACCCAAACATGAGCAGAAAAACTGTACTATTAATACAGAAAGTATTTCCCCATTTTCACAGCAACTGTTTGTCTTTTTCTTTGATGTTACAGACCAACTAGGCCCAACAATAGTAGCCTGCCTCTGAGTTTATCAGAAACTTGCCCATACTTTTATATAAATTAATCAATATAATGCCAACCAACCTCTTTTGACCTTGGGTGGTTAATTTATTAAAAGCATTATACTACGATAACACACAATTAATAAAGGAGGTACCATATGATCATTTTTGGTACCATTTATCATAATTGTGCATTACCATGGTTGAATGTTTAATGCAGTTTAAAACCATGCCATTTCCATTATCCACATCAATACCATGGTATAAATAAGGCAATACCAGGGTATTATTTAGGATCATGGCCGTACCATCATACTTCAAAGCTAAAACCGTGGTACATTTCCATGATTCAGACTATACCATGGTATAAGTGAAAGTATCATAGTAGTACCATAGTATGAATGAAAGTTTCATAGTGGTAGCATGGTACATTTTTGTAAGGGCCGAGAGTCCTGTTGGTAGTAAATCTGCGATCGGAGGTCATCCATCTTATTATCAAGTGACTGTACATTAGCCAGTAGAATGGAGGGAAGGGGTAGCCGGTTTTCCCTTTGCGTTAATCTCACCAGGATCCCCCCTCTCTTGCCTCTGTAACGCTGGCGTTTCCCCTTCGGGTAGCCCGAAAATTGGGTTGGAATTACAGAGAGAGCCCAGGGCAGATGAGTCGAAGTAGAACTGGAATTGGGGTAAGTAACTGCTGATCTGATGTTCAAGAGTTCTTGTCGGTTATAAGAAATAATAGAGGATACATTTCTTGAAAATAGAGTAAAAATAAACAACAAAATAGCAAAGTTGGGTCGAAGCTTTCAAAACTGCAGCAATCCAGTGCGGCACCATCTTGTGAGGTTATAAGAGGATTTAAAGCCATCCATATACCAGTACATGTCTACATCTGTCATCTGTGTATTATTCTAGAGTCCTGGGGAGGAGGATGACAGAGAGAGAGAGAGAGAGGGGTGGAGGCCGGGTCGGGCAGCAGGGTACAATCAGTGATTCTAAGCCTGTCAACAGTGATTACAGCAGTCAGGACCTGCTTTTTAAATGGAGTTGTCGCTGCTTTATTACATATCCAAACTGACTAGCCAGACACATGGTGCCAGCAATGAACTATTAACTTAATTCAGAGGCCATTATTAAGAGACGGGGAGGGATAGAGGGCAAAACAGACAGCGAGGGAGAGGGAGATCGGGTGAGGGAGACGGATGGATTGACAGAGAGAAAGAGAGAGCCTAGAGGGAGTGAGTGACAGAGATGGATGGTTGTGTTGTCCTGTGGTTGAGGTTGGTTTTTGCCTTGGTCTCCTCTCTGTGACATCACAGCATCTGTAGCACTACATAGCCATTGATCAGTCCTTTCACCACCAACAACGCTCGCTCAAACCTCCATTGCTCTCGCTCTGTCGCTCTTTCTCACTCACACCTCACCTACTCATCCCTCTCTCAATCACACAGCTATCTATCGGGGGAGACGCTGCCCTCTAGTGTAGAACGACAGCTCTGACTCTTGTCCTTGATGTTGGGGGAAGTGTGTGTGTGTGTGTCGGGGAAGGTGTGTGCGTGCGCTTCATTCTTTCTTTCTTCAGCCTGATGGATTGCAGCCTCATTTGTGGGTCTAGCCCTCCATGTTGGGATTTGTCTCCAGAGGTGTGTGTGTGTGAACAACTGGCTGACTACTCCACTCTCTGCTCTCACCTGTTTAACAATTAGAAGATGAGGCATGGGCTGGAGCAAGGCTCAAACCCTTAGGCCTAAAAAATGAATCACTCTTTTTCTTGTCATTCCCAGTTCTTAATTTTCTTTACAAAATATTTGTGACATTCAGGTACTTTAGTTTTTCCAGATGCAATATTTACAGTTTTTGTATCTAATTCAAACAATCATCAGCCATCTGTGTTTGTGGGTGGGTGTGTTTTTTGATTTTGAGCATTAGTGCAGTCTGTCTATGTCAGGGTTTCTGGGTTTCTCCAGACAGAGCAGTGAACCTGGCAGAGGTAGGCATCTGACAGAGCGGAACAGAGCAGGCTTCACAGCGCTAGGCCACATAGATCATGGCAAGAGCAGGCAAAACCCATTTATCATCACTGAGAGCGAGAATATGACTGGCTCTCATTCAAATCCTCTCTCATCTTTAGTTTTACCTCAGTCTCCCCTCTCTCTCCCTTTGGCTGTCTCTATCTCTCTCTCATTTAGTCGACTGGTCGATTGTTTGGTCGGGAGGCTGTTGGTCGACAGATTTTTTAAACGGAGAAGTGGCAAATATATTTATCTAAAAGAATATGTGTCACATGAGACACCTGTCTGATTCACGCCTGTCTGAGAGGACTAATCCATTGTGGAGGCCGTGGGAATGGCTCACCAGTATCACCAGTAGTAAATTCACATAATTTCGAATCTACAATGCTTGTTTGGTTACGTAATTTCTGTTAATGCATTCAATATATTATTATTACAGTCTTACCTTTGGCATTGTAGGAGTGGACACATTGCTTGCAGAGCGCAGAACCTAGGCTACACTTGTGAGAAAATAGTTTGGGTTTATTTCATTCCATTTATGAGTTGTAAATGTATTCATTTTCTTTTGTTTGGAGTGCTGCTGTCAATCTTCAGTAAGGACACACACCTGATTACACATATAGAAGTAGGACTAGTCTACCTTGCCTGCGCGCAAATGTAGGCCTATAAGTGTGCCCATTTGGGGATCTGATAATATTTCTGATAGTCTTAACTCACAAGCACTGTGGAGCTTCTCATATTAATGTTTTCTTTGCCTCAAACAGCAACTAAACTAAGTCTGTTTTTACATCCATTGAGAATGGCAATAATTCCTCAACGTAGCCTATTTGAAAAATCTTTCCAGCTCTCTTCCTTTCTATTACTACTTAGCATGAAAGGGGGAAAAAAATGTCCTGATCCGGTGGAAACGTCATAAAATAGGTCTACCTGATTACTTCCTATCCCTTGCGCAAAATAGCCTACCGCTGTCTGTCTCTCCAGAGCTCACTGGCGCAGGAAACACTGAGGACCCAGAATATATTATACAACCTTACAAGTTTGCTAGCACAAGCTTCGGGCTGGACCAAGTTAATACAGTAGTTGATATATCTTAACTCTCGACCAATCGATTGGTTGAAAGAACAGACGACTCTCGGTTGAACAATATTTTTTTGTCAGGGACAGCCCTAATTCATTTAAACAATTATTTTTGGCGAAACAAACAATTCACTTCGCCATTGTAATAGTTGGAATTCTGTTCAATCAAGGGAATCAAAATTATCATTTGTAAATCGCGTTACAGTAATTTTTGGAAAAGAGATTAGATGTAACATTTATTTTGGATTATGTGGCATTGCAACGTAATAGGTGCTAGTCAGCCTGCAAAGTAAACACCTAAGATAAATATGACTGAACTAGAAAATATATATTTCCTGAAAAAAATGTGTGTGACTTGCTTCAGCTGTATAAAAAGATTTGTAGCCTAACAGTCGTTTGATCTTTGATATACAGTGCCTTCGGAAAGTATTCAGACCCCTTGACTTTTTCCACATTTAGTTACGTTACAGCCTTATTCTAAAATGGATTAAATAAAACAATTTCCTCAGCAATCTACACACACTACCCCATAATTAAAAACAGAAATACCTTATGTAAATAAGTATTCAGACCCTTTGCTATCAGACTCGAAATTAAGCTCAGATGCCTCCTGTTTCCATTGATCGTCCTTGAGATGTTTCTACAACTTTATTGTCACTCTGACAGAGCTCCAGAGTTCCTCTGTGGAGATGGGAGAACCATCCAGAAGGACAACCATCTCTGCAGCACTCCACCAATCAGCCCTTTATGGTAGACTGGCCAGACGGAAGCCACTCCTCAGTAAAAGGCACATGACAGCCTGCTTGGAGTTTGCTAAAAGGCACCTAAAGACTCTCAGACCATTATAAACAAGATTGTCTGGTCTCATGAAACCAAGATTGAACTTTTTGGCCTGAATGCCAAGTGTCACGTCTGGAGGAAACCTCGTACCATCACTACGGTGAAGCAAGGTGGTGGCAGCATCATGCTGTGGGGATGTTTTTCAGCGGCAGGGACTGGGAGACCAGTCAGGATCGAGGCAAAGATGAACGGAGCAAAGTACAGAGAGATCCTTGATGAAAACCTGCTCTAGAGCACTCAGGACCTCAGACTGGGGTGAAGGTTCACTTTCCAACAGGACAACGACCCTAAGCACATAGCCAAGACAACGCAGGAGTGGCTTTGGGACAAGTCTCTGAATGTCCTTGAGTGGCCCAGCCCGAGCCCGGACTTGAACCGATCGAACATCTCTGGAGAGACCTGAAAACAGCTGTGCAGCGACGCTCCCCATCCAACCTGACAGAGCTTGAGAGGATCTGCAGAGAAGAATGGGAGAAACTCCCCAAATACAGGTTTTAGGCAAGCTTGTAGTGTCATACACAAGAAGACTCTGCTGTAATCGCTACCAAAGGTGTTTCAACAAAGTACTGAGTAAATGGTCTGAATACTTATGTAAATGTGATATTTCTGTTTTTAGTTTTTTTTATAAATTAGCAAAGATGTATAAAAACCTGTTGCTTTGTCATTATGGGATATTGTGTGTATTTTAGAATAAGGCTGTAATGTAACAAAATGTGGAAAAAGTGAAGGGGTCTGAATACCTTCCGAAGGCACTGTATATACTGAACAAAAATATAAACGCACCAATTTAAAAGATTTTACTGAGTTACAGTTCATATAAGGAAATCAGTCAATTGAAATAAATTCATTAGGCCCTAATCTATGGATTTCACATGACTGTGCAGGGGCACAGCCATGGGTGGGCCTGGGAGGGCATAGGCTCACCCACTGGGGAGCCAGGCTCAGCCAATCAGGAAAAAAAAATCTCCACAAAAGGGCTTTATTACAGACAGAAATACTCCTCAGTTTCATCAGCTGTCCGGGTGGCTGTTCTCAGACGATCCCGCAGGTGAAAAAGCCGGATGTGGAGGTCCTGGGCTGGCGTGGTTACACGTGGTCTGCGGTTGTGAGGCGTTGGACGTACTGCCAGATTCTCTAAAACAACATTGGAGAGGCGGCTTATGGTAGTGAAATTAACATTAAATAATCTGGCAACAGCTCAGGTAGACATTCCTGTAGTCAGCATGCCAATTGCACGCTCCCTCAACTTGAGACGTGGCTTTGTGTTGTGTGACAAAACTGCACATTTTAGAGTGGCCTTTTATTGTCCCCAACACAAGGTGCCACTTCTATTCATAACTACATTGTTGATTGTAAATGAAAACTTTATACTACTACATTACTAACTAGCTAGCTAATTATTCTGTGTCTAAACCAGTCTGATTTCATGGATCTGTTGCACGTTATCTTGAATGGGCCAAGTCAGCTGAGACACTTCTCAGGTCAGGGAAGTTGGAGGTAGCATTTTCAAATTGGTCATGCTGGCTAATATAGAAAAACCTTGAAAATGTATTATTTTCCTTAAGTAATCATACAATATTTTTACATTACAATAAAGTAAAGGGTTTAAAGTATCCAAAACAACCTAAATCAGATTGTCGTTTCATTTTGGCTTTTTCCCAACAATGAGTCGGTGCCTCACATATTGAATGAGTGAATTGTTTTATAAAATGTTACGATGTTTTCATCAAGGGTGGTCAACCATCCTCCAGGAGAGCTATTGGGTGTGTAGGCTTTTGTTCCAGTCCCCCTCTAACAAACCCCATTTTAGAAATGAGCTGCTCAACCTGACCTTGATAAACTGACTCTGACGTTTGAGTAGGGCTAGATCAAAAGCCTGCACACCCAGTAGCTTTCCAGAAGTGTTGAACATGTGTTTTATACAGTTGGCTTACAGGTATTTTACTTTGTGTGGGGTTAAGTGCACAATGACAGTAGGCTACATGTGATCAGAGATCAGCCTCCCAGTATCGATACCACATGAATGCAAACTTTTTTGTAGTCCCTCGTGGCTCAGTTGGTAGAGCATGGCGCTTGCAACGCCAGGTTGTGGGTACGAAAAAAGTATGAACATGTATGCACTCACTACTGTAATTCACTCTGGATAAGAGCGTCTACTAAATAAAATAAAATAAGTAATGTATACCTACATAGAGACGCCGCCAATGGTTGGTCTTGGAAATTCGGTTAAAAGTAATGGAGTCATGGAAAAGTCATGAAATTCCATCTGTCAAAATGTGTATGAACCCTGTGTTTTACATAATAGGTTGAATGCAAAGTTAGAATTTAAAATAGATCAAATAAGTCCCCAGGCTAGGTTTCAGCTGAACCAGAGGGGTATACTACAAAGCAGAGTCCATGAGTTAGCCAGCTAACTTGCCTAAATATTTTGTTTTTGTTTTCGAAATGTAAGCTTGAAATGGGTGGGCTTGGTCTAATTCAGGGGTTCCCAACCTAGGGGGCACCAATGTTTTGTGGTTTTGTGTGTTACATTCCTTGATTTGCCCGAGGAAAACTTGACTCTGATGCACATGGGAATATATTTTGGTTTGTCTCTGACATTCAGAAGCTGAGCTACGACCTTCTGAAGTGGAGGAGTAAAAACAAATTGACTTTGCTTGGGAAGTAATGTTATACAATGTGTGACTCTGTCGCTATCAATTGATCTATTCACTTTCTGTAAAACAGAATATGTATAGTTAAATTGAGGGTTAATATAAATGATCATTAAACATATTTCGTGGCAAAAATTTTTTTTGGGGAAATCTGGTCTGCACTTTATTTTTCTTATCCATTATAATTATAATGCCTACCTAAAAAAAAAGGATATAGCCTACCTAAATTAAATCATGCGTCTTGTTAAACTACATAGAATTGCATTAAATTAGCTTCAAAACTAGGTCCCTCAAATTCAACAAAATCAAGCTGGTGGTATATTTAATAAAGGCTATCTCTAAAAAAAAAAAGAAAAAAAAAAGCTGGGAGTGCATGACATTTTTCAAACATGAAAAAGGGGGCCCTGGGGAAAAAAAGGTTGGTAACCCCTGGACTAATTGACTCAACAGCTTAAAACGCATATCTAAGGTTAGCTTTCTTATCAAAGTTAGCTGGCTAACTCATTGATCCTGTTTTGTAGTTTACCCAGCTGAACATCCCTGGCCTCAGGCAGGGGTCTAGTTAAGCAATGATTGATAACTTTAAATGATACTGTACATGGGCTGTGCCTGAAATGGCACCTGGTCAAAAGTTGTGGAATATAGGCCCATGACAAACAGGCTGCCTTTCCATACACAGACATGAATCATGATCTTAATCTAACCTCCTTTTTTTTGTGATAAAATATAACCACTTTGAAAGAGGAAAGTTAGGCTTGTTTCTGACTGAAACATTTGACCTGCACCATTTGAAACCGTGTATATTTTATCCCTGTCCTTCTGCTTTTTTAATGAGTGTTTTCAGAAACCATAGCATAGATACCACTGTGTAGTTGTGTGAGCTGGATTTCCCCAGTCACAGGGTCAGCTTTTACAGTTGGTTATTTTGAGAGACTTAAGAGCGGCGAGCATCAGCCAATTACCTCCCTCTCTGATGGCGGCAACATAGACGTTTCCATGGCGATGCTCTTTCCTCTGATTAGGCCTTGCTTTGACTTTCTCTCTCTCTCTCCTCCCTCCGTTCCCTCACGTCATCCCTGGCAATCTTCCCTGGACACTGAACCCCCCTACACACATATACACTCCCATTTTACTCTCTTCCCCTTCTCTCTTCTTTCTTTTGCGTTCCCTCTTTCTTCCTCTTGTTGTTAGTCTCTCTCTCTCTACCTCTTCTCTTTCTGCTGGGTCTCTCTCCATCTGCCTCTCTCTGCCTGTTACAGTTGGGGGAGCTGCTGGTCTATGGAACTCATCTCCTCTCTTGCTGCAGCCTCTAAATGCTGCTGCTACTTCTCGTCTCTCTGCCACTCTCTTCTTACGCCTCTCACTCTCTGCCTCTCTCTTCTTACGCCTCTCACTCTCTGCCTCTCTCTTCTTACGCCTCTCACTCTCTGCCTCTCTCTTCTTACGCCTCTCACTCTCTGCCTCTCTCTTCTTACGCCTCTCACTCTCTGCCTCTCTCTTCTTACGCCTCTCACTCTCTGCCTCTCTCTTCTTACGCCTCTCACTCTCTGCCTCTCTCTTCTTACGCCTCTCACTCTCTGCCTCTCTCTTCTTACGCCTCTCACTCTCTGCCTCTCTCTTCTTACGCCTCTCACTCTCTGCCTCTCTCTTCTTACGCCTCTCACTCTCTGCCTCTCTCTTCTTACGCCTCTCACTCTCTGCCTCTCTCTTCTTACGCCTCTCACTCTCTGCCTCTCTCTTCTTACGCCTCTCACTCTCTGCCTCTCTCTTCTTACGCCTCTCACTCTCTGTCTCTCTCTTCTTACGCCTCTCACTCTCTGCCTCTCTCTTCTTACGCCTCTCACTCTCTGCCTCTCTCTTCTTACGCCTCTCACTCTCTGCCTCTCTCTTCTTACGCCTCGCACTCTCTGCCTCTCTCTTCTTACGCCTCGCACTCTCTGCCTCTCTCATCTTACGCCTCGCACTCTCTCATGCCTCTCTCTCTCTCTCTCTCTGCCTGTCTTTGCCTCTCTCTCTCCCTGTTACTGCTGCCTGTCACACCACAGTTACAGCTGACAATCCTGTTACACAGCAATTTCCCAATATTATAGGCTTACCATCGCAGCCACGACATTCTGTAGTTAATAGTTGACGTCAGAACTCAAAATGTGCGTCTAATTCAATTGAAATCAATTTTGACATTTTGTAGAATCTGTACGGGGAATGGAATTTCTGAGGTATTTCTCCATTGTGTATGAAAATTGGTTTTCTAGGAAATAGGCTCAGGGTTTAGTCAAGAGTAGAATTTCCAGGTAAAGCACCAGATGGCTAGTTACGTTGTCTCTTAAGACGAGATCATCCAATGATGAATACCCCCCTGGAGAGTGGAAGGTAGAGTTGGAGCATAAGACACTCAACCCCCCAAAAACATCAACAGCATCTCCATTTTGGAGAGTTGAACCACTATGGTAGCTCAAGTTTCTGTTTGGTGTGGTACAGTATTTCACAGACCTCTGTGTTAATTTGAGACCAGAGTCTAAATGACAACTACTGTGATGATGATGTTGCTCATGGCGATGCCCTAGGCCTAATGCTGCTCTACTATGGCAGGTCTCACCAGGCAAGCCCTCAAGTGCCAGTTGTCTCCCTCTTCTGATTGCTAATTTCTTTGTGCGTAATTACTTAACACACAAAGTCAGGTGTTTGGTCACCAATACCAGTTGTTTTTGCCTGTCCAGGCCAGTAATATGTTAAGGCTACTCTGAAGTAGCTAACTGCTGTAGAGTACCAACTTGAGTTGCTTGTTGTGTGTTTGTGTGCTTTTGACTTTATCTGCCTCAAATTGGAGGAATCCAGACTTGAAAGGCCTCCGGCTACCAAAGATTGACTTTTTCCCCAGTGAACGTATGCCGTAATCAGTGGTACTCAGTGGCTGATGAGCCTCTTAGGAAAGTGTGTCTAAAGGCGTCAGCATGCTTAAATTCGGCTGGCGCCTAACCGAACGAGTGTGCTCACATACTCCCTTAAAAGACCTTCGCTTGAAAAACGAGAAAAAAGCGGCAATAGTACTGTTTGTCCATTTTGAGACGCCGTATATATACACTTCCTCAAAATAGTCGGAATGAGTCTAAGATTACTCTAGAAATGTCATTCATTTAGACATTTTTGCAGAGCAGATCTTAGTCGCGCAGTTTTACATCTAACTAAGATGTTTGGTGTAGTATCTCTCAATGAAAAAGTTTGCATGAAAACCAGTCATCTCTCATTGAATGGCAACAAAGACTTTATTGAAGAATCCCTACTGTTGACCAATCACAGACAAAGGGAAATAGACTTCGGCTACCGACTTCGGCTTGCCTCAAGATATGTTTTTGTGTGCCCGCACAGCCGCAAGGACCCTTACCGAAGTCCAAAACGAACCAAAACGTCACAAAATGTCATCATAATATATGCACAAACTCTTCCGAATTGTTTCGGCTTGGAAGCATGCGGAAGCCTTAACAGTGGTATTATGACTCACTAGATTACAGTGTGGTTCAGTGGTAGCCAGGCAGAACTTGGCTTCCCACAGTAGGACAAAGACTATGACTGTGAACTCTCCATGAACCAAATCACAACCAATATAGAGATCTGGGGGCTTCCTCATAATCCCTGCCTCACAACTGGCATTTTAGGCACTGAAACATTTTATTTTTACTCAACCTCATTAAAAAGCTGGCATCACACACACTTAAGAGACTTTAGGGAAAAGTTTTAATAAGTTGGTTTTGAAATGTGTCTTCTGAAATTAGAATATTGTACGTTGTTAAAAACTTAACGAGAGAAGTAGGATCATTTATAAGAAGTAGGGGAATTTATAATGCAATCAGTTTAAGAAGCCGACCACCTCTCTCTGCGGTGACTTTGAGATGCCGGGCTAGGGGGAGTTGACAGGGTCCTTACTGTACCGTTCACTCCCCAGTCACCTGCACTATATCTCACCATGGCTGCATCCCAAATGGCACCCTATTGCCTATATAGGTCTAGTGCACTATATATGCTTGGGTCAAAAGTAGTGCACTTTATAGGGAATAGGGTGCCAATTGGGACGTAGACTGCATTTCATTGTCCAGAAGCCAGGTGGTAATACGGAGGAGTATCTTTTTACAACACTCCCATTAGTTTATGAGCCTGTCCTCACCTGCTGCTTGTCTCTTCGTCCTTTACCTGAGTTAGCACTGTACTCTCTCTCACACAGACAGACACGGTGCTGAAGGTTTAGAGCACCAGCTAAAACTTTTACAGCTCCGAATAAATGCGTCAGGCCGGATGACATCCTTGTTAGCCACGATAGTGATGATGTGGAGGGAGGCCCTAGGTTGTCTGCTGGGGATGTTGTCTTGGGCCCCTGTGTTTCAAGAAATGGGGATCTGCGTGCCACTGAGATTGGAGCCTGTCCACGTTAGTTTTACAGGCCTACATCGGACATAGACAGTGCAGGGGGATGTTGCTGGGGATGTGGAGTTAGGCTTAGGCCTGATTTCTTTATCGGGTTGTTGTCGGCCATGATAGAAATAGGCCTACGGGATCTGCTGTCACTATCTGAGATTATAGCCTATCACTTTAGGGTTTTTCTAGGCCTACAGTTGAAGTCTGAGGTTTACATACACCTTAGCCAAATATATTTCAACTCAGTTTTTTTACAATTCCTGACATTTAATCCTAGTAAAAATCCCTTTCTTAGGTCAGTTAGGATCACCACTTTATTTTAAGAATGTGAAATGTCAGAATAATAGTAGAGAGAATTATTTATTTCAGCTTTTATTTCTTTCATCACCTTCCCAGTGGGTCAGAAGTTTACATACACTCAATTAGTATTTGGTAGCATTGCCTTTAAATTGTTTAACTTGGGTCCAACGTTTTGGATAGCCTTCCACAAGCTTCCCACAATAAGTTGGGTGAATTTTGGCTATTCCTCTTGACAGAGCTGGTGTAACTGAGTCACGTTTATAGGCCTCCTTGCTCGCACACGCTTTTTCAGCTCTGACCACAAATGTTCTATAGGATTGAGGTCAGGGCTTTGTGATGGCCACTCCAATACCTTGACTTTGTTGTCCTTAAGCCAATTTGCCACAACTTTGGAAGTATGCTTGGGGTCATTGTCCATTTGGAAGACCCATTTGCAACCAAGCTTTAACTTCCTGACTGATGTCTTGAGATGTTAGTTCAATATATCCATCTATTTTGTGTAGTGCACCAGTCCCTCCTGCAGCAAAGCACCCCCACAGCATGATGCTGCCACCCCCGTGCTTCACGGTTGGGATGGTGTTCTTCGGCTTGCAAGCACCACCTTTTTCCTCCAAACATAACGACGTCATTATGTCCAAACAGATCTATTTTTGTTTCATCAGACCAGAGGACATTTCTCCAAAAAGTACGATCTTTGTCCCCATGTGCAGTTGCAAACCGTAGTCTGGCTTTTCTATGGCAGTTTTGGAGCAGTGGCTTCTTCCTTGCTGAGCGGCCTTTCAGGTTATGTCAATATAGGACTAATTTTACTGTGGATATAGATACTTTTGTACCTGTTTCCTCCAGCATCTTCACAAGGTCCTTTGCTGTTGTTCTGGGATTGATTTGCACTGTTCGCACCAAAGTACGTTCATCTCTAGGAGACAGAACGCGTCTCCTTTATGAGCGGTATGACGGCTGCGTGGTCCCATGGTGTTTATACTTGCGTACTATTGTTTGTACAGATGAACGTGGTACATTCAGGCATTTGGAAATTGCTCCCAAGGATGAACCAGACTTGTGGAGGTCTACAATTATTTTCTGAGGTCTTGACTGATTTCTTTTGATTTTCCCATGATGTCAAGCAAAGAGGCACTGAGTTTGAAGGTAGGCCTTGAAATACATCCACAGGTACAGCTCCAATTGACTGAAATTATGTAAATTAGCCTATCAGAAGCTTCTAAAGCCATGACATAATTTTCTGGAATTTTCCAAGCTGTTTAAAGGCACAGTCAACTTAGTGTATGTAAACTTCTGACCCACTGGAATTGTGATACAGTGAATTATAAGTGAAATAATCTGTCTGTAAACAATTGTTGGAAAAATGACTTGTGTCATGCACAAAGTAGATGTCCTAACCGACTTGCCAAAACTATAGTTTGTTAACAAGAAATTTGTGGAGTGGTTGAAAAACAAGTTTTAATGACTCCAACCTAAGTGTATGTAAACTTCCGACTTCAACTGTATATCTGAGATAGACAAGGAAGTGTTTGTTTTATATTGGTGACATGCTTTTATTCAAAAGAGGGCTGTGTTTTGGTATTTGTTAAGTAGTGGGCTGGAGTGGATTCGTGGCAGCAAGGTAGTCAGTCAGGAGAAGTTGAGTGAGGTGTTTGTTTATTGATCAGTATTTTCGGTGTTTTTGGTTGTGTGTGTGTGTCTGTGAGCTGTGTGTGTGTGAGGACCTCTTGGCTGTCTGTCCGCCCCATTGCCCCCTCTCCATCTGAGTAGTGTCTGAATAGTGCATGACTCCGGCCTGCCAACTGTCTGCCTCCCTCTGCCATCACTACCTCACTCAGGCAGCACACAGACTGACAGCTCTCATTTTTCCTGATAAATGGCCTCTTTCTCTGCCTTTTTTTATTTTATATTTCACTCTTTCACACACACACACACACACACACACACACACACACACACACACACACACACACAGGATTTGGACTCAAATCCAAGCACTTGACTCTCCATCTGGAGAATGAAACGACACAATCTGTGTTGGGATTCTACCGTACATTATAAACATTGCAATATTTAAGATACTTAGCATCCATTACTTCAACTTCTCCCATAGGGATACAGCTGTTGCGATGCTTAAACAGGAGGTACACAATGTTACAAAGTACCTGAGTGGCCACAAGCGAAACTACTGTAGCAAAGGCCAATCCGGTGTGAGCTCATGAATAAACCATTAACTCAGTAGTCTAAGGACAAGGTGTCTGGGATAGGAAGTGACCTCAGGGAGAGAGATTCTCTGACACAACACAGTGTTTTCCCTAGGATTTTTCAGCAGCGGTGTAAATGTTAGTGTGGGGGGGAAGCTAATTTTCAGCAATTCTACACATTTTACATGGGGCAGAATATTGTTTTGCTGTTTTTAAAGCTCATTTCCTGCAATTCTACACATTTTTCCATGTCTTAGCTATGTGTGTTTATATGATTCCAGGGGTCGAAGCCTGACCGAGTCTCCCCCCCTTCTCTTTAGAAGAAATAGGCCTACAGTATATTCTATTTGTCATTAGTGGTCTGTGCTGGCATTTTCATTTAGTTGGCATTCGGCTTTAATTTTTTGACTTGGCCTGTGTCACCCTGTCTAGGATATGCCTTTCCTCTGTTTCTCTTAGATTAGCCTCATAGCTCACAGACACAATGCTGACTGACTGTGTGCTTCACACTGTGCTTTCCCTCATAATCTCATTTAGGGCTCTGAGACTTCTGATTTGATTTAGCTCTGGGTCCACGTCCCCAGGGACCTTGTACAACTAGCGTTTCATGCTTCACTATTTTATTATAATTCACAAGTGATATATTCTTGAAGACTACGTGTTTTCTGAGAAACATGACAGCTACGGCGACTAATGAAACAGCATTTGCAATTTAAGAGCTGGCTCTACGAAACGGAGCAAGGTCGTGTTGTTTCCTTTTCCATGTAGCAGGAGCTCCAGATGGAATTTCCTCATCAGTTAGCTGACTGAGTCAGCTAGGGAAACAATGTTAAAGGGACATGCAGACCACATCTTAAATAACATTCTATTACCTTTTATAGTGCACTCATTTTCAACCATTAGTGCACTACTTTCAACCAAAGGCACCCATGTAGCGCAGTACTTTTGACCTAATCCCTATGTGTGAATAGAATGTAATTTGAGATTTTTCCAGCTGCGGCCTTCTTCCCAGCTGCGGTCATCTTGCCATCTTTGTCAGTTTCGAGCAGTGTTTAGAATGCAGCGAGCACAGAGGGTGTGTTCCATCATGTTCTGTGATGTTCAATCTGTGATGTATGGCTGCAGCAGGCAGATGCTTTCACTCTGCTGGCCAGATGGTGCCAGGGAAATATCTGACTTCCAACCCTCCCAAACACAGAAGCCTTCAACCAGCGTGCACACGCACGCATGGCCATGAGAACGTCCTCTTTGGAGGTCATCAGCGCCTGGGGAGACAAAGTGTATAAGTCTGTGTCTGACTCTATCTCCCCACTGTGAGATTAATGTCAGTTGGGGAAAATATAACAGATAGTTTAATTAACGGCTAGTAAGATTCATTGACCAATTTCTGCGGCTGACGGCGCAAATGAGGGTTCGAAGGTGCAGAGTGCGGACTGAGGAGAGACACCCTTAAGTAGCTCTGTATTTAATGAATTGAGTGGATTCCTTTACCTATAGTTTCTTCCCACCCTGTAAAGCCTTGGTTCATTAAAGCTGCTCCCTCAGTGTAACTGTGAATGTGGTGTGGTTCTCCCTCCCCCCACTGTCGTCTATCCACCTCTTTCTCTGCCCTCCTCCCCATCTCTCCTGCTCTCTGCTCCTGACCTTCTCCTTTCTTTGCACTCTGTCCCGCTTTCTTCTGCACCATTTCACCATGCCTCTCCTCTCCTTCCCACCAGCTTGCCCTGTGGCTCTAGAAGGTTAGGTTTGGGTTAATTACCAAGCCCATGCCATTTTAATAATCTCATTCAAATCAAAATTTATTGGTCGCATACACATATTTAGCAGATGTTATTGCGGCTGTAGTGAAATGCTTGTGTTCCTAGCTCCAACAGTGCATTAATATCTAACAAGTCACAACAATACACACACATCTAAAAGTACAAGAATGGAATTAAGAAGTATATAATATTAGGGCGAGCAATGTCGGAGTCCGGAATATAAATACTGTGTGTGTGTGTGTGTGTGTGTGTGTGTGTATATTATCAGCAACCATCAATCCTGTGTTCCAATGGCACGTTGTGTTTGCTAATCTATGTTTATCATTTTAAAAGGCTAATTGATCATTAGAAAACCCTTTTGCAATTATGTTAGCACAGCTGAAAACTGTTGTGCTGATTTAAAAAGCAATAAAACTGGCCTTCTTGAGACTAGTTGAGTATCTGGAGCATCAGCAATTGTGGGTTTGATTACAGGCTCAAAATGGCCAGAAACAAATAACTTTCTTCTGAAACTCAGTCAGTCTATTCTTGTTCTGAGAAATTAAGGCTATTCCATTCGAGAAATTGCCAAGAAACTGAAGATCTCGTACAACGCTGTGTACTACTCCCTTCACAGAACAGCACAAACTGGCTCTAACCATAATAGAAAGAGGAGTGGGAGGCACAACTGAGCAAGAGGACAAATACATTTGAGTGTCTAGTTTGAGAAACAGACGCCTCACAGGTCCTCAACTGGCAGCTTCATTAAATAGTACTTGTAAAACACCAGTCTCAACGTCAACAGTGAAGAGACGTCTCCGGGATGCTGACCTTCTATGCAGAGTTGCAAAGAAAAAGCTATATCTCAGACTGCTCATCTTAATCTTTTCTTTTTATTGGCCAGTCTGAGATATGGCTTTTTCTCTGCAACTCTGCCTAGAAGGTCAGCATCCCGGAGTCGCCTCTTCACTGTTGACGAATTGACTGGTGCTGACCTTCTAGGCAAACTCACTGTTGCCCATGCCTACACCAATTCAATGCTTTTAAACTTGTGTGGAGTAGTGAACGACTGCACACTTCAGGAGGAAGGAGAGATTATTTGGACGCGATTGTAGTGGGCTGTGATTCACTATGGAATCTATGTACGTCAGCAGAAATGGCTATATCCTGTAGGCTAGCCTTTATCCTATGCCTACCGTGGCACTGTGTTGTTGATTTTATATGGTATATCAATTATAATGAACGCTTGATTTCTTGCTGTCTTCTGAAAAAGGGTTTTGAATCTCAATGGGAATGAAAACAATAAATAAAAGGATACATAGATGGAAAACAAACATGCTCAGAATGTAGCCTAGCGTAAGTGGCGATGGTATACAGCACATTAGTGATGGGCTATACAACGTATTAGTAGTTGTATAAGTGGACACTCGATTTAGCCAATGGACTAATCCTGCGCTCCCTGTTTAGAACAGGCCAACATTTCCCATTGCAATATCTGTCACTAACACAATACTCTATTACGTTTGTTTTAGAACTGCCGGGCAAAGTAATTTGGAACTAATCAATATGTCTGCTGTGTTTTACCAATTTCACACCAGCGCTCTGAACAAGAGTCAAGGTGGGGTTTAGGCCTAAATCGGAGATGCATCTGTTTTTACATGGAGGGAGGTAGAGTGGGAGGGATGGAGGGAGAGCGAGGGGGAGAGCGAGATGGGGAGAGGAAGCGGTGTTGCGCTGTTTTGCCTGCCGGTGTCATCTCATTTACACTCAAATCAGTTTCCCCCGCTCTCCTAACATGAGTGAGACAATGCACAATATGCAATTACACTGAAGAGATTCTTGTTGAATTTGTGTGGAATTTGGATTGGAATAGGCAAGCGGAATGTTAATGATGCAGTCCTAAACTTTAGTTAGGCTGAAGCGAAGCTAGATGCATTGCCATTTGTGAATTATGGATGAATGACACAGGTGAAGGCGTTGAGTGCGTCCCAAATGGCACCCTATTATTCAATTTATAGTGCACTACTTTTTACCATGGTCTATAGGGCTCTGGCTAAAAGTAGGGTACTTTACAGGGCAGGAGTGTGCATCCCACGGGTAAGCAACTATATTCAGCTGTGGGATGATTTTTTTTGGAGTGGATGGTCGAGCGGCTGGAACGTAATTATAATAATTTATACACTGCAAATTGACCACAACTAAGCCTAAAAAGAGATTGTATTTTAAAATAACAATTATAAGTATGTTCCAGCCCCCTGACCATCCACTCCGACAAAGATCGTCCCACAGCTGAATATAGTTGCCTACACGTGGGACGCACACCTTTTTATTGCTCTCTAGTCAGGACAAGTTGAAAAGCCCTCGGCTCATTGCAAACTATAGCAATACTGAGAATGAACTGCAATTCAATAGGATCTCCATATCTCTATGTATATACAAGCGCTCTCTGAGTTGAGAGATGGTTCAATGTCATATCTCTATCTAAAGGTTTCAATAGTTTAGTGCACAGACTAATGCAACCAAGGGTAATTCTGTACCTCATGTTCATTCACTGCTATACATGTATTTTCAAGGACTTTCATCAAGTGAAGAGAAATTGTTCATGATCTGATTTATTTAGGTTTCTGTTGTGCACAAACCATAGAACTATAAAGTTCTGTACAAAGCGAAACTATTCAGCTAGCAAGTCCCCAATCAGTGTCATCATTTTATTGAGATAGGAAGGGTATCTAGCTCATTTCTGAATGTCCTGTTCTGAATATGTGAAGGTTCCTCTGCTATGTACTCAGCCAGTTTCCTCAGTCAGTATTTTTGTTGCTACAGTAATCAATGGGTAGAGTACCCAGCATAGTTGTACATGTGGTCAACAGGAAATGGAAATAAAAACCTTTCCTCTTCAAATAGGGGTGTTTTTATGCCCATCTTAGTACGGTCCACTCTCGCAGAGTTTGAAGTAAGCAGTGGAAATAATGTGAAAGAATCCAACATTAAATCATGGTTGTGTCCCAAATGGGACCCTATTTCTTATATACAGTAGGACATTGCTTTTGACCAGAGCACTAATGGGCCCTGGTCAAAGTGCACAACATAGGGAATAGGTTGCCAATTGGGACACAGTCAATCTGAAGAATCCAGCATAAACCATATTTTCTGGTGGTTTTATAGACCCGGGGGGAGCTCCTCTTTTCTAATTTAAAAGTCCAATTTGCACCTCTCTCTGAGATTTATTCACATTAACGCTCGTGGGCCCCTGAACCTGGCCTCCTGTCCATGTGGTGGGAAACCTCTTTAAACCTATCAAATGCTAATGTTATGGATGTCAGAGCAGTGAGGAGAAGCTTTGGGTTTGGAATTCATTTCCTGCAACCCCAATGCCTGTATGTGTTGGATATCAGGGAATTTGGGAAAAATATACACCACATTCTTTCCTCTAGAGCAAACATATGTTTTGGGTTCAACTTCTGGCATCATGGGCTCTGTATGTGTTGCATAACAGGGAATTCTGAGTATTTGGGGGAAATAGGCTGTACAGTAAATATGCATGTCGCTGTCTTTCCAGGAAATATGTTTTCCCCCGAAGCAAACATGATAAATGCATTAGGCTGATGCTGTAGGCTTATCTGTATCCTAAGGCTTCGTAGTGCAATATGGAATTGTTGACATTTTGTGTTCATTTAATTATTCTATTTTCTTTTGCTTTCTTCAGGCAAAGAATTTCAGTGGTCTTGTATATTCTTTAAAAGTGTCATAATGTAATTCTCTGTCTGTTCCCTTTTCAGAGGAATTACGAAAGTTGAGCTGGTCTGGAATTCCGCGCCAGGTTCGTCCAATCACGTGGAAGCTCCTTTCGGTAAGTAAGGGTGTTTTCACATATAGTCCTCTTTTTTAAAGAACGATCTCAGTTGTCTTTAAGGGAGTTTTCACACTTGTTCCCTTTCAGACAATTTTTGTGAACTCGGTAAATTTTTTGTGCAGTGTGAACACTTCAAAAGAACTCAGACCCCTCAAAAGAGCCCCCGAAGCGAACCGAACTAAGACCATCTCGAGAGGTGTCCAATCACTTTGTAAAAACCCAGAGTGCATGTTGGGGAAAGATCTTGGTTCCTTTCTAAACATAACAATGTGAACGCAAAGAGGGCTGTGAACTGGCAAAAGAGTTGAGTTTTCATTCAAAAGGAAGGGAATACAAAGAGAACTGAGTTTTTACCCCGGAGTTCACTTTAAAGAGAACTGAGATCGGTTCATTTAAAGAGGACTATATGCGAAAATACCCCAAAAGAACCCATCTCAGTCTTCTTTAATTATCTTCGCCTCGTGGCTATGACCACATCACAGCCATGATAAAAATGTCAATTCCCATTGTTAGAGCCTGTCCTGCCCATGATATCCAAGACAACATACACATGGACACATTCATAAAAAGTGCCATTGTTTACGTCGTTACCTAGCAACGCACTACTACTACTTTTACAGATCCACTTTCTCAACTGCCCAGCCATGCTACTTATAAACTTGATCTCCACTGTAAAAAGCATCTAGACATTCTCAGACATTTGCAACATTGAAATCAATCTCCACTGGCCTATAATAATGAAGGTGTCGGGAGTCTGGACGAGCCAGACAGACACCTTTTTCTCAGCCAGTCGAAATCATGAATCGGCATAGTTTTTATGGATGTGTACAAAGAAATGTCAATAAAAAAAACAGGTGAAACAAAATGCAGCTACTTTGCTGTCTTTCCAGCATCAGTCTAAAGTGATTGTGTTAGCTGTGTAGTTGGCTAGCTAGCAAGGGGGGGGGAAGAGCCTCCATATCAACCATTTTTGTTTGCCATAGCAACCTGCAAAGTTCTGGAACTATCAACCAGCACTTGGGTAGTTTAGCTTTACATGACAATCAATTGCACTTGACAACTAGTGTTAGTGAATGTAGCATTACGTTTTGTTGAACAATTTATGGTTTGGGAAATAATCTTGCTTTTTAATGCTAGTAACCTGTTGTATAAAAGCAATTCTACACTCGAGTCCATGTGTTACGACATTTTTATCATGGCTGTTGTGGCCTCATGTATTATTGCTTAATTAAATAATGCTGTAATTGAAAATGTAACACCCAATGTAGGCTACTGCCCCTTTAAGAGCTAGCATTGATTTTGTGCCATATCAAATCAAATGTATTGGTCACATACACAAATCAAATCAAAATTGTATTTGTCACATACACGTGTTAGCAGATGTTATAGCGGGTGTAGCGAAATGCTTGTGCTTCTAGCTCCGACAGTGCAGTAATATCTAACAAGTAATATCTAACAATTTCACAACATATACACACAAAACTAGTAAGGAATGGGATTTAAGAATATATACATATATGGACAAGCAATGACAGAGCGGCATGGACTAAGATACAGTAGTATATTATAGAATAGAATGCAGTATATACATATAAGATGAGTAATGCAAGATATGTAAACATTATTAAAGTGACTAGTGTTCCATTTCTTAAAGTGGCCAGTGATTTCAATAGGTAGCAGCAGCCTCTAATGTGCTAGTGATGGCTATTTAACAGTCTGATGGCCTTGAGATAGAAGCTGTTTTTCATTCTATCAGTCCCAGCTTTGATGCACCTGTACTGACCTCGCCTTCTGGATGATAGCGGAGTGAACAGGCAGTGGCTCGGGTGGTTGATGTCCTTGATTATCTTTTTGGTCTTCCTGTGACATCGGCTGCTGTATGTGTCATGGAGGGCGGGTAGTTTGCCCCCGGTAATGCGTTCGGCAGACCGCACCACCCTCTGGAGAGCCCTGCGGTTGTGGGCGGTGCAGTTGCCGTACCAGGCAGTGATACAGCCCGACAGGATGCTCTCAATTGTGCATCTGTAAAAGTTTGTGAGGGTTTTAGGTGCTAAGCCGAATTTCTTCAGCCTCCTGAGGTTGAAGAGGCTCTGTTGCGCCTTCTTCACCACACTGTCTGCGTGGGTGGACCATTTCAGTTTGTCGGTGATATGTACGCCAAGGAACTTGAAGCTTTCCACCTTCTCCACTGCGGTCCCGTCGATGAGGATAGGGGGGTGCACCCTCTGCTGTTTCCTGAAGTCCACGATCATCTCCTTTGTTTTGTTAATGTTGAGTGAGAGGTTATTTTCCTGGCACCACTCTCCCAGAGCCCTCACCTCCTCCCTGGCGGTCTCGTCATTGTTGGTAATCAAGCCTACGACTGTTGTGTCGTCTGCAAACTTGATGATTGAGTTGGAGGCGTTCTTGGCCACGCAGTCATGGGTGAACAGGGAGTACAGGAGGGGGCTGAGCACGCACCCTTGTGGGGCCCCAGTGTTGAGGATCAGCGAAGTGGAGATGTTGTTTCCTACCTTCACCACATGGGGCGGCCCGTCAGGAAGTCCAGGACCCAGTTGCACAGGGCGGGGTTCAGACCCAGGGCCTCGAGCTTAATGATGAGCTTGGAGAGTACTATGGTGTTGAATGCGGAGCTATAGTTAATGAACAGCATTCTTACATAGGTATTCCTCTTGTCCAGATTGGATAGGGCAGTGTAGTGTGATGGCGATTGCATCGTCTGTGGATCTATTGGGGCGGTATGCAAATTGGAGTGGGTCTAGGGTGACAGGTAAGGTAGAGGTGATATGATCCTTGGGTGCTGTAGGTGTCCTGGAGGGCAGGTAGTTTGCCCCCGGTGATGCGTTGTGCAGACCGCACCACCCTCTTGAGAGCCCTGCGGTTGTTGTGATTCTCACCAAATATGTTGTCTTCTCACACTATTCAAACCCCACAATCAAATAAACAGTTTATGAAGCTCTCAGCCTATAGATCACATATTGTAAACAAATAATCCTTGCCCTAAAAAAGGTGACAGGACCGCGTAATTCAAGCGATCCGAACTGAGACCACCTCTCGAGATGGTCTCAGTTCGGTTCACTTCGGGGGCTCTTTTGAGTTCCTTTGGAGTGTTCACATTGCACAAAACATTTTAGTAAAGAAAAATAGTCAGAAAGGGACAAAACAGTTAGTTAACAAAAATTGTCTGAAAGGGACCAAGTTTGAAGACACCCTAAAACCATCTTGTCAGTTTTCTCCCAGCTTCTCTCTCTCCTGCGCTCACTCTCTCCCACTCTTTCTCTCCCGCTTGCGCTGTCTCTCTCTCTCTCTCTCTCTCTCTCTCTCTCTCTCTCTCACTCTCTCACTCTCTCACTCTCTCACTCTCTCACTCTCTCACTCTCTCACTCTCTCACTCTCTCACTCTCTCACTCTCTCTCTCTCTGTCTGTCTGTCTGTCTCCCTCTCTCTGTCACCCCCTCTCCCTGTGATTCATGGAGATGAATAACGCTCTTTACCTCCATTTAGAAATGAATTGCCAGGCACAAATAACGTATTCACAAGACAGAATGTTTACTCATT
This sequence comes from Coregonus lavaretus, assembly GCF_964263955.1. Classification (NCBI taxonomy): domain Eukaryota; kingdom Metazoa; phylum Chordata; class Actinopteri; order Salmoniformes; family Salmonidae; genus Coregonus; species Coregonus lavaretus. The sequence continues at coordinate 1,079,105 of NC_140006.1, forward strand.
AAGCTATTGTTGCAGTTTACAGTGACCCAAGTAGTGAGTGACTTCAGTCTGGTGATCACTTCAGTGTGTGGAGCATTACTTTGAGTGGTGTGACTTTCACATGAATTGCTGTGTATAGTTAATGTCCCACAGACAAGAGCTCATTAAATTGCCTAGGGGTACGGCAAAGATTTAGTTGTCAACACAAATGAGTGTCAGAGGTCCCCAGTTCTGTCTGAGGTGCTGAGAAGCAGTGGTGTAAAGTACTTAAGTAAAAATACTTTAAACTACTACTTAAGTAGTTTTTTGGGGTGTCTGTACTTTACTTTAATATTTCTATTTTTGACAACTTTTACTTTTACTTCCATACATTTTCCCTGACACCCAAAAGTACTCGATACATTTTGAATGCTTAGCAGGATAGGAAAATGGGGTGTAATAGAAACTTTAGGTAAGTAATGGGTTACAGTACATTTACATTTTAGTCATTTAGCAGACGCTCTTATCCAGAGCGACTTACAGTTAGTGAGTGCATACATTTTCATACTGGCCCCCTGTGGGAATCGAACCCACAACCCTGGTGTTGCAAACGCCATGCTCTACCAACTGAGCTACACGGGACTACATTGCACTCTATCTGGGCTTTGCCTCTCAATGGAATCACCTTGTCTTTTGCTGATGATGGTAGCGCAACGATACATTATGGCTATCAGATTCAGATTAGTCAACAATACCTGAATCCTATATCACCCTATCAGGTTGTGCTGCTGGCTCTCAACGGCTTGGTTTTCTGGGACATTTGATAGGTTCCCTTAGACCATCAGACTTGTCCCACATAATGTTGAATATAGGCCTATACTGCGCAACAGACACATATGAGAGATGCAAGAGTGTGGTTTAAAAAAAAATAATGGAAAGGGTGGAGACAGAAAGAGATGCCACATTCTATCCCTATCCTCCCCTGAAGGATCCTGGGATGTCGGAACACTCCTCTGACCTTTAAATCCTCTCTGTCAAGATGCGGTCTGCGATAGACCGGAGAGGCTCTGAGAATCTATTCTCCACCCTCTACCGCTATTCCATAAACTCAGAGCCACATAATAAAACGTCACTCTCAACGCGTCCCCTGTGACCTTCTCTGCTCCCGACCGTGCCGTGGATATTCAATTTGTTCCTTTCCAGAGGTTTGTTAGGGCTAGCTGTAGTTCCTCCACCGAAAGAGACAAGCAGGCATTTTTTTCTAGGTTGTTAATACATTTTAATGCTGCATCACCATCCATCCTATCCCCCCCAGTTGCATTTTAACACCTGGCTGCACAGATTATACATAACCGTCTCAATCATTGTTAGGAGACGGGGGGAATTATAAGGTATGAAAACAGTGAATGAGCCTTTTATGTTCTCATCCTTCTAACTCTCCCTGGGTGATGTCTCTATACGCTTAGCTACGCTAGAGTTATGTTTAGACTCGTCTCTGTCTGTCTGTACCATAAGACACAGAGGACACTTCAGCTTCCAGCTTTGTGTAAAAATAATGAGCGTTTCTGGAATAATAAAGAACCTTTTAAAGAAGAATCGTCCACTTGGGTTCCAGTGCCTGGAGGAAGTCAATTAAGTGGATTCTCTGTGTTAAAAATGGCTGAGCTGCCCGTGGTAATGTGTACACTTTCTTACTGGAGCGGAATTGTTAAATGTTAAGTGCTGGTAAAGTAGCAGCTAACTGATTTGTTATATTGATGTGGCTGCAAGGCCAGATGTGATATATATAGCCTAGTGTAGGGCCCATAGTCAGCACAGCATGTTAGCTATAGCATCTAGACCTATGGGTCATTCTATATCAAATCAAGGGCCTTTTTCCAAAGCCATTTTTTAATCGATTGATTTCATATTTAATGACCCACAAAAGAACTGTCAATCTCCCTCGGCCTGGGGCTCCATGCAAGATCTCACCTCGTGGAGTTGCAATGATCATGAGAAAGGTGAGGAATCAGCCCAGAACTACACGGGAGGATCTTGTCAATGATCTCAAGGCAGCTGGGACCATAGTCACCAAGAAAACAATTGGTAACACATTACGCCGTGAAGGACTGAAATCCTGCAGCTCCCGCAAGTCCCCCTGCTCAAGAAAGCACATATACAGGGCCGTCTGAAGTTTGCCAATGAACATCTGAATGATTCAGAGGAGAACTGGGTGAAAGTGTTGTGGTCAGATGAGACCAAAATTGAGCTCTTTGGCATCAACTCAACTCGCCGTGTTTGGAGGAGGAGGAATGCTGCCTATGACCCCAAGAACACCATCCCCACCGTCAAACATGCAGGTGGAAACATTATGCTTTGGGGGTGTTTTTCTGCTAAGGGAACAGGACAACTTCACCGCATCAAAGGGACGATGGATGGGGCCATGTACTGTCAAATCTTGGGTGAGAACCTCCTTCCCTCAGCCAGGGCATTGAAAATGGGTCGTGGATGGGTATTCCAGCATGACAATGACCCAAAACACACGGCCAAGGCAACAAAGGAGTGGCTCAAGAAGAAGCACATTAAGGTCCTGGAGTGGTCTAGCCCGTCTCCAGACCTTAATCCCATAGAAAATCTGTGGAGGGAGCTGAAGGTTCGAGTTGCCAAACGTCAGCCTCAACCTTAATGACTTGGAGAAGATCTGCAAAGAAGAGTGGGACAAAATCCCTCCTGAGATGTATGCAAACCTGGTGGCCAACTACAAGAAAAGTCTGACCTCTGTGATTGCCAACAAGGGTTTTGCCACCAAGTACTAAGTCATGTTTTGCAGAGGGGTCAAATACTTATTTCCCTCATTTAAAATGCAAATCAATTTATAACATTTTTGACATGCGTTTTTCTGGATTATTTTGTTGTTATTCTGTCTTTCACTGTTCAAATAAACCTACCATTAAAATTATAGACTGATCATTTCTTTGTCATTGGGCAAACGTACAAAATCAGCAGGGGATCAAATACTTTTTTCCCCTCACTGTATAGCCTATGCATGGTCCTTATTATCAGGTATGCTGTTAGCAATAAGCATTATCACCTGTAGCCCAACTGATGCAGCATAGTGGCTATAAATAAATAGGCTGAAGCGTGGGGTTGCCTATTTGCATTTACCCTATTGGGCTAATCATTAGCTATATCCCAAATGTAACCTTTTAACTAGTTAGCATCCTATTTATGAATTTTATGTCCCAAAACTTTCCCTGGTTGCCACTCGACTAAAAATGTCATCCCATGATTTTTTTTCTTCACTCCAAATAATGATTTTGAGGTAGGGTGTGGCGAAAATGATATTGCAGTGTCACAATTAAATGACTGCACCGGAAACACTGACACACACACACACACACACACACACACACACACACACACAGCCATGTCTAGTTTACCTGTCTGACCTTCATCTGCCTATGGCTGGCTCGTCTGTTATCCTCAGACTCAGAGCTGGAGCTCCACTCAATCACTCCACATCGATCCACGCTATTGAACCCTCTGTGTGGTGAGGGTTGGTATGTGTGTTTCTGTCTGTGCTCTTGTGTTCTTGGTATCCCTCTTCTGTGTATGGACATGTCTTTCTGCATCTAGTCCTGTGTTTGTGTGTCTGTGATCTTGACATAAGAATTAAAACAGCAGGGAATCATCTTTAAACAAGACCGATGACTCGTCAGGCCTCTGTGGGAGCAGAGGGGGCTGCCGTCACCGTTTGAGGCGCTGCTGTTTTAATGCAAAATCAATGATCTTCATCCTGCTGACTTCACACAACCTACTACACACACACACACACACACACACACACTGTTCAGACTTCAGCAACCCTCTCCAGCATTCTACTAAGTAGACATTTTTGTTTGTTTGTCAGTTCCTCGCTATAAAATAAAGATTTCATTTACTCCCCAAATTGATTCCTTAAGCTTCTTTTTCCGAAGGGAGAGCGCTGGGAGAACAGATTGTGTGTGTTTGTGTCAGGTGCCAGCCCATGGATTCACAGAGCGATTAGTAGAGAAAGGGATCACCAGCAAGTTAAAGGGGTCTTTAGATGTATCTAAGCTGGCCAGCTGTGACTGACTGTCAGCGGCTTGTATTTTTACTCTCTCCTCTTCCAAAACTTTCACAAGGGCAAGGCTATTGATTCTTCTAATTTTCTGAAGTACAGATGCAGTCAAATATATTGGCACCCTTGCATGATTCACTATTTATTTTAAGTTTAAAAAATGTGGTGTTTGCACGTGTATTTGTTTGATTTACAACTGCACAGGACCTAAAAAGAAAACTGGAATTTAGGTTTTTCACTTTGAAGAAAAAAAATGGCTTTGACTAAATTATTGAATATTAAGTTGGTTGGAGGCAATGATTGTCGTTTGCTGTCTAATTTATCTCACCTGGTAAGTTGCAGGCACCCACATGAGTAAAAATAGCTATTCAACCAGTTTTGAAAAGAAAAAACAGAACATTCTACTCCATAGTAAAGTGCAACTGTGCCAATATATTTGATTGCATCTGTAAGTGTGGCGGATGGATGTTAGTTTGAATCGCACAGTGACTGAGCGTTCTAACGAATCCCAGAGTGGACTGCAGTATTATGCATGAACCAGGGGTTGGAACCTAAATTATTTTCTAATCGTTTCGTTCTGAACAGAACCACTTTTTTCATTTTGTTCCACTGTTCCTACCAGGAAAATAAAGTTCTGAACCTGTTCGAACCCCCAAAAAGTACCGGTTTATATAATTCCTTTTTTAACCTGTGAAATCAACATTTCTTTACATTTAGCTCATTAAATTACTTCACCAATCAGTGCGGATAGAGCGGGCAAGCCAGTTGTTTACATTCGTGATGGACTGACAAGTGTAGCCTATGGCGCTAGATGCGACATACATTTTGCGGATGGAGAGAGAGCCAGCGAGGGTTGAGAAGGAGGCTTTGAAGCGCTGGGCATCTTGTTATGGCATGCATTATCTGAATTACGTCCACAGTATTATACCTAGGAGGAGTGGCTTTGAATGTCCTTTGAGTTAGCTAACAAGCTAGTGTTTGCAGAGCGACACCAGAATTAAAAACACATCTTACCTTTTTGTTGTTACTAAATCCAATGTGAAATGTGATAACTACAGTAGGCCTATAGGATCGTTAACTAGCATTGAAAAAGATAATCCATTCTTCTTTAGCTAATAAAAAATCTCTCCCTATCTTCTGAATCAAGCTTGTAACGTCAATACAGTAGTTTATGCTTCGGAGGGGCAGACACTGGAATACGTTTCTGAGTGACAGAGTGAAGGCTTTGCATAGGTGCTTTGTTGTGGGACTAGAAGAAGTATAAATGCCTGGAACGTAAAATAACGTTGTTAACCGGTTCCCATGCTTTTAAAAATAACAGTTCTATTCCGGAACAGTATGGATCACTGGCATGTTGTAGGAGACATTTACAGGCCTATAAAAACCCTGATAAAGTGCAGTGCCTCCCTCTGCTGTGTGTGTGTGTGTTCTCCCTTGTTGACCCTCAGTATACCCTCCATTAACCTTGGTGGAGGAAACTTTCTCTACCCTTCATTATGTAAAGTCTGGCAACAGCTGGGGAGACAGAGCAAGGTGCTCCAGCTCATCTCACAGGCTTATCTATTATTTTCAGAACTGTATACAAACAGACTCACAAAATAAAAAAGAGCAGAGGAAGTTCACACTTTATAGTTCGAAAAAACAGTTTGATGATTTACTTGGATTTGACCATTCTCCTCTCCAATCCTCTCCCATCTTCACTAGTGGTGTTACAAGGTAGGATTAGGGGTCAATTTTGAAATGGACAGGAGGACACCTCATTTTAGGAATGACTCTTTCATTTACTTAACTGTGGTTTGTGTGCCTGCCTGGCTGTAGAGCACATCTGCTCACAACTATGACAGTCCTGACTCCAAAGGAAGAGGCAATCCTCCTGAACCTACTTGGAACTAACTGCTCGCGCTGTTCAAGGTTTTATTACGGTTGACATTTTTCTCCTCTTCACCTAGAAAAATATAATGTTTTATGTGCTCTCTACTGTATCCAGCAAACCACGCTGCCAGCCCACCTCCAAAATACTATAACCAGTGTGTGACGCACTCAAACTGTGTTGATGGAGGAGTTTCAAACTGTCAAAGGACTCACTCCTTTTTACTTTCTAAAGGTTGGTGAAGTCCAACATGTTCCATCAATAAAGTAACCCATTTCTCTTCTCTCGATTCATGAATCAAACTTCCACTCACATCCTGATTTAATGGAGTTTTCAAAAGGATTTGACCCCACCCAACCTAGTTATCCACTGCATATGTCACAGCAGTAGCACTCTGATAATACTTAGGAGTTTCTTCAAATACTTGACCTTCCTCTGTCACCAACACTAGAATACCAACACTCATCCCCTCCCTTTACAGCACATTATCAAGTCAGCGTGATTACATGGATTATGGTAATGACCCTTGCAGCCAGTGCTCAGGGGGCTGCCTGGCACACATACGTCTTGTTATAAGAGCTATTTGTTGGGCCGTGGGAGTGAAGAATGGGCACAAGCCTCAACTGCTCCAGAGATTAATGGTTTTCTGGGTCTGTAGATTTCCAGGCAATCAATTACTGTATCACGATAGGCCTAGTCTACACCACCAGGACTTGCCTTTTCTGGACCAGACATATGGTGTATACTGTAGCTAGATACATTCTCACTGGAGGAGAGGTGTGTTGTGTGTTTGTATCCTGTGTGTGCGAGTCTGTTTTCAATGTTATACAACTTAGGCCCTCGACCCTCTTTGCATTCATCTCTGCCCATCTGTTATTGAATGTGGGTTGATATTATTCTCTTCATATGGCCAACAACCTGAACAGTTCCCTTTTCAAGTTCCACTGGCATACTGAAATATTTGCTCGTGCAGTGGAAGTGTGTCAGTAGGAAAGTGCTTTAGTCTGCATCACAAATGGCCCCATCATCCCTACATAGAGTAGTGCACTACCTTTGCCCAGCATGAGGCCCACTGGAGCGCAGTCCATTTAGCAGATTTAAAGTGATTGGAAGTTACTGTATCCCTAACATAGTTCCCACGATGTGTGTGTACTGTGTGGGTGCGTGTCTAGCCTAGACTGGACTAGTGTGTATGCTGGGCTTGTGATAAGTCATACTTGACTACACACAAGGCTAGCATGCCCTAGCGTGGGCTGTTTTTTTTTTTCTCCAAGTGAATTGATTCTAATCATCCAAGATGGCGTTGCAGTGCGGTCGTGTACTCTGTGTGTGTTCGTGTAAATAGCCTGTTTTTGTATTTTTTGTGTTTTTCGTACATATTTCCCTATCACACTTTTCATCCTTCTACTAAATATACTTTCCTGCAACCCGCCTCACTCAGTGTGGAACGGATTCTATTATTGACTTACCTTTTATCTAGAATCTCCAGTTGAAACTAGCTAGCCAGCTAACTAGCTACTTGCTATTAGCCACCGTTAGCGGTTTTCACCCAGAACATCGGATTTTCTGCCAGAATAACTGAATCACTGGACATTAACACCGGATCGCAACTAGCTAGCCGCAACCGAATGGATGTTGCTGTTGGCTAATCACCACTGCCCCCGAAGCAGGCACCAGTTAGCCTTGAGCTAGCCTCGAGCAAGGCCCATATCCCAGCTATCTACCTCTCTGTCTACCGGATGGGAGTAGCCAGCTAACTTGCTATTAGCCACCGTTAGCAGTTTTTCACCATTGTCCATGGCCTGCACTACCTACCAGCCAGCTCTAGCCTGGACTATTATCGGCCAGTCTGCACTGTCTGCACAGCGCTTTATCGACCCAGAACATATCGGTATTTCTGCCGGAATCACTGAATCATTGGACCTTTAACTCCGGATCATCGCAACTAGCTAGCTGCAACCAAATGGATGTTGTTGTTGGCTAATCAGCCTTGAGCTAGCCTCGAGTCAGGCCCATCTCCCGGCTATCTACCTTCCCGTTGCGACGACCACGAAGATCCATCTGCTAGCCCCGGCCCGCTAGCACACGCAAACAGCAGCCATGCTTCCTGCTAGCCTGTGCTGTAACACCAGTTCGAACTGCTCTCGGACTCACATTGCTGTTCACTGGACCTTATGATCACTCAGCTACACAGCTGATGCCTGCTGGACTGTTCCTTTACACGGTACCCTGTCCTGTTTATCTGTTTAGCCTCAGCCCAAACATTCATCGCCATTACCAGTTGTTGTCTTAGCTCTCTCGAATAACACCTGTGATTGCTTTATGCCTCTCTCCCATGTCAATATGCCTTGCCTATTGCTGTTCCAGTTAGTTCTTATTATACAATTTCACTGTAAAGCCCCAAGTCCCTCTCAAACTGCCTCAAATAGCGCCTTTGTTCCACCCCCCCATACACGCTGAGACCGGCTCAATCGGTGCCTCCAGTGATGCTATCTCTTTCATTGTTACCCAACGCTTAGGTTTACCTCCACTGTACTCATATCCTTCCATATCCTTGTCTGTACATAATGCCCTGAATCTATTCTACAACGCTCGGAAATCTGCCCCCTTTACTCTCTGTACCCAACGCACTAGAAGACCATTTCTTAAAGCCTTTAACCATATCCTTATTCTAGTCCTCCTCTGTTCCTCTGGTGATGTAGAGGCTAACCCAGGCCCTGCAGCCCCCAGTATCACTCCTACTCCCCAGGAGCTATCATTTGTTGACTTCTGTAACCGTAAAAGCATTGCTTTTTTGCATATTAACATCCGAAGCCTCCTCCCTAAGTTTGAGTTATTCACTGCGTTAGCACACAGTGTCTGAATCCTGGCTTAGGAAGGCCACCAAAAATTCAGAAATGTCCATCCCCAACTACATCATTTTCCATCTAGATAGAACTGCCAAAGGGGGTAGAGTTGTAATCTACTGTAGAGATAGCCTGCAGAGCTCTATCATACTATCCAGGTCTGTGCCCAAACAGTTTGAGCTCCTACTTCTAAAAATCCACCTTTCCAGAAAAGTCTCTCACTGTTGCCGCTTGCTACAGACCCACCACAGCCCTCAGCTGTGCCCTGGACATCATATGTGAATTGATTGCCCCCCATCTATCCTCAGAGTTCATACTGCTTGGTGAGCTAAACTGGGATATGCTTAACACCCCGGCCATCCTACAATCCAAACTAGATGCCCTCAATCTCACATAAATTATCAAGGAACCTACCAGGTACAACCCTAAATCCGTAAACATGGGCACCCTTATAGATATCATCCTGACTAATTTACCCTCTAAATACACCTCCGCTGTCTTCAACCAGGATCTCAGCGATCACTGCCTTATTGCCTGCGTACGTAACGGGTCCGCGGTCAAACGACCACCCCTCATCACTGTCAAACGCTCCCTAAAACACTTTAGCGAGCAGGCCTTCCTAATTGAGCTGGCACAGGTATCCTGGATGGATATTGATCTCATTCCGTCAGTAGAGGATGCCTGGTTGTTCTTTAAAAGTGCTTTCCTCTCAATCTTAAATAAGCATGCCCCATTCAAAAAAGTCAGAACTAAGAACAGATATAGCCCTTGGTTCTCCTCAGACTTGACTGCCCTTGACCAGCACAAAAACATCCTGTGGCGTACTGCATTAGTATCGAATAGCCCCCACGATATGCAACTTTTCAGGGAAGTTAGGAATCAATATACACAAGCAGTTAGGAAAGCAAAGGCTAGCTTTTTCAAACAGAAATTTGCATCCTGTAGCACTAACTCCAAAAGGTTTTGGGACACTGTAAAGTCCATGGAGAATAAGAGCACCTCCTCCCAGCTGCCCACTGCACTGAGGCTAGGAAACACTATCACCACCGATAAATCTACAAGCATTTTGCTACGGCTGGCCATGCTTTCCACCTGGCTACCACTACCCCGGTCACCAGCTCTGCACCCTCCGCTGTAACTTGCCCATATTATAACCGCAATCGATAATAGACAGTACTGTGCAGCCGTCTTCATCGACCTGGCCAAGGCTTTTGACTCTGTCAACCACAGCATTCTTATTGGCAGACTAAATAGCCTTGGTTTCTCAAATGACTGCCTCGCCTGGTTCACCAACTACTCAGATTTCAATGTGTTAAATCTGAGGTCCTGTTGTCTGGACCTATGGCAGTCTCTATGGGGGTGCCACGGTGCAATTCTTGGGCCGACTCTTTTCTCTGTGTATATCAATGATGTCGCTCTTGCTGCTGGTGACTCTCAGATCCACCTCTACGCAGACGACACCATTTTGTATACATCTGGCCCTTCATTGGACACTGTGTTAACAAACCTCCAAACGAGCTTCAATGCCATACAACACTCCTTCCGTAGTCTCCAACTGCTCTTAAACACAAGTAAAACTAAATGCATGCTCTTCAATCGAATGCTGCTGGCACCCGCCCACCCGACTAGAATCAATACTCTCGACGGGTCTGACCTAGAGTATGTGGACAACTACAAATACCTAGGTGTCTGGTTAGACCGTAAACTCTCCTTCCAGACTCACATTAAGCATCTCCAATCCAAAGTTAAATCTAGAATCGGCTTCCTATTTCGCAACAAAGCCTCCTTCACTCATGCTGCCAAACATGCCCTCGTAAAACTGACTATCCTACCGATCCTTGACTTCGGCGATGTCATTTACAAAATAGCCTCCAACACTCTACTCAGCAAATTGGATGTAGTCTATCACAGTGCCATCCGTTTTGTCACCAAAGCCCCATATACTATCCACCACTGTGACCTGTAACCTATTTTTGGCTGGTCCTCACTACATATTCGTCGCCTAACCCACTGGCTCCAGGCCATCTATAAATCACTGCTAGGCAAATCCCCTCCTTATCTTAGCTCATTGGTCACCATAGCAACACACACCCGTAGTATGCGCTCCAGCAGGTATATCTCACTGGTCATCCCCAAAGCCAACACCTCCTTTGGCCGCCATTCCTTCCAGTTATCTGCTGCCAATGGCTGGAACGAACTGCAAAAATCTCTGAAGCTGGATAATCTTATCTCCCTCACTAACTTTAAGCATCAGTTGTCAGAGCACCTTACCGATCACTGCACCTGTACACAGCCCATCTGAAATTAGCCCACCCAACTACCTCATCCCCATATTGTTATTTATTTTGCTCATTTGCACCCCAGTATCTCTATTTGCACATCATCTCTTGCACATCTATCATTCCAGTGTTAATACTAATTGTAATTATTTTGCACTGTGGCCTATTTATTGCCTTACCTCCATAACTTGCTACATTTGCACACACTGTATATATATTTTCTGTTGTATTTTTGACTATGTTTTGTTTTACCCCATATGTAACTCTGTTGTTTTTATTGCACTGCTTTCCTTTATCTTGGCCTGGTCGCAGTTGTAAATGAGAACTTGTTCTCAACTGACTTACCTGGTTAAATAAAGGTGAAATAAATAAAATAAAAAAATCAGTATGTTTGATTCAAAGTCTAGTTATTATGCTTGGGTGGTATCCAGATTGTCATACCTTCATGCAGACCTTGTGCCATACCGGGACATTTTTTATTACCGGCACTGTACACAAGGGGAGCTGTTTTCAAACCGCACTGAGGCTCTGTAATCCGAAGGTTAGCAATGCTAACAAGTACATGTAAAAACCCATAGAGAATGAGAACTAAATGCTAACGAGTGCATTGCGAACATTTTATACAGTCTCTGACCTAAACTGTACAAGTATTCAAGCAACTAAAAAATGCTACTCACAGTTTTTGGCATGCACATGTAACAGTGTTGCTTCCGTCCCTCTCCTCGCCCCTACCTGGGCTTGAACCAGGGACCCTCTGCACACATCGACAACAGTCACCCTCGAAGCACCGTTACCCGTCGCTCCACAAAAGCCGCGGTCCTTGCAGAGCAAGGGAAACAACTACTTCAAGGTCTCAGAGCGAGTGATGTCACCGATTTGAAACGCTACTAGTGCGCACTGCTAACTAGCTAGCCATTTCACACCGGTTACACTCACCCCCCTTTTGACCTCCTCCTTTTCCGCAGCAACCAGTGATCCGGGTCAACAGCATCAATGTAACAGTGTTGCTTCCGTCCCTCTCCTCGCCCCTACCTGGGCTTGAACCAGGGACCCTCTGCACACATCGACAACAGTCACCCTCGAAGCACCGTTACCCGTCGCTCCACAAAAGCCGCGGCCCTTGCAGAGCAAGGGAAACAACTACTTCAAGGTCTCAGAGCGAGTGACGTCACCGATTGAAACGCTACTAGTGCTCACCGCTAACTAGCTAGCCATTTCACACCGGTTACACACAGAACAAATATTAGACAGCAAGGCTCTTGATCCAGGAGGGGTTTCTCTGCTGTTACCAAGTGAAGCTTGATTTTGGAAGAAGCTAACCACTTAGCTAGATATCTAACTAGCTACTAAATTGGCAAACCAAATGCACAACTGCAGAGCATTTAGCACATTTTAGACAGTTAACTTAATAGTTATAAGATATCTAGCTGGCAAACACTTAGTTATGAATTCCATACTGTATGTAACTAGATCACCAGGTATGTGCTGCACAACAGTGAGTGACTCACAAGCAATGTTCCCACAAAAATATTTGGCACTGAGCTAATTTCAGGTCCGCTGAGTTTACTGTGAACACCGACGCTGTACCCGCTTTAAGTTATAGGTATAACAGTGGCCAAGTAGGCTACTGTGGCTATTTGATCATAATGTATGCCTACCATAAAAACAATGGCGAAAATGCATCACATAACATTTCAACATGGAAATAGCTGTTCTATATTTCAGCCTACAGTAGAAGCCAATGTGTGGCGTTCGATGTAGGCCTACGTTCCATGAGACTTTTGATAACAATTTTGGGATTGATATTAACCTGTTTTATCCACTTGTCTTTCGGACAAGGAGGTGACTGAAAATGTTGTTTGATGCAAGAAACCACTTTACAAAATGAAATGCATTATTATTCCCATACCATTATTAGAGAATCAGGCAAATTATGCTACCCTTTGCCTATTGGCTACTTAGCTTATACAAACCTGTCTCAAAATACAACACTGCCCCTTGCTGAAAAAAGGTATTTACCTGACTTGCTATTCAAAGATGGCTAAAAATGCACATGTTTTGTGCTTTTGTAGGAAGCAACCACACCCCCATTGCTGATTAGAAATTAGCTATAACTGTGCTAATAACTCACTTACTAACAAAGAATATGAACACACCTGGCTACATGCAGCTGTTGGTTTGATCGCAAAACAAATGGGGGGCCAGTATGAAAATGTATGCACTCACTAACTGTAAGTCGCTCTGGATAAGAGCGTCTGCTAAATGACTAAAATGTAAAATGTAAATGTAAATGCATCTACTCGCAACCACTCATGCTGTAAACACAGTCCAGTTCAAAGTGAATGACACAGATCCATATATGGCAATGGTCTATTTGCATATAGGGATACTGCCGCTCTGATTGGTTATGGTGCCGGTCTGTGTAGAGTATGGGCCTGAGTTGTGCCAGCAATAGAATCCTACTCCAATGCGCTTTGCCTACAATAAAATATCTTGCTTAGTTTGTTTTGTTTCGGTATGTTGCATTGAAAGTTACTAATATTGTGTTGATTCGATCACAATTCGCACAGTAGAGGGAAACGTTGATGGTGTTAACTGAAGGTGGCTGATATTTCTTCTGCGCGGCAGTTCCGTGGAGCTGCACGTCCGCAGCTTATAGGGAACATTGCTCACAAGGCTCCGGTCTCTCGTGTTGTATGCTTGTAAACAAACACCACGTGACTGGGGACTACCGGTCCCAATTGTCATACTTGAGAAAAAATAAAGATACCTTAATAGAAAATGACTCAAGTAAAAGGGAAAGTCACCCAGTAAAATTCTACTTGAGTAAAAGTCAAAGTATTTGGTTTGAAATATACTTAAGTTTCAAAAGTAAATGTCATTGCTAAAATATACTTAAGTATCAAAAGTAAAAGTACAAGTATAAATAATTTCAAATTCCAAAAACCATAATGCATCATTTTCTTTTTTCTTTTATTCACAGATAGCCAGGGGCACGCTCCAACACTTAGACATAATTTACAAACCAAGCATGTGTTTAGTGAGTCTGCCATATCAGAGGCAGTATGGATGACCAGGGATGTTCTCTTGATAAGTGTGTGAATGAGATCATTTTCCTGTCCTGTAACGAGTACTTTTGGGTGTCAGGGAAAATGTATGGAGTAAAAAGCAAATGGAGGAAAAAGTACATACTTTTCTTTAGGAATCTAGTAAAGTAAGTTTTCAAAAATATACAAATAATAAAGTACAGATACCCCAAAAACTACTTAAGTAGTACTTTCAAGTATTTTAACTTAGGTACTTTATACCACTGCTACCAGTAAGTTTCATAATGAAAAAGTGTGTGACAAGTGAAATGAAGAACGTGATCTTCTTTATCTCCTAATTTATTGCACAACTGCAGGTATTTACTTAAAAAATAGCAATAAATATTCACATTTATTTTAAAAACTTCAAAGAAGTAGTTTCAATGGTATTGATGGTATTGGGAAAACCATCCTGTGGCCAAATTACGGAGGAGGAACTTCTTGATGCAATGAAAGCCTTTTTAAGTCCGGGAAAACTACATGGACAATACATTGGAGATATTATAAGACAAGTACTGGAAACAATAGAACACTATGAGCAATCTGGGAAACCAGGCCTGGTAGTCATAGCTGTATTTGGTCAATAACAAAAGTTTCTCAATACTTTGTTATATACCCTTTGTTGGCAATGACACAGGTCAAACGTTTTCTGTAAGTCTTCACAAGGTTTTCACACACTGTTGCTGGTATTTTGGCCCATTCCTCCATGCAGATCTCCTCTAGAGCAGTGATGTTTTGGGGCTGTCGCTGGGCAACACAGACTTTCAACTCCCGCCAAAGATTTTCTATGGGGTTGAGATCTGGAGACTGGCTAGGCCAATCCAGGACCTTGAAATGCTTCTTACGAAGCCACTCCTTCGTTGCCCGGGCGGTGTGTTTGGGATCATTGTCATGCTGAAAGACCCAGCCACGTTTCATCTTCAATGCCCTTGCTGATGGAAGGAGGTTTTCACTCAAAATCTCACGATACATGGCCCCATTCATTCTTTCCTTTACACGGATCAGTCGTCCTGGTCCCTTTGCAGAAAAACAGCCCCAAAGCATGATGTTTCCACCCCCATGCTTCACAGTAGGTATGGTGTTCTTTGGATGCAACTCAGCATTCTTTGTCCTCCAAACACGACGAGTTGAGTTTTTACCAAAAAGTTATATTTTGGTTTCATCTGACCATATGGCATTCTCCCAATCCTCTTCTGGATCATCCAAATGCACTCTAGCAAACTTCAGACGGGCCTGGACATGTACTGGCTTAAGCAGGGGGACACGTCTGGCACTGCAGGATTTGAGTCCCTGGCGGCGTAGTGTGTTACTGATGGTAGGCTTTGTTACTTTGGTCCCAGCTCTCTGCAGGTCATTCACTAGGTCCCCCCGTGTGGTTCTGGGATTTTTGCTCACCGTTCTTGTGATCATTTTGACCCCACAGGGTGAGATCTTGCATGGAGCCCCAGATCGAGGGAGATTATCAGTGGTCTTGTATGTCTTCCATTTCCTAATAATTGGTCCCACAGTTGGTTTCTTCAAACCAAGCTGCTTACCTATTGCAGATTCAGTCTTCCCAGGCTCGTGCAGGTCTACAATGTTGTTTCTGGTGTCCTTTGACAGCTCTTTGGTCTTGGCCATAGTGGAGTTTGGAGTGTGACTGTTTGAGGTTGTGGACAGGTATATTTTATACTGATAACAAGTTCAAACAGGTGCCATTAATACAGGTAACGAGTGGAGGACAGAGGAGCCTCTTAAAGAAGAAGTTACAGGTCTGTGAGAGCCAGAAATCTTGCTTGTTTGTAGGTGACCAAATACTTATTTTCCACCATAATTTGCAAATAAATTCATTAAAAATCCTACAATGCGATTTTCTGGATTTTTTTCCTCAATTTGTCTGTCATAGTTGACGTGTACCTATGATGAAAATTACAGGACTCTCTCATCTTTTTATGTGGGAGAACTTGCACAATTGGTGGCTGACTAAATACTTTTTTCCCCCACTGTACCTTTAGTGAACTCTGCAAATAGCACTGCTGGGTGATCTGAAAAGTCAGTCAATTGATCAATAATATAATAATACTCTTACCAAAAATGTTTATCTTTAATTTACAATCTGTAGAAACTATGAGAATAGAAAGGTTCAGAACTTTTGTTGAACATCACAGTTGAAAAATAAATGGCAAATAGAAAATTAAAAATGGATGGTTTTCATAGATATTTGGGAGGGGTTGAGGGTAGCTGAAGCATGGGACTAAAAACAAACAAAAGATAACTAATGTAAAATAGACTGTGTCTGTAAAATGTTTATAGTATATATAATCTGGAAGTAGAAGCCTAAGTGTAGTTGTCAATTAGTTTACTCCAATTAGTGGAGGGGTGGTAGGGTTAGGGGGAAAATAATAGAGGAACATATATAAAACAAATATTTAAAAAAGGAGTGGAACTGGCTTCGAGGTTGAGTTTGAGGGCCCTATGCTATCCTAACAGTTCTGGTGTACTCTTCCCAGGGTTACCTTCCTGCCAACACAGAGAGGAGAGAGAGCACGCTACAGAGGAAGAGACAGGAATACTTTGGTTTCATAGAACAGTACTACGATTCACGCAACGACGAGCACCACCAAGACACATACAGACAGGTAATGATGCTATCTATGACTTCACACACAGTCACATTCTGTTTCTCACGCCTCTCTCTCTCTCTCTCTCTCTCTCTCTCTCTCTCTCTCTCTCCTCCTCCCCCCTGTCTTTCAGTATTCCTATGTCCACTGAGCCATGCACTCATATATTGAGAGCAGTCTGTCTATCCTAAGCTCAGTTCCTCCACAGTTCATCCATTCCAGTGGTGGATAAATATAATTCCTCCTCAGCCATCTAGAGTTCAGACCCCTTCACCTCAGTGACAGACAGACTGCAGACATATTCATTTGTGCAGATAGAATGGGCTGTCCTGTGGGTGTAAATCCCCAAGCCCTCTTACCAGCCCTTCCCTTTGTCCCTGATGTGATCGTTCAACCACAGCCCAGACTAGCCAAGCCACTGCCTGTCAGCGGCCGCGAGGCTGGATTACAGATCCAGTTATACGGTGATAAGTGGTTTTCCATGCTGCTCTCCTCGCACACATAGCAGTACCACTATGGAGGCTAGACAAGAATGACTCTCTCTCTCTCTCTCTCTCTCTCTCTCTCTCTCTCTCTCTCTCTCTCTGTCTCTCTCTCTCTCTCTCTCTCTCTCTCTCTCTCTCTCTCTCTCTCTCTCTCTCTCTCTCTCTCTCTCTCTCTCTCTCTCTCTCTCTCTCTGTCTCTGTCTCTGTCTCTGTCTCTCGCTCTCTCTCTCTGTCTCCTTCTCTCTCAATTGTCAATTTAAGGGCATTATTGGCATGGGAAACATATGTGTACATTGCCAAAGCAAGTAAAATAGATAATAAACAAAAGTGAAATAAACAATTTAAAAAAAAATTACAGTAAACATTACACTCAAAAAAATCCTCTCTCTCTCTAACCCCCCCTCCCTCCCACCGTTGGTGTCAGTCTCTCTCCCTCTCTCCCTCACTCTCTGTTTATCAGGGAAATCACTTCTGACTCCTAACCCTAATTGTAACCCTAAACCTAACCCCTAAGCTTAAAATAGCCTTTGTCCCTGCGAGGGAGTATTGTCATTGTTTTACTATCCTTGTGGGGATCTCCGGTACCCACAAGGATAGTAATACACACGCATGATATTTACTATGGTGCGTCAATATTAACTATGCTGAGATAAACAACCATTTCCCCGTTAGAGTAAGATGAAGAGAGAAAAGTAATTTCTTTGCCTTTAAGAAAATGACTGATATTTCCTTTAAAATGGGAGAGTTTTAGGCTTTCAGCAAACTGAGTAGAAATGTAGTCTCAGCAGGGAGTCTGGAGACCGTTCTTCTCTCCACTGATCTCAGTTCTGTGTTCAGTGGCAGAGGAGGTTTTCTGTCTGATCACAGGCTCCCTGCTGTTCCTGAGTCAGCGCTCAACTCCCTGACATTGGCAGTGCAAGACCTCTGTCTGTCTCCTGTGACTGTCTGTTCCCTAGTCTCTTTCTTCTGGAACCCCTCTCATCTCCCTACAGTAGTCTATCTCTCTGTTTTTGTACATGGATCTCTCCCTCTCACCCTCTCCCCCTCTTGCTCTAACTTTCTCTTTCTATCAACCAATCAATCAAATGTATTTATAAAGCCCTTTTGACATCAGCGGTTGTCACAAAGTGCTTATACAGAAACCCAGCCTAAAACCACAAAGAGCAAGCAATGCAGATGTAGAAGCACGGTGGCTAGGGAAAAACTCCCTCCCACACTCTCAGGAGGGGACTATCAGGCACTCACTCACACATCTACAGTAAGTTTTTAGAGTTGACATGTTCGATTCTCAGTCGAAAACAGAGGCTTCGTATTTTTTATAGTCACATTTCTGTACTGTATCCTGTTGAATTGTCTAATGTTGTTGTGTGTGTGTGTAGCGGTATGTACTGTTTTTTTCCCTCCACATCTAGGGCTGGGAAAAACTCCACTGTGGATATGTGTTCAATTGAGTGTGTTAACTTACTTCCCTGGTGTGTGTGCATGTGTGGGTGTGTTGTGCACGGTCTGTGTGTGTATGCGTGACGACTGAGTTTGTGTGTGTGTAAAGTGTTTGTGTTAACTGTTTTCTCCACACTACCAGATTCGTATAGACATCCCCCGGATGAGTCCGGATTGTCTAATGCTGCAGCCTATGGTGACAGAGGTAAGACTGGTTAAAGAGGCTGCAGACCAACTCTCTCTCGCCAGCATGACACTAGTCCGGTTCCCGTCTGGTCTGCCCTGTCTGTGCTTGTCCGTCTCTCTGCAGGCTCCAAGTTCTGAACTGGGTGACGGTGGTTCTCTGGTTTGACAAGGATCTCCTCCACACATATGTGATGGTGTATGTGTGTGTGCCCTGCACTGACCCACTGTGAAATCTATAGAGAAAATTGGGTTTGGTTTGGAGAGAGCTAGTGAGCCACACTACCCCTCCACCCAGTTCAGAAATATAGCCTAGTAGCTCCAGTTCTCTTCAGTTCTCTGCCATCAATACATGCCCTGGACCCTCAATCCAGTGAATCCACTAACCAGCGCTCTCTCCTCCTCTTCCCTCTCTGTGATGGCATATGAGATAACCTTGGCTGCTCTTCTGTTTGTGTTTTATCTCTTCTCTCTGCAGATTCACATTGACATACCAAGAACTAATCCCCTTATTCCTCTCTTTCAACAAGCTTCTGTCCAAGAGGTGAGACCTTCTATACAGAACACACTGACTACCCTGCCCAGGCAGTCACTCACCTAGACCTAGCTAATGTATGAAATCCTGTTGGTCTTATTATACATACACACACTGCACCATGCATGCACGTATACTCACTCACACGTTCTCTTGACGACTGAAGAGTGGAAACGATCTGGTGTAATGAAAGGTTCTTCAGTGAGGTTTTGCTGCTTAGTTTGCACTCTGTTTTTAGAGTGTTTTAGAAAACACAAAAATGTTTTTTGTCACTGGATATAATGCAGTGTGTTTGCTTGTGTTTCCTAGATAAGTTTGTTCAGTATTGTGAGTCACACCCCTCTTCCTCCAAGTCCTTTATTACTCTACCTCCGTTCCCTTCCAAGGCCACACTACTACCTCCGTGCTATGAAATAATACTAATGAATGGGCCAACCGTCCTCACACACACCCACCCCAATATCTATCTTTCTTAATTTACGGTATCTCCCTCTTTCTTCGTATACTCTTCTCTCTCTTTCTCTCACTCACTCCTTTGCCTCTTTCGCTCTCCCTCACCTATTTTTCTCAGTCGTTCCCCCTCTCTTCTCCTCTTCCTACTCTCCTCTTTCCTTCTTCCTACTGTTGTTTTTTCCATCACTCTCTCCCCTTTTTCCTAATCCGTCTCCCTTTCTTCGTGTGTATCTGGCCACAGGCCTGCATTGAAATATTTAGAGAATTTAAAGTGGGATCATTTTTATTTCTGTCCTGAAATACCTTGTTATGGTAATGCATGCGACTGCAGAGCTGTCTAAAAATCACACATTTCTGTCTCAATTAGTTCGGATTCTCACAATCTGTGTACATACAGTGCCTATAGAAAGTCTATATCCCCTTTGGATTTCTTCAAATTTTATTGTGTTATAAGTGGGATTGAAACTGTAACTTGGCCACTCAGGAGCATTCACTGTCTTCTTGGTAAGCAACTCTAGTGTAGATTTGGCTTTGTGTTGTAAGTTATTGACCAGCTGAAAGGTGAAGTCCTCTCTCTGTCTAGTGTAAAGCAGACTGAGGCAGATTTTGCCTGTGCTTAGTATCTTCCTTTGCTATGTTTTTTTTTGCAGTATTACTTTAGTGCCTTGTTGCATACATATGCATGTTTTGGAATATTCTTATTTTGTATATTTGTATTCTTCTTTTCACTCTGTCATTTATGTCATTATTGTGGAATCACTACAATGTTGTTGATCCATCCTCAGTTTTCTCCTATCATAGCCATTTAACAGTAGCTGTTTTAAAATCACCAATGGCCTCAAAATGACATCCCTATACAGTTTCATTCCTGTCCTGCTGCTCAGTTCAGAAGGACGACTGCATCTTTGATGTGTCTGGGTGGTGTAATACATCATCCACAGCATCATTATTAACTTGACCATGCTTGAAGATATACACTGCTCAAAAAAATTAAGGGAACACTAAAATAACACATCCTAGATCGGAATGAATGAAATAATCTTATTAAATACTTTTTTCTTTACATAGTTGAATGTGCTGACAACAAAATCACAAAACAATTATCAATGGAAATCAAATGTATCAACCCATGGTCTGGATTTGGAGTCACCCTCAAAATTAAAGTGGAAAACCACACTACAGGCTGATCCAACTTTGATGTAATGTCCTTAAAACAAGTCAAAATGAGGCTCAGTAGTGTGTGTGGCATCCACGTGCCTGTATGACCTCCCTACAATGCCTGGGCATGCTCCTGATGAGGTGGCGGATGGTCTCCTGAGGGATCTCCTCCCAGACCTGGACTAAAGCATCCGCCAACTCCTGGACAGTCTGTGGTGCAACGTGGCGTTGGTGGATGGAGCGAGACATGATGTCCCAGATGTGCTCAATTGGATTCAGGTCTGTGGAACGAGCGGGCCAGTCCATAGCATCAATGCCTTCCTCTTGCAGGAACTGCTGACACACTCCAGCCACATGAGTTCTAACATTGTCTTGCATTAGGAGGAACCCAGGGCCAACTGCACCAGCATATGGTCTCACAAGGGGTCTGAGGATCTCATCTCGGTACCTAATGGCAGTCAGGCTACCTCTGGCGAGCACATGGAGGGCTGTGCGGCCCTCCAAAGAAATGCCACCCCACACCATGACTGACCCACCGCCAAACCGGTCATGCTGGAGGATGTTGCAGGCAGCAGAACGTTCTCCAACGGCGTCTCCAGACTCTGTCACGTCTGTCACATGTGCTCAGTGTGAACCTGCTTTCATCTGTGAAGAGCACAGGGCGCCAGTGGCGAATTTGCCAATCTTGGTGTTCTCTGGCAAATGCCAAACGTCCTGCACGGTGTTGGGCTGTAAGCACAACCCCCACCTGTGGACGTCGGGCCCTCATACCACCCTCATGGAGTCTGTTTCTGACCGTTTGAGCAGACACATGCACATTTGTGGCCTGCTGGAGGTCATTTTGCAGGGCTCTGGCAGTGCTCCTCCTGCTCCTCCTTGCACAAAGGCGGAGGTAGCAGTCCTGCTGCTGGGTTGTTGCCCTCCTACGGCCTCCTCCACGTCTCCTGATGTACTGGCCTGTCTCCTGGTAGCGCCTCCATGCTCTGGACACTATGCTGACAGACACAGCAAACCTTCTTGCCGCAGCTCGCATTGATGTGCCATCCTGGATGAGCTGCACTACCTGAGCCACTTGTGTGGGTTGTAGACTCCGTCTCATGCTACCACTAGAGTGAAAGCACCGCCAGCATTCAAAAGTGACCAAAACATCAGCCAGGAAGCATAGGAACTGAGAAGTGGTCTGTGGTCACCACCTGCAAAACCAGTCCTTTATTGGGGGTGTCTTGCTAATTGCCTATAATTTCCACCTGTTGTCTATTCCATTTGCACAACAGCATGTTACATTTATTGTCAATCAGTGTTGCTTCCTATGTGGACAGTTTGATTTCACAGAAGTGTGATTGACTTGGAGTTACATTGTGTTGTTTAAGTGTTCCCTTTCTTTTTTTGAGCAGTGTATTAAATGTCTGATTTGTTGTTGTTACCCATCTACTGATCACTGCCCTTCTTTATGAGGCTTTTGAAAAACTCTCCTGAGATGTAAATTACTGAGTAATGCAACATTTAGTTTTTCCGATGGCACAGACATGGAATCTGTCTGTCACACCGTGTGGGTAGAGGTCTCTCCCTAAAAGACCTAAAGCATTGGACATAAACTTGGCCTCGGTGGACCACTATGGCTGTAGACATGCTGTTCACACGTTAGCAGTGAGCTAATGGGGACATGACGCTAGAGCTAGAGAGTAGCGTGTATGTTTGTTTGTTTGCTTGTGCGCGCATGTGTGTCCGTACGTACAATTCTGTCCTCTCATGATCTCCCTTGTAGCACCGTGGGTGAAATTAAGAGGAGGAGGAGGAGGAGGGTGACAGAGGGGTGAAAGCCTAATGCTCATCCAAGCAAGTCGTGATTTTACGCATGATCAAATTCAAATAATTCAGTGATGGTGCACTGAATTATGCACAAACTATTGGATTAAAACATACATAACTCATCAGTCCTATGTTTTTTTGGAGCATTTTGTCCCTTTTTGAACTAATGTTTTTTCATCTGAGAGCGCTATTGTAAAGCTTTCCTAATCCCAGATCTCTAATAGCCAAGCCAACTTCTCATTACAAAATTGTATTGCAAAATAACATGGAGATCTGGGACCAGGCTACTGACCACTCACTGTCATTGATTCCCTCTGCTTGTGGCTTGATGGGCAGCCTGTACACTGCATAACCATAACCTAATACACTAATGTCTGGACCCAACCCTCACACATTGACACTGTTCAACCCTGTCCTCTCCTGATCACACACTGACCACCATCTAATCAGTTACCACCATGAGGTCAGCAAACCTCATCTGTTACTTTGCTGCTGCTGCGAGTGACATTTTTTTGTTGTTAATCCATTAATTTTTAATTACAATATTTTATTATTTTGGCCTGAGGCGCAGGGTCTTTCAGCCTCTTGAATCTCCTATTGAAGCTCAGAAGCTGCCTTGGAGTGGTCAGGGTAAAGGGTGTCTGCAAAGCAAATAAATTGATAATGTGTTCACTATTGGCTTCTTCTCTCTCCCTCTCTCACACTCACTCTCTCTCTGGCCATTGATTTCCTCCACCTGGTTTAGTGTCTGATTTCCACCCTCTGATGGGCTTCTGACGGAGTGTAGGAGCTCTGGCCATGAATTCTAGCTGCAGGGAGATGAGGGGAGATGGGTGAGAAGAAGATGAGGAGGAAGAACGTGGTTTGTTTCAGGGAGTGAGAGGTCAAAAAGAGGAGCGGGGAGGTGGGTGACAAGAAGGGGAGCGAAAGAGGAGGATGAGGAGGAGAGAGCATTAGCGTGGGAAGGAAGGGGTGGCAAAGGGGAAGACATAGATGAGGAGGAGAGAAGGGAGGGTTGGCTGTTAAAGGGAGAAACTCCCGCTTTACTCCCCTTCCTCCTCCTCCTCCCCGCCCCACTTTGATAGATGTAACTTTGATGATGAAAGCAGGGGGACAGCAGTAGGGAGATGTGAATCCCATAGATGTCCATGTAACAGCATTTTAAAAGGACATTGCCAATCCATACTAGCTAGCATAACACGCCGGCACCCCAGGCAGCCAACCAACATGTTTTTGGAGGCCGGGGCGATCACGATTTGAGAAATGTGTTTATTTAGAAAAATGACAGAAACATGGCGTCCGAGAATGCATCGCGTGTGATGCATCGCCTGATATGTCAGAACACAGGCACAGAGATTCAGGGGCCAGACTAGATATACAGTGGGGAAAAAAAGTATTTAGTCAGCCACCAATTGTGCAAGTTCTCCCACTTAAAAAGATGAGAGAGGCCTGTAATTTTCATCATAGGTTCACGTGACAGACAAAATGAGAAAAAAAAATCCAGAAAATCACATTGTAGGATTTTTCATGAATTTATTTGCAAATTATGGTGGAAAATAAGTATTTGGTCAATAACAAAAGTTTCTCAATACTTTGTTATATACCCTTTGTTGGCAATGACACAGGTCAAACGTTTTCTGTAAGTCTTCACAAGGTTTTCACACACTGTTGCTGGTATTTTGGCCCATTCCCCCATGCATATCTCCTCTAGAGCAGTGATATTTTGGGGCTGTCGCTGGGCAACACGGACTTTCAACTCCCTCCAAAGATTTTCTATGGGGTTGAGATCTGGAGACTGGCTAGGCCACTCCAGGACCTTGAAATGCTTCTTACGAAGCCACTCCTTCATTGCCCGGGCGGTGTGTTTGGGATCATTGTCATGCTGAAAGACCCAGCCACGTTTCATCTTCAATGCCCTTGCTGATGGAAGGAGGTTTTCACTCAAAATCTCACGATACATGGCCCCATTCATTCTTTCCTTTACACGGATCAGTCGTCCTGGTCCCTTTGCAGAAAAACAGCCCCAAAGCATGATGTTTCCACCCCCATGCTTCACAGTAGGTATGGTGTTCTTTGGATGCAACTCAGCATTCTTTGTCCTCCAAACACGACGAGTTGAGTTTTTACCAAAAAGTTATATTTTGGTTTCATCTGACCATATGACATTCTCCCAATCCACTTCTGGATCATCCAAATGCACTCTAGCAAACTTCAGACGGGCCTGGACATGTACTGGCTTAAGCAGGGGACACGTCTGGCACTGCAGGATTTGAGTCGCTGGCGGCGTAGTGTGTTACTGATGGTAGGCTTTGTTACTTTGGTCCCAGCTCTCTGCAGGTCATTCACTAGGTCCCCCCGTGTGGTTCTGGGATTTCTGCTCACCGTTCTTGTGATCATTTTGACCCCACGGGGTGAGATCTTGCGTGGAGCCCCAGATCGAGGGAGATTATCAGTGGTCTTGTATGTCTTCCATTTCCTAATAATTGCTCCCACAGTTGATTTCTTCAAACCAATCTGCTTACCTATTGCAGATTCAGTCTTCCTAGCCTGGTGCAGGTCTACAATTTTGTTTCTGGTGTCCTTTGACAGCTCTTTGGTTTTGGCCATAGTGGAGTTTGGAGTGTGACTGTTTGAGGTTGTGGACAGGTGTCTTTTATACTGATAACAAGTTCAAACAGGTGCCATTAATACAGGTAACGAGTGGAGGACAGAGGAGCCTCTTAAAGAAGAAGTTACAGGTCTGTGAGAGCCAGAAATCTTGCTTGTTTGTAGGTTACCAAATACTTATTTTCTACCATAATTTGCAAATAAATTCATTCAAAATCCTACAATGTGATTTTCTGGATTTTTTTTCTTCTCAATTTGTCTGTCATAGTTGACGTGTACCTATGAAGAAAATTATAGGCCTCTCTCATCTTTTTAAGTGGGAGAACTTGCGCAATTGGTGGCTGACTAAATACTTTTTTTCCCCACTGTAGTGCACTACTTTTGACCAGAACGCTATGGGCCCTGGTCAAAAGTAGTGCAATATTTTTGGGGGGGAATAGTGTGCCATTCGGGACGCAAACAATTTGTGTGGTTGATTTGCGCTGAACTTCAAGCCTTCTTTAATTCTTCGGGGCTGACAGCAGCAAGTTGAAACATTAAAACCCTCGTAGACCGAGCCTGTAACGAAGATGGAAGTGTTTGCCTTGCAGAAAATAGTAGAGAAAGAAGGAAAGAAAGGAGAAAATACAAAAGTTTGATAGCGGGTTCAAAGTTCTTGGTCCAGCAGTAGTAAAGAGACAGACGGGTCCAACCCGCCGATGAGAAATTGATGTTGAAGTGTCGTGTGTTCTTCAGTTGTAAGAACATTAATTGGGCATTCTGGAACACGCTTCAATTCCATGTCACCGCTCACCACACATGCATGTCCTATGCCTCTGACTAATTTCCTCACTTCTCTAACACGATCAAAACTTTATGTCAATGATTAAAACATGCATAATTTATAACTTAATCCGATATTGCTCATTGATTGACTGGTGGGTATTGGACGGGGCTATTCTGTGTTTGTTTAAAACCATCATGTGATCTTGTTAAAGAAAGTCAAATATATAAAACAGAAGTAAATCTACATTATTCACTGTTTTACATGGATTTGTCATCTGTAGTATGTCTGTTCCTCTTTAGGCATATCTTAGATGGAGAGATGGCTAGATTGACTTTATCGTCCTTGAAAGGGACTTTGGCTTGCACATTAAAACAAGCAAGCTTACTTATTGTACTCAATTTACAAATATAAACAAGATAGCTCGTGTATACTGATTCTAGAAGTAGCTTACATGTTCCTCTATGTACTGTGCTCTATACATGGTGTGTGTGCTGACTGTGTGTTCCTCCGTCTGCCTGTCAGATCTTTGAGCGTATCCTGTTCATCTGGGCGATCCGCCACCCGGCCAGCGGCTACGTGCAGGGCATCAACGACCTCGTCACGCCTTTCTTCGTCGTCTACGTCTTTGAGTACATCAGTGAGTTCCCTCTTCCTCCCTCATCGTCCTCCCTCCTCATGCTCGCTCTTCGTCCTCACTCCTCTTCCTCACTCCTCTTCCTCCCGCCTCTTCCTCTCGCCTCTTCCTCTGTCCTCTTCCTCCCTATTCTTTCTCCCTCCTCACTTGCCTTACTCAAGGGGAGCGAAAGAGGAGGAGGTGCCAAAGGCAAAGCCAAATAATAGATAGTATGTGTTTGTGCGTGGGTGAGGCGCTCTCTTCCAGCTGCTTCTCTCATTTAAGGGAATACTCCTCTTTTTTGCTTCCATCACTGGAATAGATCGCCAAAGACTAGATTGTAGTGTATGTGTTTGAATTCAAGTACATCAGTCCCTCCGCTTCCCTCACTCAAGGGAATACCAAAGCATGAAGAGATACTAGTTTAAATGTTTTAATAGGCTCTCCTCTCACAATAGAGCTTGCTTGGATCCCTGCTGTGTGAGTTTATGTGGTGTAAATGATTTGTGTTATGAATGTTTTATTAAATTGATGACTTAATGTTCTCTTGTGCTGTGTAAACTGAACTGAGCCTGAAACATTGATATGCAGAGAGGAAAGCATCTCAAATGACGTGTGGGGGTAGGGGTGTGTGTGTGTGTGTGTGTGTGTCTATGCACGTGCGCATCCGTGCACTCTGGTGTGTTTGTGCTCCTAGATTATGAATAAATGGCTGCTCTGCCACTCCAGGGAGTGCTCTGAAGGCATGGTGAGAAGGTGGGTTGTGAACCCGGGGGATTGCAGTAGTTTCCATGCTGAAGCGTGAAACAGAAAATAGTTGTTTCTGTTGCTTTTGACTCTTCTCTCTTTCCTTGTCTCTGACTCAGACCCTGTCTCTCTGTCGGTCTGTCAGATCCTCAAAGTCTCCCGCTTTGCTTTGTTTCTATGCATCTTCATGTGCTGCTGCTGATGAGCCTTGAAAGCTTACAAAGCCAACAAACCTTCAAACGTGCTCTACCTGACACGTAACACAATGGTTTGATGTGCTGTCTGTTGTTTTTCACTTATCTTTATGAGAGAGGGTAAGAGAAAGAGATTGAGAGGGATAGAGTGATTTTGGAGCTTTCATGCCGGGGAATAAGCAGGCTAATTACGCTTATGTCTGAAGCTTTCCCTCACGCGCTCGCTCTCGCGCTCAAACACACTAACCTGTATACGCACACACTCACTCAGTTAAACTTTTTATGGTGCTGCGTCACAGCTAACTGGCAGCCATTTATTATTACCCTGTATTCTACAGGGCCGAATGAGGGCTGACATTGGAGTGATTGTAAATGCTCTTTAAATAAAGTTCGATTTTATCCCTTTCATTAATTTCTGTCAGACTGAGATGTTCACTCTCCCTCGCTCTATCACTTTGGGAAGAAAAGAAAGAACTCTCCATCACTGGATAGAGAAGAAAGAAGTCGGAGGGTTAGAGATTTCAGGATTATTCAAAGCTGATATTGTAGGACATCTCTCTCTCTGAGTCAGATTCTCTTTGTCTGTGTGTGTGTGTTTGTGTGTTGTTGGACTTGGCTTTAGTCTCTGGATCTTGTCAGAAAGCTCCACTGACTAGCAGGATCAGTCTGTCTTTAAAGGAAAGATGGGTTTGTACACTCCTAATTACTTTTTCTTCAGTAGCATTTCACAAGGCGTTAGTACAAACCCTTACGGGACATTGCTGTTGTTGAAGGCAATTCTGCTTTCTATTTTAGCTGATTGTCTCTTATTAAATTAGTATTGAAGAGGAGGATGAAAGGAGTTGTGTGTGTGTGCATGTGCGTGTTTGCATGTGTACGTGTGTGTGTGCATGCATCTGTTTGTGTGTGTTGTTTTTCAGCAGAGTTTTCAGTAGTAGCAGACATAGCGTGATTCGTACTCACTGGATTGCGCTGGTTGAATCCCCGTTTGTTAAAGATGCATGATGACAAGGATGTAACAGAAGGGCCAGTATGTCATTCTGTGTTGTGCCTGCTGCTGTTAGGTACCATGCATTATAGAGCTTGCCAGCTTGTAGTCCTAAAACCCGGAAATGAGTTACCTCTGGTTCATTCAGCTGCTCCTATGGGGAAAATGGATTGGGAAAGAATAGGGTTTTGGGATAAACACCGAAAATAAGGGCTTAGGAGATCTACATTTTGTTCTATGAGATATCAGTCAGGTAACATACCCTTTTATGAATTATGAAGCCTTTATGTACTTTTTAACATTACATAAATGCTTCAAAATTTACAAAAGGTGACGTTAGCTGATGAAGATTATCATAGAACAAAACGTGTATAGATCTCCTAAGCCTGTGTTTGCCACAGACCTTATTTTCAGCGTTTATCCAAAAACTCCATTCATTTGCCCATAGCCTTTGCCTAAAAAGACGCCATTGCTATTGTTCTCTATAGAAGAACAGAAGGGTTTTTTCCCTCTGCTACGCACACACACACTTATGCACACACACACACACACACATACACACATCTCTCAAATGCGTAGGTTTCTTTGCAGTAGTCAGTAGGCCTACATAACATAGCTGTAGAATGTTGGCTATAGGCTTTTGTAGTGTACTGTAATACGCTGCTTAACCTGTGTCACCCTGCCTGACCACAGGCAGTAGAGTATTGTCTCTGTTTAATCTATCTTCAGAAAGTATTCATACCCGTTGACTTATTCGACATTTGTGACCGACCAGCTCGATTCGTACCTATGTAGCAAAATTTGAAATTGTGTTTTTTACATTGGATAAAAGTACACTACAGTTGAGGAACAATAGGAAAGTAATTCTGCTTCGAAAGTTAATAAACTTGTAAACCCACTTTTGAGACAATGGCCCTTGAATGTTTTGGTACACCTACTGGAGAGCTCTTCTTTGTCTACACCCATTCAGCACCGTTCACACCCTCTTAAGCCTTAGCCCCACCCAAGGATTCACATGTGAGGCCAGGTTGCTAAACAGAGTAAGGTAGTATAGTAAACAACCAAAGATTTCAAGAGTAAAGGTGGTGAAAGTAGTAGCAAAAATACACTTTATCTAGTCCAGTAGATGACCGTAATCACCCCCAACTAGGTTCAATGTTAGCTAGCTAGCTAACATTAGGCTATAACTAGCAATGCAAATGGCTTTCTGAGATACTAAAAAAAATTACTACACAGATCGTACACGTAACGTTAGCTAGCGATCCAGCTAATGTTAGCTAGCTAGCTAACAGTATGCTTTAACTTGCAATGAAAACGACTTTACAAGCATACGCATAACATGATGCAGCCACCACTATGCTTGAAAATATAGAGAGTGGTACTCCGTAATGTGTTGTATTGGATTTGCCCCAAACATAGCACTTTGCATTCAGGACAAAGTTCATTGCTTTGCCACATTTTCTGCAGTATTACTTTAGTGCCTTGTTGCAAACAGGATGCATGTTTTGGAATATTTGTATTCTGTACAGGCTTTCTTTTCACTTTGTCAATCAGGTTAGTATTGTGGAGTAACTACAATGTTGTTGATCCATCCTCAGTTTTCTCCTATCACAGCCATTCAATTCTGTAGCTGTTTTAAAGTCACCATTGGCCTCATGGTGAAATCCCTGAGCGGTTTCCTTACTCTCCGGCAACTGAGTTAGGAAGGACGCCTATGTCTTTTTAGTGGCTGGGTGTGTTGATACACCATCCAAAGGGTAATTAATAACTTCACCATGCTCAAAGGGATATTCAATGTCTTCTTTAAAATACAAATAAAATGTATCTACCAATATGTGCCCTTCTTTGCAAGGCATTGGAAAAACCTCCCTGGTCGTCGTGGTTGAATCTGTGTTTGAAATTCACTGCTCGACTGAGGGACCTTACAGATAATTGTATGTGTGCAGTACAGAAACGGGGTAGTCATTTAAAAATTCATATTAAACACTATTATTGAAAACAGAGTGATTCCATGCAATTTATTATTATGTTTTGTGCTGCTACCATGTTGTGCTGCTGCCATGTTGTGTTGCTGCCATGTTGTTGTCATGTTGTGTTGCTACCATGCTTTGTTATGCATTGCTGCCATGCTATGTTGTTGTTCTCTTAATGTAGTGTTGTGGTGTCTCTCTTGTCGTGATGTGTGTTAGTCCTATATGTTTTTTTAATCCAGCCCCCATCCCCGCAGGAGGCCTTTTGCCTTTTGGTCGGCCGTCATTGTAAATAAGAATTTGTTCTTAACTGACTTGCCTAGTTAAATAAAGGTTAAATAAAAATAAATGATGTGACTTTGTTAAGCACATTATTACCCCTGAACTTATTTAGGCTTGCCATAACAAAGGGGTTGAATACTTATTGACTCAAGACATTTCAGCTTTTTAATGATTTGTAAAAATATTGAAAACATATAATTCCACTTGGACGTTATGGGGTATTGTGTGTAGGCCCGTGACAAAATAATTTAATTCAGGCTGTAACACAACAAAATGTGGAAAAAGTCAAGGGTTGCTTTCTGAAGGCACTGAAACACCAGAGAGAGGTGATAAAGATATGAGGAAGTTGAGTGACATGCTGTGTGAAATGTGAATCACAGTTTCCTCTGTCAGGGACATTATTAAGATGTTCACCTGCACTAGGTGTTTTTCTCTCTCATCAACACCATCTAAATACGTCTATCAGACAGGATCAAGGCTGCCGTTCCATCTGTGTCTTCTCGCCTCGTCTTCGCTCTGTAACATCGCGAAGCTATCGCTGCTGCCGCTACGCTAGTTTTTTTTGGTCTATTTTTGTTCCTTTGTTGCTGCTAGTTTTCAAACTAACGTCTATATCTTCCTTCCTTTGATGATGCAAGAACTAAGACATGATTCTGTTTATTTCATTGATGTCAATCTGTAGTGTAGGGATACAAACACATCTATTCATTTGAAACAGTCAAGATTAATTACTTCCACGCATAGGTTTCTATATTTATGCTTCCAAGTAGGGCTGCACAATTCATACATTTAAAAAAATTGAAATGTCGATATTGACATGCATAATAGTGGTCCTCTGTAGCTCAGCTGGTAGAGCACGGCGCTTGTAACGCCAAGGTAGTTGGTTCGATCCCCGGGACCACCCATACACAAAAAAAAAATGTATGCACGCATGACTGTAAGTCGCTTTGGATAAAAGCGTCTGCTAAATGGCATATTATTATATTATTTATAATATCCATACTTCAAGAGGCAGAGGTGGGGGGGGGGGGCATTCATGCAGGAACCACTGAGTTGCTCGAGGGGGGGAGGGGGGACATTCATGCAGGAACCAATGGGATGCTCCGGGGAGGGGGGACGTCCCCATACAGGAACGCCCCGAATTGGTGGCTGCAGTTGCACACTAATGCTTTTGGCGGCTTCCAAATCCCCCACACCAAGCCCCGCCCCCTGTCACTCAACCAGGTAGTTCCTCGTGCTCGAGATTCACTCTGCGTTGAACAAACAACAGCATGCAGTTAAAAGATTTTTCAGACAAGAACGACACTGTTTTCCTCTGCTTCTTAATATAAATCCATGTTTTCTATATTATACTATTATTTGTTCAACAGTAATAGCAGGAATCAACATAATGCGTAGGCTATGAAAGTATTCGCCTGTCCCTGTTTCGCTGTCGGATGGATTCTGAGAAGCACAAGCATATTACCGTTGCTCCAAATGCTTTTGAGAGAAAAATACAGTTTTTAAATCAACTACTGTCATATAATGTATTTCTCAATATTGAGTTCATGGTACCACTTTGCAACCGGAGTAGGCTGTAGTTATTATGGTTTTGGTGCGCCTGCGGAGCAGAGTATGCCATTTGCAGTTAATAGGCCTACATCAAGTAGCCTATAGGCCTAGCTCAGGATATTTTTTGTAGGACACTAGCCTACATTTACTGATAGATGAATCAATTAGCCTACATGGCAATCTAGCAACAATATCATATTTAGAGTTAGCAATCTAGCTAACTGTTTTGAGTTCCCACTTCCTCAGGTGGTAAATAATAATTGCCTATAGGCCAATATGCACAAAGATGTTTGCAAATTCTCTGAGCCAAAAATACATCTAATTATGGATCATATTTTGACAGGTTGCACATCAAAATATCAATCATGCATTTCTTGGATATGTTAGAGGAAATAACTTACTTTCTGAATCATAGGCTACAATCTCAGTTGTCTTACTTGTCACTGGGAAAACAAAATGTTTAGAGCCCTGCCTCTAATGTAAAGTAAAATAGTTACATGTATCGCAATATTACTTTTTGTCTATATCGCCCAGCTCTAGTATGGATCCTCTATTGGATTGGATGAAGTTCTGGAGGAGTGGACAGATGAGCTCTGGTGGTCTTTTTCTGATTGTCAGTGGAGACTGGAGAGGGAGGCTCCGCGCTGTCAGAAGGAAGGTACACGTGTTTCCTGGAAGATGACCTATGATAGTACTGCTGGGCTGTATACAGGAGCAGTAGTGATGTCAGTAGAAAGTGAATGGAAGAAGATAATATAACTTGTGTGAGTGTAGGGGTCCGGTCAGGAGTAATAAAGGGGGCTGCAGCAGGCAGTGTGCCATTGGGCAGCAGGCCAGAACACCATGGTGGTGTCACGGCCAAGGAGTTATGGCAGAGAGGAGAGGTGAGGGGAATTAATGTAATAATGAAGGGAGGAATGAGGTGGGCATTCAGTCCTGTCTGTCCAGAGCTCTCAACTACCTCAAATCCTGCCTGCTTGTCCTGGCACTGAGGGGCCAAGAGGGGAAAGTGAGGGACAGTGAGTGACTGAGACGGTCTGAGAGAGGAGCAGAGGCAGGGATTGGAAGAGAGAGGCTGAGAGAGGGACAGAGAATGGAAGTGAGGAGCTCAGAGGGAGAAATACCCCTTATTCGGATCCCCATTAGCTGTTGAAGAAGCAGCAGTTATTCTTCCTGGGGTGAAGTGACTCTCAGAAACTCTCCCTAATAACATCCCTTTTTTTATATCTTTACTTATATACTTGCTACCATGATTATGGATAATCCTGAATGAATCGTGAATAATGATGAGTGAGAAAGTTGCAGACACACAAAGCTAACTTCCCCTGTTATTGTAATGGTGAGAGGTTAGCATGTCTTTGGGTGTGATATTTGCGCGTCTATAATTCTCTATTCACGATTCATTATTCACGATTCATTCAGGATTATCTGTAATTACGGTAGCATCCACATTTATCTAGAAGTGTTTAGAAACATTCTATTCTTATTTACAATAAAAGTGACTCCAAAATGACACATACATTATTTACCATTCATTTCTATTAGGCACAAAATAATCTGAAACACAACCAAAACAAAGAGCAAATGCATCCAACACATTTGTAGAGTCACAAGCTTGATGTAGTCATTGCGTGCTATGAGTATGGGACCAAATACTTAACTTTTTACTACTTTAATACACATAAGTGAGTTTGTCCCAATACTTTTAGTCTCCTAAAATGGGTGGACTATGTACAAAAAGTGCTGTAAATTCTAAGCGATATGGGTGAAAATACCCTCATATTAAAGCTGACAGTCTGTAGTTTAACCTCAGTCATGGTATCATTTCAAATCCAAAGTGCTGGAGTACAGAGCCAAAACCACAAAAGTCTGTCTCTGTCCCAATACTTTTGGAGCTCACTGTGTCTTAAGTGAACCATGTCTCCCAACATATGTCTACTTAAATCAAATCAAATTCTATTGGTCACATACACAACGTTTAGCAGATGTTATTGCGGGTGTAGCGAAATGCTTGTGTTCCTAGCTCCAACAGCGCATTTCTTAAGAAATAGAAAATTATACATTGTGACAGAGCTGGCAGATACATTATTTATCAGGTTTTTATTCAGAATAATAAACCAGACAGATAGCCTCTGTAAGCCGACACATAGACAAGGTTGGTTTTAATAACAGCAACAGAACAGTGTGAAAGAAGGCCAAATAAGCTATGCGAAGAGAGTCTGCCTGCTCTTTTAGCAGTGCTATCCTAGCAAGGTGTTAGCATGGCTGGTTGGTTTACAGTCTGATACCTAGCTGACACTGAGCATCTCTGACAGATGCTCTAAACAGCGCTAATGTAAACGGTGCTGAAACCATTTGCCCATTAGACGCCCTATGAATATGGAGCCAGTCGTGTCTGTGATCAAACATGGAGCACTGTAACTCCAAGCGCTGAGAGGAGAGGAGGAGAGAAGGACCCCTGCTGTGTCTGGACCCCCCCCCCCCCCCACACACACACACACACACACACACTTGTTATTTTATCCTCGTGGAGACCTAAAATGTATTTCCATAAAAATCATATTTTCATTCAACCTAACCCTAGCCTTAACCCTGAATTTAACCCCTAATCCTATCCATAAACCTAACCCTAATTGTAACCCAAACCCTAAATCTTACCACTAAGCTTAAAATAGCCTTTGTCCTCATGGGGATGTGGGAAATGTCCTCACTAGGGAGAATGTTCCTTGTTTTACTACCCTTTTGGGGACATTTGGGGATTTCAGGACCCCACGAGGATAGAAGAACAAGACCACACACACACACACACACACACACACACACTGTGTGTGTCACTCTCAGCATCTGACAGAGGGAAGGGGATTGTAGGCGGAAGGAGGAGCAGTCAGGGAAAAACCATGTGGAGAGGAATACACAGTCAGCCTAAATGATATACCATGTAGACTAGAGAGGAATACACATCAAATTGAGCTTCAACGACAGCCCTGTTGGACTACTCCAAGCAAGCTAGAGATGATGCCTTCCTACTTAGCAGAGAGGAGATTGAAGTCAACACGCTTTGATTGTGAGTAGGCCTATATTGTGTGTTTACACAATGTGATTATAACTGGAGACTTTTAATGTAATGAATCACAGTTAATTTCACTCTTCTGTTTCACTTCTCTCCAGCAGAGTCTTGTAGCTTTAGCCAACTACTTTGTCAGCTACTCCCAGGCTGGATGAGTTTCTCCATGTGTAAGTGGTCCGTATTGACTGTGTGAGGATTATGCTTACTGTCTGTCGTTCAGTCTGGCTGTGGGTTGAGCGGCGGGCCAGAGGTGTGTGTGTCTGTGGATGCAACACTGGGTCAGTTGGGGGGGGGGGGGGGGGGGGGGTCATTGGGCTGTCTGACATTCGGTGTGTGGATTGCGTTTAGTGTTAGTGGGGTGTGTTGGTTCTCTGTCGTGCTATCTGTTGATTGAGCAGAGGGTCAGTGGGGTGTGTCTGTTCTGTCTGAATGTGTGTCGGTGGATTGAGCGGAGGGCCAGTGGTCTGCTCTGTCTGTGGATTGAGCGGGGGATCAGTGGGGTGTGTCTTGTTGCTGAGTAGTTAATGAGTATCGGTTTGTTCTCCGTCTCCCATCGCCAGGCGCTGATTTTAACGCTTAGCTAATTAACGTTCTTTATTTGCTCAAACGAGCCATTAAGTAATTGCCTCGGCACGGCCACTGGCATTCACTGGAGGTTTTTCCCCCTCTTTCCTCCTCTCCTCTCTCTCTCATCCCCCTCTCTTCTATTGTTCTCTGGTGGAGTTCCTCATTGACCCAAGTTTGTGTCTAGTAGACAGATGTGGAAGGCAGGGAACAGTGCACACACATCGTACTTATTGGCAGTAGTAAAGAAATGTGCATCTGAAGAAGACTTAAACTGCTTCTTGCTCAGTTTTTTTAAATATGGAAATTTAGAATCTTTTTTTCAACTTGGGCTTTTCGTCTATATTTATTCATTACACAGTACTCATATATCTAGTTTATTTCCATTTTAAATCATTGTTCTGAAATACAATATACAGTATCATCCTAAGTACAGTACTTGGAATAGTTCGTATCACGTCTTGAAATATTTTGTTCTTTAAAATGATGGAGAAGCTGACTCATTATTCCAATGGCCAGGATCTGAAACACCAGATCTTATTTGAGACTTTCTCCACACATTTTCTCATCATTCCTGATTCCATAAAATGCACTGGAGCCGAGAATGATTCAGAAAAAACTCCTTGTCATGAAGTAATACATTTCCCATGAATAATAATCACGGTTATTTAATATTTTGGGATTAAATTAATTCCTCTACTATAAAAAGGCATAAATTGGATTTTGGCGCAGATTTCTCGCCATGAAAAATTGCTCCTTTATCATTTTGTCACCCTGCTGAAATCCGATGCACTTAACCTGATGCAATTGAGATTGCCATCTTTTTTTTAGAGACACACTGTGCCATGCCACTTCATGAGTTGTTGCATCTTCCACTCTTCCCATGTCAATTTATTTGCGTTAGTAGTAATTCAGAGCGTATCAATTTATCAATTAACATCCCACTCAGCCTCGTAGACCAATGATGAGTCCCAAATGGCACCATATTCCCTATATAGTGCACTACTTTTGACCGGGTCCAATAGGGCTCTGGTCAAAAGTAGTGCACTATGTAGGGAATAGGGTGCCATTTGGGACGGAGAGCATAATATCTCCCATTAACTGTACTAATGATTTCTGTGAGACTGCAAATGAATTTCTTAATGGATTGATGATCTTCCATATTTCACACACTAGAAACGTTCCCACACTTCTTTTCCTCTTCTCATCCTCCTCTTTTCTCCATTAGTGACAGCTCATCTAGAGTGGTGGCTGTCTGTCCATCTCTGACTCTGTCTGCAATAACAGGTGAAGTCGGGTGGCGATAGTGTGTGAGTGTTCTGTGATGTTATGTTTTAAGTTTCAAGTTTTATTGTCACGTGCACAAGTACAGTGAAATGTCTTTCTTGCAAGCTCTTTCCCTACAATGCAGTAATCAAGTAAGCGGTAAGATGTTCTCATTGTGTGTAGACTATAGTAGTGTAGACTAAAGAGCCTTCCTAGACATACAGTTAGAGCCTAGTTCTCCCCACATTAGAGGTCTTCAGGGACCCGTTCCAAAATGGACCTGTGGCTTTCCCACCCGGACCCGATTTTCATAAATACATTTTTAAAACATAGAGACCCGTTCCGGATGGACCCGTGGACAACTAGACCCGTTCCGTATAGACTTGGTCGGATCCCGATCCGAGTGAGGGAAGCAGAAGTAAATACATTTTTTAAGCTACTTTATTAACCAGAGCTGATACAGCGCAAGAGGAGCGAGAGAGAAGTGCGGCTCTAGCAGGCGGTGAAGGGGCCGTACTGTGAGCAAGTGACACGGGGAGCAGGGAGGGAGAGACGAGAGACAGCAACCAACCAAGCCGACTCGTGCTATAGTAGACTAGCTGCCATATAGCTAGATTATTTATCATCAAATATGATTACGTAGTACCTGTCTTGACTGCATCAAACCGGGAGAAGATAGTTAACCTAGCTAACGTTAGCTAGATTGGCTAAATTGAAGCTACAGTGCATGCGCTGTCTTATCCAACAGTTACAAATAACAACAACTCCATTCAGAATATTAAGTAGCAGCCTACCTGTTGGCTCTAAATCGTTGTAGCCCATACTTCTCCTTTAACTTTTATTCCGTCATTTTAATTCCTTCTTCCATTGATTAGATATAACCTAAATGTTGCTACACACGAGGCTTTATGATTGTAGCCTATTGCTGCTTATGATTGGCCAACAACAACAAGCTACACGCGCCACACTCCACCTGTGAAAAGCAAGAGCAGCAGCATAAGTTATATTATTTATCTCTCTCTACTGCAGAAGTCACGTTCAGATCTGTATGGGCCCTTCTGGACAAGTCGGTTAAAATTTCACATACCCGAGACCCGTGACAATCATATCAGCTCCTACCCAGACCTGTGAAATTATTTAGAATTCTGGATCCGGATCTGCTCGGGTCCCGGATCGGGTCTAGGTGGATCCGTGAAGACCTCTACCCCACATCTGTCCAATTGATCTGTCTATAATATATAGCTCCATGTATTCCTATATGGCAGTGAGAGCCCTAGATACAGTACTGAACCACTAGCCAACCAGCAGGCCACAGAGAGAACAGCAACAACATCTCTGTGCATCTTTAAAGGCACACTATTCTCTACTGTATATAGTGCATTACTTTTGACCAGTGCCATTTCAGATAGAGCCATAGAAACATATCTGAAATGCAGCTCTGCTCTGCTGCTGTACCATCGCCATGGTTACGTGATTGCGGAGCAAGAGTTGGACATTGGTAGGTAAACCGTACTGCTGGGTTGGTCGGGTGGAGAGGAGTGGCAGCTACAGTGGGGAGAACAAGTATTTGATACACTGCCGATTTTGCAGGTTTTCCTACTTACAAAGCATGTAGAGGTCTATAATTTTTATCATAGGTACACTTCAACTGTGAGAGACGGAATCTAAAACAAAAATCCAGAAAATCACATTGTATGATTTTTAAGTAATTAATTTGCATTTTATTGCATGACAAGTATTTGATCACCTACCAACCAGTAAGAATTCCGGCTCTCACAGACCTGTTAGTTTTTCTTTAAGAAGCCCTCCTGTTCTCCACTCATTACCTGTATTAACTGCACCTGTTTGAACTCGTTACCAGTATAAAAGACACCTGTCCACACACTCAATCAAACAGACTCCAACCTCTCCACAATGGCCAAGACCAGAGAGCTGTGTAAGGACATCAGGGATAAAATTGTAGACCTGCACAAGGCTGGGATGGGCTACAGGACAATAGGCAAGCAGCTTGGTGAGAAGGCAACAACTGTTGGTGCAATTATTAGAAAATGGAAGAAGTTCAAGATGACGGTCAATCACTCTCGGTCTGGGGCTCCATGCAAGATCTCACCTCGTGGGGCATCAATGATCATGAGGAAGGTGAGGGATCAGCCCAGAACTACACGGTAGGACCTGGTCAATGACCTGAAGAGAGCTGGGACCACAGTCTCAAAGAAAACCATTAGTAACACACTACGCCGTCATGGATTAAAATCCTGCAGCGCACGCAAGGTCCCCCTGCTCAAGCCAGCGCATGTCCAGGCCCGTCTGAAGTTTGCCAATGACCATCTGGATGATCCAGAGGAGGAATGGGAGAAGGTCATGTGGTCTGATGAGACAAAAATAGAGCTTTTTGGTCTAAACTCCACTCGCCGTGTTTGGAGGAAGAAAACGGATGAGTACAACCCCAAGAACGCCATCCCAACCGTGAAGCATGGAGGTGGAAACATCATTCTTTGGGGATGCTTTTCTGCAAAGGGGACAGGACGACTGCACCATATTGAGGGGAGGATGGATGGGGCCATGTATCGCGAGATCTTGGCCAACAACCTCCTTCCTTCAGTAAGAGCATTGAAGATGGGTCGTGGCTGGGTCTTCCAGCATGCCAACGACCCGAAACACACAGCTAGGGCAACTAAGGAGTGGCTCCTTAAGAAGCATCTCAAGGTCCTGGAGTGGCCTAGCCAGTCTCCAGACCTGAACCCAATAGAAAATCTTTGGTGGGAGCTGAAAGTCCGTATTGCCCAGCGACAGCCCCGAAACCTGAAGGATCTGGAGAAGGTCTGTATGGAGGAGTGGGCCAAAATCCCTGCTGCAGTGTGTGCAAACCTGGTCAAGACCTACAGGAAACGTATGATCTCTGTAATTGCAAACAAAGGTTTCTGTACCAAATATGACATTTTAGATTCCGTCTCTCACAGTTGAAGTGTACCTATGATAAAAATTACAGACCTCTACATGCTTTGTAAGTAGGAAAACCTGCAAAATCGGCAGTGTATCAAATACTTGTTCTCCCCACTGTATGTGTATGTTGGCTGACTGTGTGGGCTGGGCTGGTGCTAGTCTGGTCTAGTCAAGTGCAAAGCCTATGGCCGCAGACAGTTATTTTGATCCTGTAGCTTGTATCCTCTGTAGGCTATCATACATTTACTATAGGAGGAAGACGTGTGTGCGCACGCACACACACAGACACATACAGAGAGAGAGTGCAGATCTCTTTGTTCATTACCTCCAAATGTCTATTTCCATAAATCACAGATGGATTCACACCTCTTTCCTCTTTCTTTCACACAGTATAATTACGCTCCCAGCATCACTTGTTTCTCTCTTTGCCAAATTTGACTCTCATATTAATTATCCACTGTTTCAATTACCTTTCTTAGAGGAATCTATGTGATAATCATTAACCAACACTAGGTTTAATGATGTTATCTTCTTAATTGGCTTGTTTTAGTCAGGTTGGGCTAATCTCATTGAAATGACTGATTTCTGTGGCTGGAGGCCACTCTTGGCTCTGTGAAGACTATACAAGATGATATTGACACATCTAGATATACCATACAGGCTTTCATAGACTCCAAAACCATCTCTCCACATTGTTTTCAGCTAAGGGAAGCCTGATGAAGAAAATTCAGTTGTGAATGCTACACTTTTTGGGTGAAAATTGATTGAGAAAAACAAAAAATGTTTTTAGACGAACAATCTGGGTACACAGTCTAGGCTGTATATATGCCATCCAAGTTGTCACAGACTCCAAAATAATTACTACACAATTTTCTCAGCTTAGGAAAGCCTGATAAAGCTAATTTTTGTTAACAGGTATCAACAAAATTAGTACAAATATTACATTCCTATCATAAAAGCTACATTCCTCTGAACACATTTTAATTTCAGCCTCCTGCAGGCTACCATTAGCAACTAAATTATCCTTATAACATCTTCTGTGTGCGATTTTAAAATAATAGGTTCAAGGACATACAGTGCATTCGGAAGGTATTCAGACCCCATGAATATTTCCACATTTTGTTACCTTACAGCCTTATTCTAAAATTGATTAAATGTTTTCCTCATCAATCTACACACAAAACCCCATAATGACAAAGAGAAAACAGGTTTTACAACATAAATACCTTATTTACATAAGTATTCAGACCCTTTGTATGAGACTTGAAATTAAGCTCTGGTGCATCCCGTTTCCATTGATCATCCTTGAGACGTTTCTACAACTTGATTGGACATGATTTGGAAAGGCACACACCTGTCTCTATATAAGGTCCCACAGTTGACAGTGCATGTCAATGCAAAAACCAAGCCATGAGGTCGAAGGAATTGTCCGTAGAGCTCCGAGACAGGATTGTGTCGAGGCACAGATCTGGGGAAGAGTACCAACACATTTCTGCAGCATTGAAGGTCCCCAAGAACACAGTGGCCTCCATCATTCTTAAATGGAAGAAGTTTGGAACCACCAAGACACTTCCTACAGCTCGCTGCCCGGCCAAACTTAGCAATCGGGGGAGAAGGCCCTTGGTCAGGGAGGTGACCAAGAACCCGATGGTCACTCTGACAGAGCTCCAGAGTTCCTCTGCAGAGATGGGAGAACCTTCCAGAAGGACAACCATCTCTGCAGCTCTCAACCAATCAGGCCTTTATGTTAGAGTGGCCAGACGGAAGCGGCGACTCATTAAAAGGCACATGACAGCCTGCTTGGAGTTTGCCAAAAGGCACCTAAAGGACTCTCAGACCATGAGAAACAAGTTTTTCTTGTTTGATGAAACTAAGATTGAAGTTTTTGGCCTGAATGCCAAGCGTCAGGTTTGGTGGAAACCTGGCACTATCCCTACGGAGAAGCATGGTGGTGGCAGCATCATGCTGTGGGGATGTTTTTCAGCAGCAGGGACTGGGAGACTAGTCAGGATCGAGGGGAAAGATGAACGGAGCAAAGTACAGAGAAATCCTTGAAGAAAACCTGCTCCAGAGCGCTCAGGACCTCAGACTGAGGCAAAGGTTCACCTTCCAACAGGACAATGACCCTAAGCACACAGCCAAGGCAACGCAGGAGTTGCTTCTAAGCACACAGCCAAGGCAACGCAGGAGTTGCTTCTAAGCACACAGCCAAGGCAATGCAGGAGTTGCTTCGGGACAAGTCTCTGAATGTCCTTGAGTGGCCCAGCCAGAGCCCGGACTTGAACCCGGTAGAGCATCTCTGTAGAGAGCTGAATAGCTGTGCAGCGACGCTCCTCATCCAACCTGACAGAGCTTGAGAGGATCTGCAAAGAAGAGTGGGACAAACTCCCCAAATACAGGTGTGCCAAGCTTGTAGCGTCATACCCAAGAAGATTCAAGGCTGTAATCACTGCCAAAGGTGCTTCAGCAAAGTACTGAGTAAAGGGGCTGAATACTTATGTGATTTTATTGTGTGTAGATTGATGAGGGGGGAAAAACAATTTAATCCATTTTAGAATAAGGCTGTAATGTAACAATGTGGAAAAAGTGAAGGGGTCTGAATAATTTCCGAGTGCACTTTACATATGGTCTATTAGAAGCAATTATTGGTACCATGATTGTCTTCGAAACATTTTTTTATTCACACTAAGATTGCAATTTTTAATTTATTATAATGGTGGATCCTGTTTCCTGCAAACAATGCCTGCAGTACCGTAGTAGGCCTTGAACTCCCGTGGCTTCAATTAGAGGGTCAGTCGTTCTCCCCTGGGTGGCACTGAAAGCCCATAGACCCATACTGCTGAGAGCAGATGGCATGGTGTCTCACTGTCTCTTTCTCTGGAGTTGTAACCCAGCTCTCTGTGTGCCAAGCCAGGCCCTATCCCGGATAGCTTGTCGCATTTTGCCTAGCGTCAGGAAACAGGGACACTAGGCAGACAGGAATCTGTGGTATCACTGGCCAATAAGAAGCCGCTTGGCTCGGGCTTGGCAGATGTAGAGGAGGGGAGTATCTGTGTTAGGCTGATAGTGAAACAGACTCATGTAAAAACACACACACATCTACACGCACACACACTAAAA
This sequence comes from Coregonus lavaretus, assembly GCF_964263955.1. Classification (NCBI taxonomy): domain Eukaryota; kingdom Metazoa; phylum Chordata; class Actinopteri; order Salmoniformes; family Salmonidae; genus Coregonus; species Coregonus lavaretus. The sequence goes on from NC_140006.1 coordinate 1,122,566, forward strand.
TCCACCCTTCCACACTCTATTTGCATGCTAAAATACACTGGAAAGCAGTGGGGAAAATCACCATGTAAATCTAATGAATTATTATGGAGCAGTCAGTCCAAACATCCAAACATGGCCCCTGGCCTCTATCTAATGAAAACAGAGTTGAAATTAAAGGAACATTTTGCCCCTTTCATTTAATACATCTACAAGCATCCTTACATATACTGTAGTGAAAATACACCCGCTAAATCACTTGATCTGTTACTGTGTTTTCATAAAACAGCATTTTCCCATACCCTCCAAGATTGCGCAATCCGCTCCGCGAGCATCCTCTGACTGCAGTTTCCTACATTTGCCATAAAGCCTCTCACCATTCTGCTCTCTGAGCCACTGGGCAGCACCATGCAATGCACCTTGGACTGAAGAGGCAGAAGAATAGGAGAAATGTGTTGGAGAGCTGCTTTATCATAATGCTACGTCATATTGGCTCCATTTCTGCATGCGTGAACGGCAAAAACTCCGATACACATGAAAACATGAAATAACCCTGGGAATCGATAGAACATCGCTGAGAGATGTCCAAAAAATGGCTCCCTATTTAGGATAGTGTACTACTTTAGACCAGGGACTATAGGGCTCTGGTCAAAAGTAGTACACTATATAGGGAATAGGGTGCCATTTGGGATGCATCCATGGAAGTAGCTGTGCTGTGCTGGTTCTATTTTGGGATTTGGGGTCTGTAGAGCTGCAGCACTAGTTTTACCAGGCAGAACCCATCTCATCCCTCTCTCTCTAATCTGTAGAGAAAAGGTTAATGAACCCAGATAATCACAACACCAGGCTCTAGGGATCAGCCTGTGTGTGTCTGTGTGTGTGTCGGTGTGAGTAAGAGCCTATGTGTGTGTTTGTGAGAGAAAGATGGCGTGTGTGTACTTGTGCGTGTTAGGGCTGTCCCTGACAAAAAATAATCTTGGTAGACCGAGAGTCGTCTGTTCTTTCGACCAATCGATTGGCCAACATCTTTTAGCTTGTATTTTTCCATATATAGACAAATCCTATGTGTTTTAATCATATCAACTATATGCACTGAGCTTGTCTGATGCTTTAAGCGCACTGTTTGATTAAATAATGAAGACACACAAATGACTAGAGGGAGTCCGACCGCAATTGATTTGATTGTGCCGGGCAGGACTCAGACTTGCTGTGTAAATATTTTTTTTTACAGCGAGTGACTGTGACAAGCACCCATTCTCACTCTCTCCTCCCTGCTGCAGCGACCACCACAGAACATTAACAGTGAAGCTGCAACATAATTACAGCCATTTCTGACTTAAAGTTATCTTACCGAAATCCCTCATTTGTTTAGGAATAACATTCCCTGTTCCCTCAACCCTTGCTCTCTTTACGTGACACATGTATGCATCGAATGCACGTGACCAATAGGGTCTGACCTATAGCATATCATAATCACATCAATAAATTGGTTATAACAAACACAGAACACTGTAAAACATGTGACAGCAAAATGGATGCAGATGACATGACAAATAAACTCGAAACAGGGGAATGTTTGGTTGCTCAGGAGGTAAAGGGGAAGTCAGATGTGTGGAATAAATTTGAGTAGTTGTGGAAAATACCGGAGATCAAGAAAAATAAGGTAAGGAACAAGCGCTGTGCTAAACAGGTGCTGTTAGCTTTTTTTTTTTTTTTTTTTTTAGGGGGTAGATCAGCTTAATATTGCAGATAGATTGTAACTTCCATCAATGTAATTGTCTGCATCACTTCCAATCCCCCATGTTTTATATATACAGTGGGGAAAAAAAGTATTTAGTCAGCCACCAATTGTGCAAGTTCTCCCACTTAAAAAGATGAGAGAGGCCTGTAATTTTCATCATACGTACACGTGACAGACAAATTGAGGAAAAGAAATCCAGAAAATTACATTGTAGGATTTTTTATGAATTTATTTGCAAATTATGGTGGAAAATAAGTATTTGGTCACCTACAAAAAGGCAAGCTTTCTGGCTCTCACAGACCTGTAACTTATTCTTTAAGAGGCTCCTCTGTCCTCCACTGGTTACCTGTATTAATGGCACCTGTTTGAACTTGTTATCAGTATAAAAGACACCTGTCCACAACCTCAAACAGTCACACTCCAAACTCCACTATGGCCAAGACCAAAGAGCTGTCAAAGGACACCAGAAACAAAATTGTAGACCTGCACCAGGCTGGGAAGACTGAATCTGCAATAGGTAAGCAGCTTGGTTTGAAGAAATCAACTGTGGGAGCAATTATTAGGAAATGGAAGACATACAAGACCACTGATAATCTCCCTCGATCTGGGGCTCAACGCAAGATCTCACCCCGTGGGGTCAAAATGATCACAAGAACGGTGAGCAAAAATCCCAGAACCACACGGGGGGACCTAGTGAATTACCTGCAGAGAGCTGGGACCAAAGTAACAAAGCCTACCATCAGTAACACACTACGCCGCCAGGGACTCAAATCCTGCAGTGCCAGATGTGTCCCCCTGCTTAAGCCAGTACATGTCCAGGCCCGTCTGAAGTTTGCTAGAATGCATTTGGATGATCCAGAAGAGGATTGGGAGAATGTCATATGGTCAGATGAAACCAAAATATAACTTTTTGGTAAAAACTCAACTCGTCGTGTTTGGAGGACAAAGAATGCTGAGTTGCATCCAAAGAACACCATACCTACTGTGAAGCATGGGGGTGGAAACATCATGCTTTGGGGCTGTTTTTCTGCAAAGGGACCAGGACGACTGATCCGTGTAAAGGAAAGAATGAATGGGGCCATGTATTGTGAGATTTTGAGTGAAAACCTCCTTCCATCAGCAAGGGCATTGAAGATGAAACGTGGCTGGGTCTTTCAGCATGACAATGATCCCAAACACACCGCCCGGGCAACGAAGGAGTGGCTTCGTAAGAAGCATATCAAGGTCCTGGAGTGGCCTAGCCAGTCTCCAGATCTCAACCCCATAGAAAATCTTTGGAGGGAGTTGAAAGTCTGTGTTGCCCAGCGACAGCCCCAAAACATCACTGCTCTAGAGGAGATCTGCATGGAGGAATGGGCCAAAATACCAGCAACAGTGTGTGAAAACCGTGTGAAGACTTACAGAAAACGTTTGACCTGTGTCATTGCCAACAAAGGGTATATAACCAAATATTGAGAAACTTTTGTTATTGACCAAATACTTATTTTCCACCATAATTTGCAAATAAATTCATTAAAAATCCTACAATGTGATTTTCTGGAAAAGAAAACCTCATTTTGTCTGTCATAGTTGACGTGTACCTATGATGAAAATTACAGGCCACTCTCATCTTTTTAAGTGGGAGAACATGCACAATTGGTGGCTGACTAAATACTTTTTCCCCCACTGTATATACATACACATATACATACATATATATACATACATACACATATACACACATACATACACATACATACATACATACATACATACACATAGATACCCTTTAAAAAATATATAATTCCCCTTTATTACTTTCCAACCCCACCACCCTTTCCCTAATTGGAGTAAACTAGTGAACAACAATGCTTAGGCCTCTACTTCCAGCTTATACGTACTATATACATTTTATGGACAGTCAATTTTACAATAATTATATTTTGTTTGTTTTTTCTCCTGATCTTCTTCTACTCTCAACCTCCACGATCATTTTCATGATGTCCATCCGGTTTGCTTCTATATGCCATATATTTCTAACTGTGCTCTTTCACAAAAGCTCCCAACCTACAACCTATATACTTATTATGGACACAGTATGCTTACATTATTAGTTATCTTGTTATTATTTGTTGTTAGTTGTTATTAGTCCCATCCTTCAACACCACCCATCTATCTCTTAACACCATCCATATAGGATTTCTATTTGCCATATATTTTTCAACTGTACTGTGATGTTTTACAAAAGTTCTGAACCTTTCTATTCTCATTGTTTCTACAGATTGTAAATTGAAAATAAACATTTTTGCTAAAAGTATTATTATATTATTGATCGATTGACTATGACTTTTCAGATCACCCAGTAATGCTATCTGCAAGGTTAGCTCCAGGTAAATATTGCAATCCTTTAGCCATTCCTGGACCTGTGTCCAAAAACAAGCTACAAATGGACAGTATCAAAACATCTCTTCGCAGCAAAATCTGCAGAGCTAGGAAGTTTGTATCCCCCACATAAATATCATTCTATTGGTAGCAAGAATTTTATATAATAATTTAAATTGAAAGATTCTACGTTTTGAATCCGGTGTCGTTTTGTGTATCAGTTCATAAACACTATGCCATGGGATCGGTACGTCAAAAACCTCTTCCCAACTATTTTGCAATCTATATGGGACGGCTGTATACTTTTTTATTTCTTTTAACCAGTTATGTTCTTTAATGCAAGGCCGACAGACAAGTTCCTTACTTTCTCCCCCTTCCACTTTCCTCTTCCATTTTTGCGGTAAGGCTGCAATTATTTGGTTGTAATTTTGGTTAGAGCAGACATTTCCATATGTTTTTGTTAGCTGCATGTGCGACAACTCCACCAGTCCTACCAATGATATCATTTACGAAGATTATACCTTTTTTAAACATTTTGTCAAAAAAAATAGGTTTTTGTCAATTAGTATATATGAGTTTAACCACAATATTTGTTGCATTATTTGTTCGGTCGTTTCTGGAGGATTAAATTGAAATTGCAACCATCTTTCTATGGCTTGTTTTAGAAATAGTGATATTTGGGAGATTATTTCCTTTTCAAATAACTGAAAGTGAGAGGTTGTAATCTGAATAAAGGGAAAAAGGCCATTCTTGAACATTGGGTGAGACAATCTTACTAATTTGCTAGAGAACCAGTTCGGATTTAAGTTAAATATAGCAAAATGCATAGGAAATGTAGTCATTGACAAGGTTAGAAATAATGATTTTTAATAGAAATAATAATTGTGTCCTTAAACTTTGCTTTGGTCAAATAATCCTCCATTTGCAGCAATTACAGCCTTGCAGACCTTTGGCATTCTAATTGTCTTTTGTTGAGGTAATCTGAAGAGATTTCACCCCATGCTTCCTGAAGCACCTCCCACAAGTCGGATTGGCTTGATGGGCACTTCTTACGTACCATACGGTCAAGCTGCTCCCACAACAGCTCAATAGGGTTGAGATCTGGTGACTGTGCTGGCCACTCCATTATAGACAGAATACCAGCTGACTGCTTCTTCCCTAAATAGTTCTTGCATAGTTTGGAGCTGTGCTTTGGGTCATTGTCCAATTGTAGGAGGAAATTGGCTCCAATCAAGCGCCGTCCACAGGGTATGGCATGGCGTTACAAAATGGAGTGATAGCCTTCCTTCTTCAAGATCCCTTTTACCCTGTACAAATCTCCCACCTTACCACCACCAAAGCACCCCCAGACCATCACATTGCCTCCACCATGCTTGACAGATGGCCTCAAGCACTCCTCCAGCATCTTTTCATTTGGCCTGCGTTTCACAAATGTTCTTCTCTGTAATTTGAACACCTCAAACATTGATTTGTCTGTCCATAACACTTTTTTCCAATATTCCTCTGTCCAGTGTCTGTGTTCTTTTGCCCATCTTAATCTTTTATTTTTATTGGCCAGTCTGAGAAATGGCTTTTTCTTTGCAACTCTGCCTAGAAGGTCAGCATCCCAGAGTCGCCTCTTCACTGTTGACGTTGAGACTGGTGTTTTGCGGGTACTATTTAATGAAGCTGCCAGCTGTGAGGCGTCTGTTTCTCAAACTAGACACTCTAATATATTTGTCCTCTTGCTCAGTTGTGCACCGGGGCCTCCCACTCCTCTTTCTATTCTGGTTAGAGCCAGTTTGCGCTATTCTGTGAAGGGAGTAGTACACAGTGTTGTACGAGATCTTCAGTTTCTTGGCAATTTCTCGCATGGAATAGCCTTCATTTCTCAGAACAAGAATAGACTGACGAGTTTCAGAAGAAAGTTATTTGTTTCTGGCCATTTTGAGCCTGTAAGCGAACCCACAATTGCTGATGCTCCAGATACTCAACTAGTCTCAAGAAGGTCAGTTTAATTGCCTCTTTAATCAGCACAACAGTTTTCAGCTGTGCTAACATAATTGCAAAAGGGTTTTCTAATGATCAATTAGCCTTTTTAAATGATAAACTTGGATTAGCAAACACAACGTGCCATTGGAACACAGGATTGATGGTTGCTGATAATGGGCCTCTGTACGCCTACAGTGGGGAGAACAAGTATTTGATACACTGCCGATTTTGCAGTTTTTCCTACTTACAAAGCATGTAGAGGTCTGTAATTTCTATCATAGGTACACTTCAACTGTGAGAGACGGAATCTAAAACAAAAATCCAGAAAATCACATTGTATGATTTTTAAGTAATTCATTTGCATTTTATTGCATGACATAAGTATTTGATACATCAGAAAAGCAGAACTTAATATTTGGTACAGAAACCTTTGTTTGCAATTACAGAGATCATACGTTCCCTGTAGGTCTTGACCAGGTTTGCACACACTGCAGCAGGGATTTTGGCCCACTCCTCCATACAGACCTTCTCCAGATCCTTCAGGTTTCGGGGCTGTCGCTGGGCAATACGGACTTTCAGCTCCCTCCAAAGATTTTCTATTGGGTTCAGGTCTGGAGACTGGCTAGGCCACTCCAGGACCTTGAGATGCTTTTTACGGAGACACTCCTTAGTTGCCCTGGCTGTGTGTTTCGGGTCGTTGTCATGCTGGAAGACCCAGCCACGACCCATCTTCAATGCTCTGAGGCAAGGAGGTTGTTGGTCAAGATCTCGCGATACATGGCCCCATCCATCCTCCCCTCAATACGGTGCAGTCGTCCTGTCCCCTTTGCAGAAAAGCATCCCCAAAGAATGATGTTTCCACCTCCATGCTTCACGGTTGGGATGGTGTTCTTGGGGTTGTACTCATCCTTCTTCTTCCTCCAAACACGGCGAGTGGAGTTTCGACCAAAAAGCTATATTTTTGTCTCATCAGACCACATGACCTTCTCCCATTCCTCCTTTGGATCATCCAGATGGTCATTGGCAAACTTCAGACGGGCCTGGACATGCGCTGGCTTGAGCAGGGGGACCTTGCGTGCGCTGAAGGATTTTAATCCATGACGGCGTAGTGTGTTACTAATGGTTTACTTTGAGACTGTGGTCCCAGCTCTCTTCAGGTCATTGACCAGGTCCTGCCGTGTAGTTCTGGGCTGATCCCTCACCTTCCTCATGATCATTGATGCCCCACGAGGTGAGATCTTGCATGGAGCCCCAGACCGAGGGTGATTGACCATCATCTTGAACTTCTTCCATTTTCAAATAATTGCGCCAACAGTTGTTGCCTTCTCACCAAGCTGCTTGCCTATTGTCCTGTAGCCCATCCCAGCCTTGTGCAGGTCTACAATTTTATCCCTAATGTCCTTACACAGTTCTCTGGTCTTGGCCATTGTGGAGAGGTTGGAGGCTGTTTGATTGAGTGTGTGGACAGGTGTCTTTTATACAGGTAACGAGTTCAAACAGGTGCAGTTAATACAGGTAATGAGTGGAGAACAGGAGGGCTTCTTAAAGAAAAACGAACAGGTCTCTGAAAGCCGGAATTCTTACTGGTTGGTAGGTGATCAAATACTTATGTCATGCAATAAAATGCAAATGAATTACTTAAAAATCATACAATGTGATTTTCTGGATTTTTGTTTTAGATTCCGTCTCTCACAGTTGAAGTGTACCTATGATAAAAATGACAGACCTCTACATGCTTTGTAAGTAGGAAAACCTGCGAAATCGGCAGTGTATCAAATACTTGTTCTCTCCACTGTATGTAGATATTCCATTAAAAAACAGCCGTTTCCAGCTACAATAGCAATTTGATCAATTTGATGTTATTTTAATGGACAAAAAATTTGCTTTTCTTTCAAAAACATGGACATTTCTAAGTGACCCCAAGCTTTTGAACGGTGTACATCTTTTTTGGAAAGCCTTTATTACAGCAAAGACTAAACAGTCGCATGCATTCGTGAATGCAATTGCCAAAATGGAATGGTTTGTTTATTTTTTACGCTAATTATTCAAGAGTCGCTTTATTATTTTATTTTATTTCTAAAACGCTTGATTGCATTTCAAATCATGAATGACTCAAATCATGACATGTATAAATTAATGATTGATTGATACAGTAGCCTATATAAGTATTGAAATATAGGTTTAAGTAAGTTACGGTATTAAGACTAAACAGGATGCTCTCTTAGGAATACAGCTCAATGGTGGTTATACAAGGCTGCTATACTAAGCCTACTAATGATAATTACATTACTTACAGTGCATTCGGAAAGTATTCAGATCACTTCACTTTTTCCACATTTTGTTACATTACAACCTTATTCTTAAATGGATTAGATTCATCAATCTACGCACACAACCCCATAATGACAGAGCGAAAACAGGTTGTAAAAAAATGAAATACGTAATCTACGAATGTATTCAGACCCTTTCCTATGAGACACGAAATTGAGCTCAGGTGCAACCTATTTCCATTGATCATCGTTGATGTTTCTACAACTTGATTGAAGTCCACTTGTGGTAAATTCAATTGATTGGACATGATTTTGAAAGGCACACACCTGTCTATATAAGGTCCCACAGTTGACAGTGCATGTCAGAGCAAAAACCAAGCCATGAGGTCGAAGGAATTGTCCGTAGAGCTCAGAGACAGGATTGTGTCGAGGCACAGATCTGGGGAAGGGTACCAAAACATTTCTGCTGCATTGAAGGTCTCCAAGAACACAGTGGCCTCCATTATTCTTAAATGGAAGAAGTTTGGAACCACCAACACCCTTCCTAGAGCTGGCCGTCTGGCCAAACCAAGCAATCGGGGGAGAAGGGCCTTGGTCAGAGAGGTGACCAAGAATCTGATGGTCACTCTGACAGAGTTCCTCTGTGGAGATGGGAGAAACTTCCAGAAGGACAACAGTTTCTGCAGCACTCCATCAATCAGGCCTTTATGGTAGAGTGGCCAGAAGGAATCCACTCCTCAGTAAAAGGCACATGACAGCCTGCTTGGAGTTTGCCAAAAGGCACCTAAAGGACTATCAGACCATGAGAAACAAGATTCTCTGTTCTGATGAAACCTAGATTTAACTTTGGCCTGAATGCTAAGCGTCACGTCTGGAGGAAACCTGGCACCATCCCTACGGTGAAGCATGGTGGTGGCAGCATCATGCTGTGGGGATGTTTTTCAGCGGCAGGGACTGGGAGACTAGACAGGATCAAAGTACACAGAGATCCTTGATGAAAACCTGCTCCAGAGCACTCAGGACCTCAGACTGGGGCAAAGATTCACCTTCCAATAGGACAACAACTCTAAGCACACCGCCAAGACAACACAGGAGTGGCTTCGGGACAAGTCTCTGAATGTCCTTGAGTGGCCCAGCCAGAGCCCAGACTTGAACCCAATCTACCATTTATGGAGAGACATGAAAATAGTTGTGCAGCGACGCTCCCCATCCAACCTGACAGAGCTTGAGAGGATCTGCAGAGAAGAATGGGAGAAACTCCCCAAATACAGGTGTGCCAAGCTTGTAGCGTCATAACCAAGAAGACTCGAGGCTGTAATCGCTGCCAAAGGTTCTTCAACAAAGTACTGAGTAAAGGGTCTGAATACTTTATGTAAATGTGATATTTCAGTTAGTTTTTTTATACATTTGCAAACATTTCTAAAAACCAGTTTTTGCTTTTATCATTATGTAGATTGTAGATTGATGAGAAGAAAAACGTATTTTAATCAATTTTAGAAAAAGGCTGTAACGTAACAAAATCTGGAAAAAAGTGAAGCGTTCTGAATAGTTTCCGAATGCAAAGTATTATAGTAGTAATATTATTTTCCAGGCAATTTGGAACAGTGTAAACAACACTAAATACATGGTAGTGCTGCATCAGATGACCTGGCCTCCACAATCCCCCGACCTCAACCAAATTGAGATGGTTTGGGATGAGTTGGACCGCAGAGTGAAGGAAAAGCAGCCAACAAGTGCTCAGCATATGTGGAACTCCTTCAAGACCGTTGTAAATGCTTTCAAGGTGAAGCTGGTTTAGAGAATGCCAAGAGTGTGCAAAGTTGTCATCAAGGCAAAGGGTGGCTATTTGATGAATCTCAAATATAAAATATATTTGGATTTGTTTAACACTTTTTTTGGTTACTATGTGATTCCATATGTGTTATTTCATAGTTTTGAAATGAGTAGGTGTTCTAAAACTTTTGACCGGTAGTGTATATGGAGGATTTTTAAAGCCAGGCACATTTAACAGGTAGGCTGTTGATTATAGACCTAATTAAGTTGGGCTTTCCTCTCTTCTCACTTTCCTTAGACTATAAAGGCATGGGCTGTTTTCTGGTCTCCTAACTCCACTGCTGCCTCCGCCGCTTTGTTCTCAACACCAATATGCTGTGTAACTTTGCTATTATGCACATAGCAACATGGTCTAGGAAAAGGCGCCAATTCAAAAGTGCACTGTTTTAGACCCGTGAAGAGCAACCACTGTCCAACGCGGGAGAAAGTGCATTTGTTATAAAATAATATTATTTTTATTTGTGTTTCATCTTTGTTCTTAAATAATATAACCAAATACAATTTCAGTAGCAAATGTCTTAGACCAAACAATCGACTAGTCGACTAATTGGGGTTCAGCCCTAGTGCGTGTGTGTGTTTGTTCGTGTGTATTAGTGTGTGTCTATCCATATGCCTGTATCCCTCTATTAATGGTCAAACACATTTATCTCACCCTCCCATGGCCTGGGCTTCACCTTGTATGGCTGTATCCCTGCTCTCTGGTCCTCTGTTCTCTATTGTCCCTCTTTCTCTCTGGTTCCTGTGTCCAGTCAGTGTGATGCATAGTGGCCTTGTCACCTCTCTCTCTCTCTCTCTCTCTCTTTGTTTGTTTGTGCGATGCTCAGTGGCCATGTCACCTTGCCTCTGTAGCGACTGAATGACCACAGGCTACAGCCCCTCTCTCTCCTGACGATACGCTTCGACAGATCGCCTGGTCCTACCCTTAGAGAGAGGGAGGGAGGGAGAGTGTGTGTGTGTGTGTGTGTGTTTGTGGGGAGCTAGGAACAGTACACCTGGTGACTTTTCACTCTGCCTATTTAACCCACATAGTCTGACTGCTCACCAAAACTGTTATTTCCATGAGCCATAATCATAATGCCCATAACACACTCTTACTGACACCTTCCTCCTCTCAGCAAAAGGCTCTTACTAATGAATCTGACCTACTCCCTGGGTTTGTGCGTGTCTCTGGTGACGCGTCGACTCGTAGAAATGCAATCTCATTCTAGCTACTACTGATGATGTCAAACTAAGTGGTGGCCCCAGTGACTTGTCTTAGTAAAGGGTGTGTTGGGGGGAGAGATAGAGTGAGTATGTGGCTGAATAAAGCAGAGAACACTGTCTGTGAGAGAGAACACTGTATAGGTGACTCAGATCTCCCAATATAACAAAGGAAATCATATTTGTTGTGCTTCCCTCCCAATGGAAATTCAATTCTCACGTCAGAGCAGGCTTCAGTTCCTCCAGTGACCTCAGGGGGAGCTGTTGATTTGTGGAACAAGTAGTACCGACGTTTGAGGAATAGAAACACAGTGCCTTCTTTCTTGTGCCCTTGTTCATGCATGCTCTGAGTTAGCCCCAATTCCACTTCAACCCCCCCTACCCCCAAGACACTTGCACACACTCCTAGCAGATCTACACAAGTGTCTCCTTTACCCTCACCTCACTTGAACAGAACAGTGTTAAACTGGCAGTTAAGACCTGGGGAGGGTCTGATTGTATTAAGGCAGTGGTCACCAACCTTTTCTGAGTCAAGATCACTTTGGGAGTCAAAAAGCAAGCCGAGATCTACTGCTCAGATGTTTTTATTTTTAACATGACTTAAAAGATGTAGGCCTATACAACATTGAACTAATAAAAATAGTTCTGTAGGAATAAGGTTTGTGCAGTAGGCCTAATATATTATCACAGCATATTGGCTATGATTGGCCTGCCAATATTGTTTACATTTTACATTTACATTTTAGTCATTTAGCAGACGCTCTTATCCAGAGTGACTTACAGGAGCAATTAGGGTTAAGTGCCTTGCTTAAGGGCACATCGACAGAGTTTTCACCTAGTCGGCTCGGGGATTAGAACCAGCGACCTTTCGGTTACTGGCACAACGCTCTTACCCACTAAGCTACCTGCCGCCCCTGTTCTTCTCAGACCATATTATATTTAAAAACTTGTGCTTTGATAACAAAACAGATTAGTTGTTGTATCACTTGCTAGGCACAGCTGAGCATAAATTGAAATAATTAGCTTTCTTATTTTACTGGACTGATGGTACCTGCATCTGATGGTCAGTCTCAGCGGAGGAAAGGAGAGAGCAGCACAGTGTCTGCCTCTCACGGTCCCTGCTCTATCCTTTCCTCTGGTTAGACTGACCTGAGAGAGGGGACACAGTCTTCCACCTGATGGCGAAACTCGAGTTGCACCACATTATTTCTACCTCATGCTTGAATTGATGTTTTTCCTATGACTAGAAAAAGTGAAATGTTCCTCGATATTAAAATAGACACGACGAGCTGCTAATAATAAAAAACTTTATACACTGCTCAAAAAAATAAAGGGAACACTTAAACAGCACAATGTAACTCCAAGTCAATCACACTTCTGTGAAATCAAACTGTCCACTTAGGAAGCAACACTGATTGACAATAAATGTCACATGCTGTTGTGCAAATGGAATAGACAACAGGTGGAAATTATAGGCAATTAGCAAGACACCCCCAATAAAGGACTGGTTTTGCAGGTGGTGACCACAGACCACTTCTCAGTTCCTATGCTTCCTGGCTGATGTTTTGGTCACTTTTGAATGTTTTGGTCACTATCACTCTAGTGGTAGCATGAGACGGAGTCTACAACCCACACAAGTGGCTCAGGTAGTGCAGCTCATCCAGGATGGCACATCAATGCGAGCTGTGGCAAGAAGGTTTGCTGTGTCTGTCAGCGTAGTGTCCAGAGCATGGAGGCGCTACCAGGAGAAAGGCCAGTACATCAGGGGATGTGGAGGAGGCCGTAGGAGGGCAACAACCCAGCAGCAGGACTGCTACCTCCGCCTTTGTGCAAGGAGGAGCAGGAGGAGCACTGCCAGAGCCCTGCAAAATGACCTCCAGCAGGCCACAAATGTGCATGTGTCTGCTCAAACGGTCAGAAACAGACTCCATGAGGGTGGTATGAGGGCCTGACGTCCACAGGTGGGGGTTGTGCTTACAGCCCAACACCGTGCAGGACGTTTGGCATTTGCCAGAGAACACCAAGATTGGCAAATTCGCCACTGGCGCCCTGTGTTCTTCACAGATGAAAGCAGGTTCACACTGAGCACATGTGACAGACGTGACAGAGTCTGGAGATGACGTGGAGAACGTTCTGCTGCCTGCAACATCCTCCAGCATGACCGGTTTGGCGGTGGGTCAGTCATGGTGTGGGGTGGCATTTCTTTGGGGGGCCGCACAGCCCTCCATGTGCTCGCCAGAGGTAGCCTGACTGCCATTAGGTACCGAGATGAGATCCTCAGACCTCTTGTGAGACCATATGCTGGTGCGGTTGGCCCTGGGTTCCTCCTAATGCAAGACAATGCTAGACCTCATGTGGCTGGAGTGTGTCAGCAGTTCTTAGCAAGAGGAAGGGATTGATGCTATGGACTGGCCCGCCCGTTCCCCAGACCTGAATCCAATTGAGCACATCTGGGACATCATGTCTCGCTCCATCCACCAACGCCACGTTGCACCACAGACTGTCCAGGAGTTGGCGAATGCTTTAGTCCAGGTCTGGGAGGAGATCCCTCAGGAGACCATCCGCCACCTCATCAGGAGCATGCCCAGGCGTTGTAGGGAGGTCATACAGGCACGTGGAGGCCACACACGCTACTGAGCCTCATTTTGACTTGTTTTAAGGACATTACATCAAAGTTGGATCAGCCTGTAGTGTGGTTTTCCACTTTAATTTTGAGGGTGACTCCAAATCCAGACCTCCATGGGTTGATACATTTGATTTCCATTGTTAATTTTTGTGTGATTTTGTTGTCAGCACATTCAACTATGTAAAGAAAAAAGTATTTAATAAGATTATTTCATTCATTCAGATCTAGGATGTGTTATTTTAGTGTTCCTTTTATTTTTTTGAGCAGTGTATATATCGATACACTTGGCTACTTCATTCATTGCAGCTGCAGTGCTGGTTGTAGGGAGAAGCGTGTTTTATATTTTGTCAAAGTGTTGAAAAAAACCCAGTGTTGACAGTGCTGAATAAAAACTTAAACAAGAACTCACTCATAGAAACAGCAGCTCTGCTGTATTCTTTGATAGTTTCATGGAAACTTTAGGCATGTTGATATGAGCTATCCGATTGGCCAGCACAGTTGGCACACTTGATTTAGCTCCTGTTCTGCCGGGTAGGTTCCCTTCAGACACATTTAAATGGTTCAAAATGGGAAGACTTTGCCTACCCGGGGTGCAGGGCTTCTGAATCAAGTGGACCTACAGCCAACAGCGCAAAACGAATAAAAATAAATAAATAGGAGCGCAAAGCTTTATCGTTGGTGTTCTTTTACTTTTTTGCCCCAATTGGTAGTTAGAGTCTTGTCCCATCGCTGCAACTCCCCTACGGACTCGGGAGAGGCGAAGGTCGAGAGCCATGCGTCCTCCGACACACGACCCTGCCAAGACACACTGCTTCTTGACACACTGCTCGCTCAACCCAGAAGCCGGCTGCACCAATGTGTCGGAGGAAACGCGTCCAGCTGGCGACCGAAGTCAGCTTGCTGGCGCCCAGCCCGCCACAAGGAGTCGCTAGAGCGCGATGGGACAAGGAAATCCCGGCCGGCCAAACACTCCCCTAACCCGTACGACGCTGGGCCAATTGTGCGCTGCCTCACGGGTCTCCCGGTCACAGCCGGCTGTGACACAGCCTGGGATCGAACCCGGGTCTGTAGTGATGCGTCAAGCACTGCAACGCAGTGCCTTAGACCGCTGCGCCACTCGGGAGGCCATCGTTGGCTTTTCTACAGAAATGTTTGGCGATCGACTAGGAATGCCTTGAAGATCAACCAGTCGCTTCAAATCTACCGGTTGGTGACCCCTGTATTAAGGGCTCCTGAAAAGGCTCTCCTGTCTTTGAACAATCTATCCATCCAGCCATCCCTTCTCCTTGTCCATTAGAGCCCGTCTTCAGTAGTTTGGCCCTTCTCTCTTCTCCCTATTTACCTGAGGGCTTGGCTGCTGCTCACCTCCCTTGGTGTTACCTGCCAGAGTAGCCACTGAGGACACAAACACCTAATAGACGGCAGGCCAGTGATGTGTATAAAGAGAGAGTGGTTCGTCAGGTGTGTGTGAGTAGTAGAGTGTGATTAATCAGTATCATCTCACTCTAGTGTTCCACTCTGCTGCTGTTGTCAAGAACATGTCAAACCCTACATACAGCCCTCCCTACTGCCCACACCGTATCTGTCATACACTCATCATGTTCCCATCGCCTCACCTAATTAATCTGATTATATGTTAATGATCCCATATGGCACCCATCAGCGTGATAACGGATTATATTACACCTGGTCTCAATTAACCCAGGTTGACACACGACGGACATATAGAGGTAATTAGATGGACGTATGGTTAACAAGGCAACAAATCATGAAGACCCCCCCCCCTCCCCCTTAGTGACAACAATTCCAATTGATGTTGTGTGGATTAATGAGAGAGAGAGTCTTTTTTCACTCGCTGTATGTAATGTGCCGAGCTTGTAGGTCGTAATGGGAAACGTGTTGCTTATGAGGAGATGCATATATATGTACAAAATGTCCATGACTGTAACACAAATGGGACAGGAGATATGTTTGTTCAAAGTTTTGGAATTTCAGTTGATTACTATTGCGCCAATCAATGTAATTTTGTAAATGCTTGGTCTCTATGGCAAGACGCGTCATTCATCCAAAGTTTAGTCAAAAATGGGCCAGTGGTGTCTGAGATATCGTGTGTGACTAAAGAATATACGTACAAGGGTTGAATATTTTCTAGGTATTTTACAAATGTTCCATCCTGAGAATAAATCACTTTTCTCCCGGGTAACCTGGTATATATATATATATATATATATATATATATATATATATATATATATATATGGTCCTCTGTAGCTCAGCTGGTAGAGCACGGCGCTTGTAACGCCAAGGTGGTGGGGTCGATCCCCGGGACCACCCATACACAAAAATGTATGCACGCATGACTGTAAGTTGCTTTGGATAAAAGCGTCTGCTAAATGGCATATTTATTTTTTATTTTATTTTTTCCAGGCCAAAACCGGAAGTGTCATTCAAAGCATTATAAAGCATATAAATATGTCTGGATTTGATTTAGAGCTTTGATCAGCATGAAAATGCTAACCTGATGTTAATAGGACATATTATACACTGCTCAAAAACACCCTCAAACACATCCTAGATCTGAATGAATGAAATAATCTTATTAAATACTTTTTTCTTTACATAGTTGAATGTGCTGACAACAAAATCACACAAAAATTATCAATGGAAATCAAATTTATCAACCCATGGAGGTCTGGATTTGGAGTCACCCTCAAAATTAAAGTGGAAAACCACACTACAGGCTGATCCAACTTTGATGTAATGTCCTTAAAACAAGTCAAAATGAGGCTCAGTAGAGTGTGTGGCCTCCACGTGCCTGTATGACCTCCCTACAACGCCTGGGCATGCTCCTGATGAGGTGGCGGATGGTCTCCTGAGGGATCTCCTCCCAGACCTGGACTAAAGCATCCGCCAACTCCTGGACAGTCTGTGGTGCAACGTGGCGTTGGTGGATGGAGCGAGACATGATGTCCCAGATGGGCTCAATTGGATTCAGGTCTGGGGAACGGGCGGGCCAGTCCATAGCGTCAATGCCTTCCTCTTGCAGGAACTGCTGACACGCTCCAGCCACATGAGGTCTAGCATTGTCTTGCATTAGGAGGAACCCAGGGCCAACCGCACCAGCATATGGTCTCACAAGGGGTCTGAGGATCTCATCTCGGTACCTAATGGCAGTCAGGCTACCTCTGGCGAGCACATGGAGGGCTGTGCAGCCCCCCAAAGAAATGACTGACTCACCGCCAAACCGGTCATGCTGGAGGATGTTGCAGGCAGCAGAACGTTCTCCACGGCGTCTCCAGACTCTGTCAAGTCTGTCACATGTGCTCAGTGTGAACCTGCTTTCATCTGTGAAGAGCACAGGGCGCCAGTGGCGAATTTGCCAATCTTGGTGTTCTCTGGCAAATGCCAAACATCCTGCACGGTGTTGGGCTGTAAGCACAACCCCCACCTGTGGACGTCGGGCCCTCATACCACCCTCATGGAGTCTGTTTCTGACCGTTTGAGCAGACACATGCACATTTGTGGCCTGCTGGAGGTCATTTTGCAGGGCTCTGGCAGTGCTCCTCCTTGCACAAAGGCGGAGGTAGCAGTCCTGCTGCTGGGTTGTTGCCCTCCTACGGCCTCCTCCACGTCTCCTGATATACTGGCCTGTCTCCTGGTAGCGCCTCCATGCTCTGGACACTACGCTGACAGACACAGCAAACCTTCTTGCCACAGCTCGCATTGATGTGCCATCCTGGATGAGCTGCACTACCTGAGCCACTTGTGTGGGTTGTAGACTCCGTCTGATGCTACCACTAGAGTGAAAGCACCGCCAGCATTCAAAAGTGAACAAAACATCAGCCAGGAAGCATAGGAACTGAGAAGTGGTCTGTGGTCACCACCTGCAAAACCAGTCCTTTATTGGGGGTGTCTTGCTAATTGCCTATAATTTCCACCTGTTGTCTATTCCATTTGCACAACAGCATGTGACATTTATTGTAAATCAGTGTTGCTTCCTAAGTGGACAGTTTGTTTTCACAGAAGTGTGATTGACTTGGAGTTACATTGTGTTGTTTAAGTGTTCCCTTTATTTTTTTGAGCAGTGTATTTCAAAATTAAATCTCAGTAACCGGGTTCCCGCCATTCAACCCTAGTACGTACGAACGGACAGAGACTGATCCATGATTTCATCGTGGGGGGGAATAAATTGTTCAATCAGTGAGGTATGTTCCAACTGTCATTCAGGTGTTAATACACTTAACCCACGGATGGACTTCATTGCTGATGTCTAGCATCATAATCTGTACTGTATTTGAATTGCTTTTGATAGCCATCTTCAATCTCGGAAATATATATATAAAACATTTTTATAGATTAGTGCTGTATATTTGAATGACTGTTGAGAGTAGATGTAGTTGAATGACTATGGTTGTAGATGTAGTAAGAACAAACAGTCTGCATAATGTAAATAATGTATGTGTGAATGGGTGTGGAGAGGAAATAGAGTTGTGGAGAGGAAATAGACCCTCCATGAAGCTCTGAGAACAACCAACTGTACCACTACACTAGGAGACTCCTCAGGCTCTCCTCAAGAACATCTCTCTCTCTCTTTCTCTTCTGTTTCTTCTGCTGTGATGCTGGTAGACCCAATTCACTCTCTTTTTCACTCTCTCTCTCTCACTCACCCTTCTCTCTCTTTCTCTCGGTACAGAGGAGGAGGTGGAGAACTTTGACGTGTCCAGCTTGCAGGAGGAGGCTTTGCGGAACATCGAGGCTGACAGTTTCTGGTGCATGAGTAAGCTGTTGGACGGCATTCAGGTACATGGATTCTCCTCTCCTTTCCGCTGTTTACATTCACTGTGTACCTCTGTGTGTGCGTGTGTGTGTGTGTACCACCTCCCCAGGATAGAACGGGTAGTAGTTCCAGGGGAGCAGTTATGATGCATATTGTTGTGTGTGTTTGTGTGTGTGTGTGTGTGTGTGTGTGTTGAATTGGCCACACACATGAATACATACAGGTTTGGTCACAGTAGAGTCCCCTGTGTGTAGGTTAGTCGCTCCGTCCCACTCTCCCCCTCTGTTCCATCTCTTCAGAATTAAATATTCTCTCTCTGCACTGTACCGTAGCCAGATACAGCCTTTTACCCATCAGCCTGATGATGGGCGGCGTTGAGCGTATCACCCAGGGCACTGTTCCGCCTCCTCCTCACTTTCTCTCTCTCTTTGTCGCTTATTGATTTACAGCCATAACAACATCAGAGTGTGTGTGTGTGTGAGCCCATATGTGTGAGCACACAAGTGTGTGTGTGTGTGTGTTTGGCCTTGATGTAAAAGCCCCAGACACAGAGGTAGCTAGGCAGTGGAAGAAGGCAGGTAGGCGGCAAGGCGGTGTGTTCAGAGCGGAGTGCTGCTGCTAGCCACACACCCGGCGTGGTTCCCAGGTGGTGCCAGCTGCCACCGTTTGGTCTCGCTGTTTTTTTAAACACTTGCTAGGGATGAAATGTCGTGTAATTACACCAGGGTGCGGAAGAGGATTTGATTTACTTCAACTGGTACTCTCTCTCGTTTTCTCTGTCACACTTTCTCTCTCTCTCTTTTTCTCTCTGTCGCCCTTTCGCTCCCTCTCTCAAATTCAGATTGCTTTATTGGCATGAAATACAATTTGTAGATAGTGCCAAAGCAGTATAGTGGTACAGCATTTCAGTAAATACAGTACAATGCAATGAGGATACTTTTATTTATGTATTTAACCTTTATTTTAGCAAGGAGTCATACTGAGACCAAGGAGTCATACTGAGACCAAGGTCTAATTTACAGATGAGCCCTGAATTACATACATTACAGAAAATACACACGTCAATATCAATACAAAATGCAAGCAGAAAGAAAAGCACGGTCATAAAAAACACATTCATCAATAATAAGGTCCTCAATCAGCTTTCTGAATTGCCCTCGAGGCACCAAAACATCACATTTAAGAACATTTTGAAGATTGTTCCTCAAATAAGGTGCCAGAACTTAAAGCTGATTTTCCAGACTCAGTATAAATCAAAGGAATTTCCAGAGTTAACCATCCCTGAGACCTGGTGTGGTAACTCATGTCTAAAGTTTAGTAAAGATGTTAGGTACAGTGGGACTTTTTGTAAAAGTGCTTTATAAATGAAAACATAGCAATGCATTAACCTACGTGACATCAAAGAGGGCCAACCAACTTTCTGATAGAGAATGCAGTGATGAGTGCTAAAATTGTCGCCCGTAATAAAGCGTAGTGCCCTATGATAAACTGCATCTAATGGCTTTAATGAAGTGGCAGCTGCGTTCATATAGATGATGTCGCCATAGTCTAGGACCGATACGAACTTCGACTGAATAATCTGCTTTCAACTATTTAGCGAGAGGCAGAACCTATTTCTATAGAAGAAGACCATTTTTATTCTCACGTCCTTTTTTAATTTAATAATATATAAATAAAAATAGGGGTCTTTTTATTTTAAGGGGTATTCTCAGCTTCTTAACTAACTCATCAATGTGCTTAAAAAAAAATAATGAAATAGTTCATTTCAGTAGTAATAATAATTGTACATATAATCATGTATACAGGTACAACACTACTGCTGTTGTATTGTGTAATCTTCGATCGATAAATGTAATTCAATAAAAATAAGATTATAAAAAGAAAGAATGGCTAATTAATAAACAGCAAAGTGTACATAGATGATGGTTACGCTATATAATGTAAATATTATAGGGAATTAATGGTCATGGGATGTCCCTCAGGCTATGGCAATCATATACATACTGTATCTCTCGCTCTCGCTCTCTCTCTCTCGCTCGCACTCGCATTTTCTCTCGCTCGCTCTCGTGTTTTCTCTCGCTCTCTTTCGCTCGTTCTCTCTCCTCGCTCACCTCGCTCACCTCGTCGTCTTTCCTGTGCTCTTTGTATCTGTCATTCAGATGGCGGTCTCTCCTCTCCTTCACTCGTCTCACTCCACTCCAGAGAGGGCCATTTGTATGCTGGTGACTCACCTCTCTTCAGAGGCAGCAGTACATTAGGATGCACTCCCAGCCAGCCAACCTTTTGGGCTGTTTTGTCCCTAATTACCGCAATAATTTGTGTGTACAAAGCTGATTCTCACAGGCACTTATGATTTTCTTCACAACTTCACAGTACCCAGTTATAACCCGGGAACATTCATAGTTCGCTTTGACACTGTGTTTAGAGGTGTGTGTGTGTGTGTGTGTGTGTGTGTGTGTGTATGTGGTACTGTGTCTGTGTGGGACTGTGTCTGTGTGTGAGAGAGACAGGGACTGTTTGTCTGCATGTGTGGGCGGGAGCAGAGCTGAACTGAGCCTCTTCTTATTGCATTAGAAAGGAATTCTTACTCTGAAGATTACCTGATGCCAGAGCAGTCTTAAATCTCCACATTCTATTTCCATAGAATACATGAGATCGTGATGAACATATAATAATAGGCATTAAGCTGTAAACAACATTTTGTAGCACAGCAAATTGCTTTTTTGACCTAAATCTTTGGACATTCAAAGAAAATACAAAGGATGGCTAACAACACTAAGACTGAGTCCCATATGGCACCCTAGTACCTACATAGTGTACAACCTTTGACCAAGAAGTGCACTATATAGGGAATAGTGTGCCATTTGCGATGCAGCCTCAATGAGGCTAACAACATTAGATGTCATTGCTCCTAGTTTTAGAAAGCAGACCATTATTATTGAATTATTGGTTTCCAAAAACTCACTATAGTAATGTTCACAATAACATCCAGCTTTCAGACAGCTTTCTACAGCTTTCTGCCCTGAAGGCAGTACACCACAAAAACACTGCTTCATAAAATCACCAGGAAGGGTTCTTTGCTCATGTAAGTGTGTGTGTGTTTTATATAGCAATGTACAATACTCAATGTGTATCACCTGTCATATTCTCTTTTATTTACAGAATCAAGCATGAGACTAGCTAACTAACCCTATTTTCTGTTTAGCTGTTATTCTATTGGGCTCCCGCACACCACTGCAGTTTACATGTCACAGTGACCTGTGTGGAAGCTAACATGCCTTACCTTAATTCTTGCTGTTTATGTTGAAAACATTAGGTTTAGAGACAGATTGAGAGAGACTTTACAGGCTTTGATTCTACTCCCTAGATGCTCTTTGTATGGCACTCAATCAACGACACAACAAGTCCACTCCTGACACACACACACACACACACACACACACACACACACACACACACACACACACACACACACAGGGAGAAGAGAAGTGGTGAGAGATCACCAGCTGTTGTGTTTTGATGATTGACATGTGAGCGGTGCAACCTAAACCCCTGTGAATCGCCGAAGCGGGACACGGCACCACGCTGCTGTCTGCTGAACGCCGACCTCGGACCCCTGCGCCGGGTCCTGGGAGACCCCGTTTCTGATTAGCACGGCTAGGTGATCTGTAAACAGACGTATGGTGTCATAGAGAGGAGAGCAGCTCTCTCAGGGAGGGAAGGGGCCGCAAAGCTTGCTTGTGAAGCTGGTTATCAGAGTTGGAGTCTTTTAGTTGAAGGTGTTTATTTGACCAAAATACCAATAAAGGTGCTCTAGTCAAGTGCACTCACCTACAAACGCTAGGATTTTCTCTTGGAATTGATCATGTTATTTTATTCAGTAGCAAGACAAAAGAACCGACATGCATACTTTAAAACCACCCCATAAAACACCCACACACAAAGAGGGTAATGGCTTTCCTGACCCCCACTCGTCTGCTATTTAACCCCCCACTCCTCGTCTCCTCTGTGGATATGGTAGTAGTGGGTATCTGAGAGAATAGGTTTACTGCTGGGACAGGATAGATAACAAACTAGCTAATTACGGTGCTAGAGGTGTTCGGGCCCATAAAGATTGTTTAGAAACCATTAGGGGCAAAACGACGTGCCCCTACCCCCCCACTGCCACACACACATAATTAGATAGAGACAAGGTCACAGGAACCACACACACACACCCTCTCTCCGGCGCTCCTGTAGGAACTGCTGCTGTCGACAGAATGTAGTAGCATTTACGCCGGGACAAAGGAGCCGAAGCACGCTTTTATTAATTATCCTAAATAAATAGGTCTCTTATGGGGCCTTGTCGCTAAAACACCTTCAGTGATATTAATGAGCCACTTGTTTATTTAGCCTATTTTTTACGGGCTCTATAGCCAACTTAACAGAGAAGGAAATTGGAAGCATTTACCTCAGAGCCCGTAGAGATTGATGGTATAAAACAATGTGAAAGCCACTGTGAGAGTATAATCAGATCTGGAATTGAAAAGGCTTTTCTTTCTGTATTATATTAATACATTCCTCTCAACTTGACCTTTAAATGGAGCTTAAATGATTTTCCAGCAACTAGGTTACTTATCGTTACAATGGCCTTTTTTTATTTAGCTTTTCTGTTGTGTTATAAAACTAGTATTGGCATCTAGTTTTACATGGTTGTGTAAAACTGGTTGCATTTAAAGTGCCATTTGTTCTGTTGTCTCAGTCTTTCAGAAATCTTCTTGTCTGTCTGGATTAGCTATTTACAATTTTCCAGTAATCTGCTGCACTGCTTAACTAGATGCAGACAGACACACAAACATACAAAGATGTTAAACACTGGCTAGCTAGCCCTAGGGTTGGGCGGTATCCAGATGTTCATATCTTCATACCGTCCTTCTCTCATCCCGGGATTTACGGTTATACATACAGTGCATTGGAAAGTATTCAGAACAGCCTTATTTTAAAATTGATTAAATTATTTTTTCCCCCTCATCAATTTACACACAATACTCCATAATGACAAAGCGAAAACAGGTTTTTAGAAATGTTTGCAAAATAACAAATAAAAAACAGAAATACATTATTTACATAAGTATTCAGACCCTTTGCTATGATTCTCGAAATTGAGCTCAGCTGCATCCTGTTTCCATTGATCATACTTGAGATGTTTCTACAACTTGATTGGAGTCCACCTGTGGTAAATTCAATTGATTGGACATGATTTGGAAAGGCACACACCTGTCTATATAAGGTCCCACAGTTGACAGTGCATGTCAGAGCAAAAAACAAGCCATGAGGTCGAAGGAATTGTCCGTAGAGCTCCAAGACAGGATTGTGTCGAGGCACAGATCTGGGGAAGGGTACAAAAACATTTCTGCAGCATTGAAGGTCCCCAAGAACTCAGTGGCCTTCATCATTCTTAAATGGAAGAAGTTTGGAACAACCAAGAGCTGGCCGCCTGGCCAAACTGAGCAATCAGTGGAGAAGGCCCTTGGTCAGGGAGGTGACCAAGAACTCTATGATCACTCTGACAGAGCTCCAGAGTTCCTCTGTGGAGATGGGATAACCTTCCAGAAGGACAACCATCTCTGCAGCACTCCACCGATCAG
Organism: Coregonus lavaretus; assembly: GCF_964263955.1. Taxonomy (NCBI): domain Eukaryota; kingdom Metazoa; phylum Chordata; class Actinopteri; order Salmoniformes; family Salmonidae; genus Coregonus; species Coregonus lavaretus. The sequence goes on from NC_140006.1 coordinate 1,146,948, forward strand.
GCCTTTATGTTAGATTGGCCAGACGGAAGCCACTCCTCAGTAAAAGGCACATGACAGCCTGCTTGGAGTTTGCCAAAAGGCACCTAAAGGACTCTCAGACCATGAGAAACAAAATTCTCTGGTCTGATGAAACCAAGATTGAACTCTTTGGCCTGAATGCCAAGCGTCACGTCTGGAGGTAACCTGGCACCATCCCTACGGTGAAGCAGGGTGGTGGCAGCATCATGCTGTGGGGATGTTTTTCAGTGGCAGGGGCTGGGAGACTAGTCAGGATTGAGGGAAAGATAAAGAGAGCCAAGTACAGAGATCCTTGATGAAAACCTGCTCCAGAGCGCTCAGGACCTCGGACTGGGGCGAAAGTTTACCTTCCAACAGGAAGAAGGTCCAATACCACCATTTGCCTCATGCAGCGCGACACATCTCCTTCGCATGTAGTTGATCAGGCTGTTGATTTTGGCCTGTGGAATGTTGTCCCACTCCTCTTCAATGGCTTTACGAAGTTACAGGATATAGGCGGGAACTGGAACACACTGTCGTACACATTGATCCAGAGCATCCCAAACATGCTCAATGGATGACATGTCTGGTGAGTATGCAGGCCATGGAAGAACTGGACATTTTCAGCTTCCAGGAATTGTGTGCCAGTGGCCATCGAAGGTGAGCATTTGCCCAGTGAAGTTGTTTACGATGCCGAGCTGCGGTCAGGTTAAGACTCTGGTGAGGACGACAAGCACGCAGAAGAGCTTCCCTGAGATGGTTTCTGACAGTTTGTGCAGAAAATCATCGTTTGTGCAAACCCATAGTTTCATCAGCTGTCCGGGTGGCTGGTCTCAGACGATCCTGCAGGTGAGGAAGCAGGATGTGAAGGTCCTCGGCTGGTGTGGTTACACGTTGGAGGCGGTTTATGGTAGAGAGATTAACATTCAATTCTCTGGCAACAGCTCTGGTGGACATTCCTGCAGCCAGCATGCCAACCTCGCGTTCCCTCAAAACTTGAGACATCTGTGGCATTGTGTTGTGTGACAAAACTGCACATTTAGAGTGGCCTTTTTTATTGTCCCCAGCACAAGGTGCACCTGTTTTAATGGCCATGCTGTTTAATCAGCTTCTTGATATGCTGCACCTGTGAGGTGGATGGATTATCTTGGCAAAGGATAAATGCTCACTAGCAGGTAGAAGCTTTTTGTGCGTATGGCAAATTTCTGAGATCTTTTATATCAGCTCATAAAACATAGGATGTTTATATTTTTGTTCAGTATAACTTGGCAATCTAAAATATGTTTGCTGACACGGGCTAATTGACTATCAGTGACTGACATAACAAGAGAAAAACTGCTGACTCACAACAACATTTTGAAATTGCACCTTGTGTTTTCTACTATGCTAACTCGCAACAGTAAGTTCAGACCCCGACTGGGGTGATTATTATTTGTATTTAATTTTTAATTCTTATTTTTTTTCACCATTATTTAACCAGGTAAGCCAGTTGAGAACAAGTTCTCATTTACAACTGCGACCTGGCCAAGATAAAGCAAAGCAGTGCGATTAAAAACAACAACACAGAGTTACATATGGGGTAAAACAAAACATAAAGTCAAAAATACAACAGAAAATATATATACAGTGTGTGCAAATGTAGCAAGTTATGGAGGTAAGGCAATAAATAGGCCATAGTGCAAAATAATTACAATTAGTATTAACACTGGAATGATAGATGTGCAAGAGATGATGTGCAAATGGAGATACTGGGGTGCAAATGAGCAAAATAAATAAGAATATGGGGATGAGGTAGTTGGGTGGGCTAATTTCAGATGGGCTGTGTACAGGTGCAGTGATCGGTAAGCTGCTCTGACAACTGATGCTTAAAGTTAGTGAGGGAGATAAGAGTCTCCAGCTTCAAGATTTTTGCAATTCGTTCCAGTCATTGGCAGCAGAGAACTGGAAGGAATGGCGGCCAAAGGAGGTGTTGGCTTTGGGGATGACCAGTGAGATATATGTAGTGAGGGCCAGCCAACAAGAGCGTACAGGTCACAATGGTGGGTAGTATATGGGGCTTTGGAGACAAAACGGATGGCACTGTGATAGACTACATCCAATTTGCTGAGTAGAGTGTTGGAGGCTATTTTGTAAATGACATCGCCGAAGTCAAGGATCGGTAGGATAGTCCGTTTTACGAGGGCATGTTTGGCAGCATGAGTGAAGCATGAATTGATCCGATGGCCTTCAAAAGGCCACCAGTTGCCCATCCCTGACATAGCTAGGGCGCTGGATTAAGAGCAAGGTTTGTGTAATGTCTGTCTCACTAGCAACTGGGGAAGACCACACACACACACACACACACACACACACACACACACACACACTTGACTATCTGCTGGTTTAGCTGTGAGCTAAAGGGTCCCTGCTGTGGGAGGCTGGTGCAGCCTGCTGGTGTAACCATTGTTGAGGCGATGAAGTGAGAGGTGCAGTGGTTGCTATCCTGGTATTACTGCTCAGGGATGTTTAAACAGGACCATGACTCATAGCTTCTGCCCGGTTCAGCTTGCTCCTGTGTGTGTGGTGTGTCTGTGTGTGGGGGTGGCTGTAGTTGGAGCCCAGGGCTGGGTGATGCCAGTCTCTGTTTGGGGGAATATCTCACCCTAGCGCACCCCTGCCAATTAGATGGAATCAACTGTGCCCAAGAGGGAGGCGGGGGAGATATGGAGAGGGAGAGGGAGGAGAAGAGGAGAGCCAGAAGGAGAGAGGGATGAGAATGAGAGTAGAGGAGAGGGAGAGCCAGGGGTTAGGCAGGGAGAGCAAGGCTCCAGACAAACATTTTCAGTTGGTGGCACCAGTCCATAATTTGGTCGCACCCATTTTTCTTCGCGGTGTCACACAATAGAACAAAATTGTATCATCTTATAAAGTCATTCAGTGCTTTATTAAAAGTGTAATAGGTTACTGAGATGGTATTCAAGACTACATTTTTTTCATCATCTATTCATATTGTGATTCAAAATATTCTAATATGCAACCTAATTCAGTGATTGTCATTATTTTGGGTAGACAATTAGGCTTTTGTTGTTATATTTTACTGTTAAAATAACTCTAAATATACTATAATACCCACTAGTAGCCATGTATTAGTCTAAAATACAAAAACCGTTGCAGTTGTAGCCTACCACCAAATGAGGCCTATGCAATCACAATGGCCAATGCGCATTTCTCGCACTCTGTATCTCAAAGCCATATCAAATGTCTTGGTTGTAAAATAGTTGCTATTGAGCTCAAAATTGAGAGTTGATTAAAAAAAAGTACACAAAGCTGAGAACCACCTTAACTGTGACAACAGGATTGCAGTGTTTTCCCCGCTATTGGATTTTTAAATGTTATACAATCAGAACCACTTTCTTTCTCCTAGAGCATTTTTTCCAGAGAAAGGAGAGCGAGTGGCTCACTCAACAAGAATTACAAGAATCATGAGGATAATTTACTTTTTTCTTTGACCAAATCATGGTTTTAGCCTCCTAAAAATAGGAGGTGACATGTAAAAATGTGCAGCTCGACCAATTCAACATTTTACTTGCACAGCCAAGTCAAAGGGTCGCAGTCTGGAGCCCTGGAGAGAGGGGGGAGAATGAGACAATGGGGATGTAAGGAGAAACATTGGGAGGGAGACTCATGCAGAGGGGGAGGGAGGCAGGCAGGCAGGGGGGAGACATCGAGAGGGAGGCGGAGGCATTACATTTACATTTTAGTCATTTAGCAGACACTCTTATCCAGAGCGACTTACAGTTAGTGAGTGCATACATAATTTTTTTATTTTTCATACCCCCTGTGGGAATCGAACCCACAACCCTGGCGTTGCAAACACAATGCTCTACCAACTGAGCTACAGCCGGCCATTCCCTCCCCTACCTTGGACGACGCTGGGCCAATTGTTTGGCGCCCCTTGGGTCTCCCGGTCGCGGCCGGCTACGACAGAGCCTGGATTCGAACCAGGATCTCTAGTGGCACAGCTAGCACTGCGATGCAGTGCCTTAGACCACTGCGCCACTCGGGAGGCATGAGAGACTGGGAGAATGGAATGAGACAGGGAGGGAGGGATAGGGAGGCAGGAGGAAGAGGGAGTTTTTCTGGCTGACTACGGCTCTTTCGCTTACCTTTTATTGACAGCTGGATGCCTCTTTTTCAGCTCCGCTAGCTACTCAATCACACAGCTGATAGAGAGACCTGTCACTCATATTCTCCTTGTTTCTGACACACACACACACACACACACGCACACACACACAGCCAACACTCAAGCTCTCTCTCTATTCAGTCCTTTCGCTGACACATCCAACACATACTCAAACTATAAGACCCCATTCACATGCACATTTAAGTACCTCAAAGACCTCTTTAAAATATGTCAGAGCACTCACAATCAATGAGTCCAAGAATTAGAGAGGCAGGTAGGGGCAGAAGAGGAGTGGACAGGTTCTCAGTGTGAGTGAGGTGTTTTTCAGATAAGCCCATGATTGCTGATTGTTCCCACACATTGAGAAGCCAAGGTATCCCTGAACACACACACACACACACACACACACACACACACACACACACACACACACAGCCATCCGCCAGTCAGCAGAGGGAGAGATAGATGGAGAGATGGTTGATGGAGGTGCGTCAATATGGCTTTGTCCTCCTCAACACGCCTCCTGTGTGTTTGTAGGGGTGTGTGTGTAGACAGCCTGATGTTCAGCAGGTCTATTGTGACTCAGGGTTATCTGTAGCTGTCATCTCTAACAGACGCTTCCAGGGACAGACAGACAGACAGGCACACTTTCTCTGTTGTCCTCTGTTGTTGTTCACTTTGTTGATAGGTGCCGACACACACAATAAATAGCCTTTGTCTCCAAAGAAGCCACTAACAGAATAGAAAGGGGAAGAAATGGCAGCCCTGAAAACATAATTGGCCCTACATCCATCGTGAGATTCTTGTCATTCCTGGGATGAAAAGGGGAATAGTTGTCATTGTTGGTGAGGGCAGAGACAGGCTAGTGACTGAAACAGACAGTGACCCGATGGCTCAGTTTCTAGTTGAGAATAACAGAACAGCGAGAAAATAAAAGAAGAAAGAAGAACAGAGTATAGAATTTTGAGATTTCCTGCCATTGCCTCAGAGGATCAAAGCTACAGTCAAGTACTTTATCACAGACAGTCTAGAGCTGTGCCTTTGTGGAGAGATGGGGAGCGAGAAAGGGAGGGAGGGATGGTGAGAGAGAGAGTGAGAGAGAGAGAGAGAGAGAGAGAGAGAGAGAGTGAGAGAGAGAGAGAGAGTGAGAGAGAGAGTGAGAGAGAGTGAGAGAGAGAGTGAGAGTGAGTGAGAGTGAGTGAGAGAGAGTGAGAGAGAGTGAGAGAGAGAGAGAGCGCAATAGAGAGCAATAGAGAGAGAGAGCAATAGAGAGCAATAGAGAGAGAGAGCAATAGAGAGAGAGAGCAATAGAGAGCAATAGAGAGAGAGAGAGAGCGCAATAGAGAGAGAGAGAGAGAGAGAGAGCGCAATAGAGAAAGTGAGAAAGTGAGAGAGAGAGAGAGAGAGAGAGCGCAATAGAGAAAGTGAGAGAGAGAGAGCGCAATAGAGAAAGTGAGAAAGTGAGAGAGAGAGAGAGAGAGAGAGAGCGCAATAGAGAAAGTGAGAGAGCGCAATAGAGAAAGTGTGAGAGAGAGAGAGAGAGCAATAGAGAAAGTGAGAGAGAGAGAGCGCAATAGAGAAAGTGAGAGAGAGAGAGGAAGAAGCAGAGATGAGAGACAGCATCACACAGTGTTCATACTGACCTCTGACTGAGCTGGACAGTCTAGATCACAGGGTATCATCTGAGTGTTAAGTGTACCATAACCCTTACATTTGCACTGTGGCCTCACTCCCTACTTCCCTAGTGCTCTGCAGTAGGCCAGGTGTTAAGCATGCTTAGCCTCAGGGTTGGGTAGGTTACTTTCTAATTGTAATCCGTTACTAGTTACCTGTCCACAATTGTAATCAGTAAGGTAACTTTTGGATTACCCAAACTCAGTAACATAATCGGATTACTTTCAGTTACTTTTAGATTACATTCCCCTTAAGCGGCATTAGAAGAAGACAAAAATGAATATTACTAATTGAACAACATCTGTTTCAGGATAAATCAATGTTTAGAGTTTACATAGTTGGCCATAAATGGATGTTTCATTTTACTTTATGGGTTGGTTATGTAGGCTTCTTCTAACCCATTGCTTTATACTGCAGATAATAATACGATTAGGCCATATCTTTACATTAAAAACCAAAGTCTGTCAGATTTCCTGTCATTCCAATTCATTTAATACCTCTTGGTCTTCAAGAATAGGACTTGGAATTATAGATTAGCCAAATTGTTTTACCTGCGCATATCCCAAAAACGAAGGATTTATTAGCCTACTCTGTTGTTTATTATTTTGTTGTCATGGAGGACTGATTGGTGGTCCTCTGTAGCTCAATTGGTAGAGCATGGCGCTTGTAACGCCAGGGTAGTGGGTTCGATCCCCGGGACCACCCATACGTAAAAATGTATGCGCACATGACTGTAAGTCGCTTTGGATAAAAGCGTCTGCTAAATGGCATATTATTATTATATTATTGGGCTCGTTGCGTCAAGTTTAAAAGTAAATTCTGTTCTCGGAATAGCATGCTTTGAGCACTACTGAAAAGTGTTATATACAGTACATGTGAAAAATGAATGCCATAGGGTGGATTTGCTATATGCCTATTGTATACGTTTTTGTTGGTGACACTTTGATATCTCCATAATTTGCAGCTGCTTAAGATTTTGAGCATGTGTCTGTTAGACCTATGGGAACAAATATTTACGACTCCCTGCATGAAGCATGGAGCAGCGCTTAGAGTGGACCAGAGAGAGAGGTACAGTAGCTACTTCATTAAAGCAGAGGATCTTAAAGCTGATTTAATTATTGGTGGCTGCGGGCTCTGGGCTAGTCTTAATGAATGCTTCAAACTGGCCTACTGCTCACTCTTAACAGGTAATTGCATTTAGGCACAGAGAAAGAGGGAGGGAGGGAGAGAGATGAAGGGCACAGAGGGAGCAGGGAGAGTGGAAGGCAGCAGTAACCTGGGAGAAGAGCTGTGCCTGGACAGCATATTATGGTTTGTTGACCTGAGGACATGGCTACTGCTCGTGTGCAGATGGAGCCAGAAAGTCTCAATCCCTACTCTCTCTAATACATCAGACCTTAGACCATCAAACTAGATATGATCTCACTGTAGTGAACTAAGAGGATTCAGAACACTCACTGTTAATGTGGTTAGGTTAGGGAGATTACTGTCTGGTCTGGTCTGGTCCTGTAGCTCTACTATAGGAGAATGGACTGACTCCTACTGAATGGAGCTAGATGAGGAGTAGAGGTAATATAGGATTATTTTATGTATCATTATGGCACATGTAGGGAGATGCCAAAGGTAAAATATAATAAACATGTTTGATATCTTATAATTCAGATACATGCTTAAATAAGGAATATAGACATGTGGTATATGCAGTTTTTTAAATGAATGCATGTGTTCTTTCACAGAGGCTCTCAAACAGTGTGCATTACAATAGTTTTTTTAAGAAGGGGCCTAAGCCACGCAGCCAATAGAATGATAGAATGAGAGGCTTCATATAGAAAAAAAGCATTCATGACATTTTGGAGTGGACATTGTGTGACAGCTGGACGTTGAAAAAGAAGGGTGGGGCAGGACTAAAATAAGTTAGGAATGTATGCATGTTTTTTTCATTTGTGTGTATATAAGAGATCTCTAAGCTAGAGAGAGACAGTTGTTCCATGGAGCAAACTCGGCTTTTGTTATGCAATAAAGTCTAATTCTTGAATTCACAAGCTCCGGTGTCTTGAGAGATATTTTTGAGTTGATTATCTATCAGTCAAATATTTCTACCACAACAGTAACACGAGGGAACGAGGGAGGGAACGAATAAGGAAGAAACAAAGGATGGAAGAAATTATAGAAGTACATATACAGTGGGGAGAACGAGTATTTCATACACTGCTGATTTTGCAGGTTTTCCTACTTACAAAGCATGTAGAGCTGTAGAGCTTCTACATGCTTTGTAAGTAGGAAAACCTGCAAAATCGTCAGTGTATCAAATACTTGTTCTCCCCACTGTATAAGCAAGCAGGAAGGGAGGGCTATGGAGGTCATAATGGCCCTCTGTTATACTCATGACTAAATACAGTAATGGAGTCTGGCCTGAGAAATGAGCAGCATACAGCGAATTCAGATTTCACTCTTAGACAATTTTGCCTTGACCTGGTACTGCTGTGTACTTCTGAATCCATGTCAGCAATTGAAATATACAGTGCTATGAAAAAGTTTTTGCCCCCTTTCTAATTTTCTCTACTTTTGCATATTTGTGATACTGAATGTTATCAGATCTTCAACCAAAACCTAATATTAGATAAAGGGAACATAAGTGAACAAATAACACAACAATTACATATTTATTTCATAAACAAAGTTATGCAACACCCAATTCCCCTGTGTGAAAAAGTAATTGCCCCCTTTCACTCAATAACTGGTTGTGCCACCTTTAGCTGCAGTGACTCCAACCAAATGCTTCCTGTAGTTGTTGATCAGTCTCGCACGTCGCTGTGGAGGGATTTTGGCCCACTCTTCCATGCAGAACTGCTTTAACTCAGTGACGTGTGGGTTTTCAAGCATGAACTGCTCGTTTCAAATCCTGCCACAACATCTCAATTGGGATTAGGTCTGGACTTTGACTAGGCCATTCCAAAACTTCCAATTTGTTGCTTTTTAGCTATTTTCATGCTGACTTGATTGTGTGTTTTGGATCATTGTCTTGCTGCATGACCCAGCTGCACTTCAGCTTCAGCTCACAGACGGATGGTCTGACATTCTCGTGTAGAATTCTCTGATACAGAGCAGAATTCATGGTTCTTTATATTAAGGCAGCAAAGCATCCCCAAACCATCACACCACCACCACCATGCTTGACCTTTGGTATGATGTTCTTACTGTGGAATGCAGTGTTTGGTTTTCGCCAGGCATAACGGGACCCATCTCGTCCAAAGAGTTGACTCAAGTTTGCCAAAAAGCACCTGGATGATCATCAAGACTCTTGGAAGAACGTTCTATGGACAGATGATTCAAAAGTATATGGTTCCAGTAATGCCTGGTGAAAACCAAAATCTTAATTCCACAGTAAAAACATCATACCAATGGTCAAGCATGGTGGTGGTGTTTGGGGATGTTTTGCTGCCTCAGGACCTGGACGACTTGCCTTAATAGAAGGAACCATGAATTCTGCTCTGTATCAGAGAATTCTACAGGAGAATGTCAGACCATCCGTCTGTGAGCTGAAGCTGAAGCGCAGCTGGGTCATGCAGCAAGAAAATTATCCAAAACACACAATCAAGTCTACATGAAAATTGCTAAAAAGCAACAAATTGGAAGTTTTGGAATGGCCTAGTCAAAGTCCAGGATTTGAAACGAGCAGTTCATGCTTGAAAACCCACATGTCACTGAGTTAAAGCAGTTCTGCATGGAAGAGTGGGCCAAAATTCCTCCACAGCGACATGAGAGACTGATCAACAACTACAGGAAGCATTTGGTTGGAGTCATTGCAGCTAAAGGTGGCACAACCAGTTATTGAGTGTAAGGGGGCAATTACTTTTTCACACAGGGGAATTGGGTGTTGCATAACTTTGTTTAGGAAATAAATGAAATAAATATGTAATTGTTGTGTTATTTGTTCACCTATGTTCCCTTTATCTAATATTAGGTTTTGGTTGAAAATCTGATAACATTCAGTATCACAAATATGCAAAAGTAGAGAAAATTAGAAAGGGGGCAAATACTTTTTCATAGCACTGTAAGTTATATCTGTCAGCCTACGTGAAATCCTTGTCATTGTGTATTCTGCATAGTGTATTATTTTCTTGAAGTAGCTTCTAATAGCTGGGCTGTACAGTAGCACAGGGAGGTCACAGTAAAGGGAGAGGTGATGGTAGGCCAAGGTTTCTCTCTGTCTCTCTTGCTCTCTCTTTGTCTCTGTCTCCCCCCCCCTCTCTATCTTTCACCCTCTCTCCATCTCCCACCCCTGTCAGTAGTGTGTTGTATCCAGAGCCACTCCTGTATTCATGGCCACAACACTCAGGCCCCAGAACGCTCACTGCAGGATGCACAGCTGAACCTGAAGGTCGGGCAGCAATTGTTTATCGGTTAATGTCTCTCGCTCCTTCTGTCTCTCGCTCCTTCTGTCTCTCGCTCCCTCTGTCTCTCGCTCCCTCTGTCTCTCGCTCCCTCTGTCTCTCGCTCCCTCTGTCTCTCTGTCTCTCGCTCCCTCTGTCTCTCGCTCCCTCTGTCTCTCGCTCCCTCTGTCTCTCTGTCTCTCGCTCCCTCTGTCTCTCGCTCCCTCTGTCTCTCGCTCCCTCTGTCTCTCGCTCCCTCTGTCTCTCGCTCCCTCTGTCTCTCGCTCCCTCTGTCTCTCGCTCCCTCTGTCTCTCGCTCCCTCTGGCTCTCTGTCTCTTGCTCTCTGTCTCTCTGTCTCTCTGTCTCTGTTTCTCGCGGGCTCTCTCTCTCACCTTGTCCTTGCAGCTCTCTCTACAAGTGCAACCCATCAGCAGCATAGCCTCACTCCCTCCATAGTACTTCCCATGGCTCAGAGTACAGGCACACACGCAGACAGGCACACACACACACACATACACACACACACACACACACACACAGACTTGTAGTAACTTAAACTTACAGAGAATCAGCCTATGATTTAATCATTTATAGTTTTTAAGTTGGGGAAAATGCCACAAACAGAGAGGGCTGCCTTGCTTCTAGCTCTTAGGAAACTTTTCAGTATTTTGTTTTTTGTATGTATTATTTCTTACATTATTAGCCCAGACAATTGTTTGTGTTATTACATACAGCTGGGAAGAACTATTGGATATCAGAGTGGCGGTAACTCACCAGCACTACCAGCATTACAACCAGGCATACGACTTTCTCAAAGTGGATCTTTTGTTCGCACCCCCCAGGGCAATTGAACTGATTCTCGAGGCCAACCCAAAACAACGCCAGAGGAGAGGTACTCGGAGCATCCTTCTAGTCCGATTTCGGAGGCGTGCACACCACCCACCGCTTCCGAGTATATTACTCGCTATTGTTCAGTCTCTGGATAGTAATGTTGACAAGCTCAAGGTGAGGGTTTCTTTACAGAGAGACATCAGGGATTGTAATATACTCTGTTTCACGGAAACATGGCTCTCTCGGGATATACTGTCTGAGTCGGTCCAGCCAGTTGGGTTCTCAGTTCATCGCGCAGACAGGAATAAATATCTCTCCTGGAAGCAGAAGGGGGGAGGTGTATGTTTTATGATTAAAGACTAATGGTGTAATTGTGATAACATACAGGAACTCAAGTCCTTTGGTTCACCCGACCTAGAATACCTCACAATCAAATGCTGACCGTGTATATCCCCCCTCAAGCCAACACCACGATCACCCTCAAAGAACTTCACTGGACTTTATGCAAACTGGAAACCACATATCCTGAGGTTGCATTTATTGTAGCTGGTGATTTTAACAAAGGTTGCCGAAATTCTATCAACACATCGACTGCAGTACTCACACTGCTAAAACACTCGACCACTGCTACTCCAAATTTCGGGATGCATACAAGGCCCTCCCCCGCCCTCCTTTCGGCAAATCTGACCATGACTCCATTTTGCTCCTCGCTTCCTATAGGCAGAAACTCAAACAGGAAGTACCTGTGCTAAGGACTATTCAACGCTGGTCTGACCAATCGGAATCCACGCTTCAAGATTGTTTTGATCACGAGGACTGGGATATGTTCCAGATAGCTTCAGAGAATAATATCAACATATATACTGATACGGTGACTGAGTTTATCAGGAAGTGTATAGGAGATGTTGTATTCACTGTGACTTTTAAAACCTACCCTAACCAGAAACCGTTGATAGATGGCAGCATTCGCGCAAAACTGAACCCTCCACAAGGCAATCAAACAGGCAAAACGTCATTATAGGGAAAAAGTGGATTTACAATTCAATGGCTCAGACACGAGACGTATGTGGCAGGGTCCACAGACAATCACGGACTACAAAAGGAAAACCAGTCACGTCGCGGACACCGACGTCTTGCTTCTGGACAAGCAGTGCCACCGACACGGCCCGCTACCAAGGACTGTGGGCTCTCCTTCTAGATGGCTGACGTGAGTAAGACATTTAAGAGTGTTAATCCTCGCTAGGCTGCCGGCCCAGATGGCATCCCTAGCCGCGTCCTCAGAGCATGCACAGACCACCTGGCTGGTGTGTTTACGGACATATTCAATCTCTCCCTATCCAAGTCTGCTGTCCCCACATGTTTAAAGACGCCACTATTGTCCCTGTACAAAGCAAAGGTAACTGAACTAAATGACTATCGCCCGGTAGCACTCACTTCTGTCATCATTACGTGCTAGGAGAGACTAGTCAAGGATCATATCACCTCTACCTTACCTGCCACCCTAGACCCACTTCAATTTGCTTACCTCCCCATTAGACCCACAGACGATGCAATCGCCATCACACTGCACACTGCCCTATCCCATCTGGACAAGAGGAATACATTTACATTTAAGTACCTATGTAAAAATGTTGTTCATTGACTATAGCTCAGCATTCATCACCATAGTACCCTCCAAGCTCATCATTAAGCTCGATGCCCTGGGTCTGAACCCCGCCCTGTGCAACTGGGTTCTGGACTTCCTGACGGGCCACCCCCATGTGATGAAGGTAGGAAACAATACCTCCACTTCGCTGATCCTCAACACTGGGGCCCCACAAGGGTGCGTGCTCAGCCCTCTCCTGTACTCCCTGTTCACCCATGACTGCGTGGCCAAGCACACCTCCAACTCAATCATCAAGTTTGCAGACGACACAACAATAGTAGGCTTGATTACCAACAATGACGAGACAGCCTACAGGGAGGAGGTGAGGGCTCTGGGAGTGTGGTGCCAGGAAAATAACCTCTCACTCAACGTCAACAAAACAAAGGAGATTATCATTGACTTCAGGAAACAGCAGAGGGAGCACCCCCCCTATCCACATCAAGGGGACCACAGTGGAGAAGGTGAAAGCTTCAAGTTCCTCTGTGTACACATCACTGACAAACTGAAATGGTCCACCCACACAGACAGTGTGGTGAAGGCGCAACAGCGCCTCTTCAACCTCAGGAGGCTGAAGAAATTTGGCTTGGCACCTAAAACCCTCACAAACTTTTACATTAGAGGGTGCTGTGGTCTGTCTCCCTATTGGGTTCCACCACCACTGTCTCCAGTTTTCACCTCTTGACTGCTCCGCCCACTTCCTTAGTTTATGATAGTGGCGAAATCTGACTTCTCCTCTATGTATTCAGTTTGGAAACAATGGTGGTGCAATCAATCAAGCCCTGTCATGCAAAAATAATCATGTTCAGTTTGAACTCTGTTCAACCCCGGCTCACCCTGGCTTGACCTGGAGATTGACTGTGGACATGGCAGGTCCACAATTAATCTCTCAAACAAACCTAAGCCTATCCCCTCTTTCCCACCCCGTCATGCTGTAATTAACCATGAAGACGCCCAAGGAGAGACAGAGGGTTTAGCCTGAACTCTGTTCAACCCTGGCTCGTTCCAGGGATATACCTAAGGAGAGCCACAGGGTTACAGTCTGGTTTCAGTCACTGATAAGATAAGACAACTGTAGAATTTGACCCGAACACGGGTCAGATGCCCATTTCACACACACACACAAACCCAGTGAGTGGAACCAATTCAATTATTGTTTAGCAACAGAGATAAAAATCCATATTCATGTAAAAATCCACATCAATCCAAGACCTGCTGTGTGGCTGTTGCTTTTCGTCCCCGAAGCCCTTAATCAAATAAGAAATTATTTGATTACTTAAATGTACTTTAGGATAAAACTGGGCTTGTCTGTACATGTCAAATGAACGTGACTTGCTCCACTATGTAAAGTCCACTTCCAAAGACAGTTTGTACATTAGGACAAGCCTCAAACAAAAGTGACTTTTCAATTTCCAATTCCTGTTCGCCTATGTTATTAGCACACCCATAA
>NC_140006.1:1161280-1303561 GCF_964263955.1 Coregonus lavaretus
TCTGTCTCTCTCGCTCTCTCTCGCTCTCTCTCTCTCTCTCTCTCTCTCTCTCTCTCTCTCTCTCTCTCTCTGTTTCTCTCTGTCTCTCTCTCTCTCTCTCTCTCTCTCTCTCTCTTCTCTCTCTCTCTCTCTCTCTCTCTCTCTCTCTCTCTCTCTCTCTGTGTCTCTCTCTCTCTCTCTCTGTGTCTCTCGCTGTCACTGTTGGATGGTTCCTCTTACCATCAGTCTTAGCCTGGTACCAGATCTGAGTGTACTTTAGCCAAGCCAACTCCTCTGACTACATGTGAGAAGTTTAATTTGAAGATTTTTTTTTTTTTATCTCCTCTGAAGTGGGTAATCTGAGTGTTTGTTGCCTCTTATTAGGGAAGTTGTTTCGAAGTGATATATCACTGTGATTTATTCACTGTTAATGAGGTAGGCCTAAGTTGTTTACGTGGAGCATAGCTATGTGATAATTAAACTGTGGAGACGAGAGCGAGAGAGAGAGTGTTCACTCTTTACCTTACCCTCTGAGAGTGTTTGTGTGGGTGCGCATGCGAGAACAAACCAATGTGACGTGTGTTGACACGTGTCAGATGACAAATGAAGTGAATCATAATGGGTACAGCAGGGGTCGCGTTAATTTCTCCGGTAGCAATTTAAAATGCAAGATGAACTTCAAGCAAAACATTAGGAAATGTAGCTGGCTACATTCTTCTATGATAAACATGATGAATCGGATGGCCATGCATCGTTTTTGCAAAGAAATACCTTGTTTTTTCCCAGTAAGCTAATGTACTTATATGTGGCTGCTGGCTAAATAGTGTTACACTTCTATTTTCATCTGATGAAAACCAAGCTATTTTCTGCCGAATGTGTTGCATTAATTTATTGTGTGTGAAGAAAAACTAGTTGCACTCCCCTGATCACTCTATTGAAGCAAACAAACACTGTTGTCTTTAAATATAAATTGCAAGTGAAATGGTTGAAACCGCAGATTTTTTGATGGTCTGTGTTTTGAAAATGCAGATTTCAGTGTCCGTGTCACTGGTTAGAGGACTGATTGTATGTGTGTCAGAGCTTATTAATAGTCTACACTAGAGGTCTTCACAGATCCACCTGTACCCAAATACCCGAGACCCAATCCAGGACACAAGCGGTACTGGATCCAGAATTCTAAATAACGTGACGGATCTGGGTTGGATCTGATATGATTGTCTCGGGTATGTGTAATTCTAACTGACTTGTCCGCAAGGGCCCGTACAGATCTGAACGTGACTGCTGCAGTAGAGAGAGATAAATAATATAATTTATGCTGTTGCTCTTGCTTTTCACAGGTGGAGCGTGGCGCATGTTGCTTCTTGTTGTTGGCCAATCATAAGTCATCAAAGCAGCAATAGCCTACAGTCATAAAGCCTCCGTGTGTGGCAAAAGTTAGGAGATACACTACCAAAAGTGACCAAAAGTATGTGAACACCTGCTCGTCGAACATCTCATTCTAAAATCATGGGCACTTTTGGTCCCCCCTTTGCTGCTAAAACAGCCTCCACTCTTCTGGGAAGGCCTTCCACTAGATGTTGGAATATTGCTTCGGGGACTTGCTTCCATTCAGCCACAAGAGCATTAGTGAGGTCACGCACTGATGTTGGGCGATTAGGCCTGGCTCGCAGTCGGCATTCCAATTCATCCCAAAGGTGTTCGATGGGGTTGAAGTCAGGGCTCTGTGCAGGCAAGTGAAGTTCTTCCACACCAATCTCGACAAACCATTTCTGTATGGACCTCGCTTTGTGCACGGGTGCATTGTCATGCTGAAAGGGCCTTCCCCAAACTTTTGCCACAAATTTGGAAGCACAGAATCATCTAGAATGTCATTGTATGCTGTAGCGTTAAGATTTCCCTTCACTGGAACTAAGGGGCCTAGCCCGAACGATGAAAAACAGCCCCAGACCATTATTCCTCCTCCACCAAGCTGACGTTGCTTTCAGAGGCAATTTGGAACTCGGTAGTGAGTGTTGCAATCGAGGGCAGACAATTTTTTCTCACTATGCGCTTCAGTACTCGCCGGTCCCGTTCTGTAAGCTTGTGTGGCCTACCTCTTCGCAGCTGAGCCGTTGTTGCTCTTAGAGCTTTCCACTTCACAATAACAACACTTAGTTGACTGGGGCATACATTTGAGGAACTGACTTGTTGGAAAGGTGGCATCCAACGATGGTGCCACGTTGAAAGCTTTTCAGTAAGGCCATTCTACTGCCATTGTTTGTCTATGGAGATTGCATGGCTGTGTGCTAGATTTTATAAAACCTGTCAGCAACGGGTGTGGCTGAAATAGCCGAATCCACTCATTTGAAGGGGTGTTCACATACTTTTGTATATATATTGTATCCAATCAATGGAAGATGGAATTAAAATGATAAAATGTAAAGTTAAAGGAGAAGTATAGGCTACAACGATTTAGAGCCAACAGGTAGGCTGCTACTTAATATTCTGATTGGAGTTGTTGTTATTTGTAACTGCAGGATGAGACAACGCATGCACTGTAGCTTCAATTTAGCCTAGCTAGCTAACGTTAGCTAGGTTAACTATCTTCTCCCAGTTTGATGCAGTCAAGACCGGTACCAGGTAATCATATTTGATGATAAATAACCTAGCTATGGCAGCTATTAGTCTACTATAAAACGAGTCGGCTTGGTTGGTTGCTGTCTCTCGTCTCTCCCTCCCTGCTCCCTGTCTCAATCGCTCACAGTACGGCCCCTCCTCTCGCTCTTTATCAGCCCCGGTTAATAAAGTAGCTTAAAAAATTACTTTTCTGCTGCTTCCCTCACTCGGAAAAGACAGGATCTGGATCCGACCAGGTCTATACGGAATGGGTCTAGTTGTCCTCAGGTCCTTTCGGAACGGGTCTCTATCTAAAAAGAAAAAATATTGATGCATATCGGGTCCGGGTGAGAAAGCCCCAGGTCCATTTCAGAATGGGTCCAACTTTTTGAACCCGTGAAGACCTCTAATACACAACACACACACACCCACTGTTATAATGCTGTCTTTCTCCCTAGCTCTACAGTAGCTTTAATGTTCTTTGAGAGGTCCACTGATGGCTCTGTAATTACTGCTGTATTGTGTGACCGCCCAGCCATCATCAATGGAAAAAGAAAGGTGTGTGTGTGTGTGCTGTGATTATCAGAAGATTATCAGCAGCTGTTCATGTGAATGGCGCTTGTGTGTGTTCATCGGTGTCTGACGGGATTGTGTGTGCATATGTGTGTGCGTGCGTGGATCAGTGTTTGATGGAAGTGTGTGGATTTCAGTGTTTAACGAGTCTGTGTGTATGGGTGTGTTTCAGAAACGGTGCACGTCCACATGCAGCAGTATGAAGTGGAGTATCTCCAGTTTGCCTTCCGTTGGATGAACAACCTGCTGATGAGAGAGCTGCCGTTACGCTGCACTATACGCCTCTGGGACACCTACCAGGTACACACACACCACAAACACACACGTGCGTACGCACACATACTTAACACACACGCGCAGGAACACACATACACACACACAAAGCACTCACATGCATTCACACAAATCGTCACATTTCACTCACTCACTCACAGCGCGACGTGTGTGTGTTGTTCACCCATTGTGTTCCTTCATAAGGCCCTATCCAGCGGAGGTCATCAATCTCCTCTCCTCTGTGGCCTCTACCCCTGGCTCTTTATTTCTCAATCTCTCTGTTTGTCAGCAGCTCAGAGCAATGAGCCCCTGCCTCAACACCACTGAACTATTACTAAACAAAAGCCTTGTTAACAAAGCCATCCTTCATCACTGCTCTACTTCCTCCCATCCCTCCCCTCAGAGTGTTGGACCTTGCTATCCTCTGAAAGACTGCCATGTGACAATTGCGCAGAACTCTGTTGCAACTCAAAATACATGGTTTAATGTTCTGTACACTCACTATATGTGTGAAATAATGAAAAACCCTTTATTTTTACTATTTTCTACATTGTACAATAATAGAGGACATCAAACCTATGAAATAACACATATGGAATCATGTAGTAACCAAAAATGTGTTAAACAAATCAAAATATACTTTATATTTGAGATTCTTCAAAGTAGCCACCCTTTGCCTTGATGACAGCTTTGCACACTCTTGGCATTCTCTCAACCAGCTTCACCTGGAATGATTTTCCAACAGTCTTGAAGGAGTTCCCACATATGCTGAGCATATGTGGGAACGACCCTAAGCACACAGGCCATCTCGTTCTCTCTCATTCTCTCTCTCGCTCTCTTTCTCTTTCTCCTTCTCTCTTTCTTTCTCTTTCTCACACACTCACTCTCTCACACATACAGTAGCTCTGGGTGGCCCTGTCTTTTCACTTGATTCTACTAATCAGCTACTTCCTTAAGATCATCTGAGGACTTTAGAATTTAGCTGGTGGTCAAAACTCTCCAGCCCTATCGATGAGTCACACAGACTTCCTGGGCTTTGGGAGAGAGGAAGACCTTATAGGCTTCCATACTACACAGGGATGTCACAGAGCAGATAGCCGTCTCAAGCCCTGTGATGTCCAACAGCCCTGTGCGTTCGCCCTTGTGTGTGTGTGTGTGTGGTCTGACAGTGGCGGTGGCTGTTCTTTTGTTTACCTCAAAGCATTAAAGAGATAGGAAGGAAATGAACGGAGAGATGGAGGGCTTCCTCTGTACCTTTTGTATCTGCCACTATCAGACCCTGCAATTGATTTTGATGCTACTTTGTTGTGGTGCGGGCTCAGCGGCCACACTCTCTTGTTAGCATAACACTAGGAGTCAATAATAGAAGGATATTACTTAATGCGTCTATTGATTCTCCGTTGTGTTGGAGTATAAAAGGTGTGTGTCTACATTATGGGATGTAGAGGAAGCTGACCCTCCTCTCCCGATGACTCACTTTAATTACTGTGGCAACAATGTCTTGGAGTGGCGCTCGGAGGGTAAAGGGGTGTAATTGTGTACATATACACTTGTTCTCCTTCAATTACCGTTCTACCCCCTGTATTGACTGGGAGAGAACACACACACAGGCAAAGTGAAGGTTGTAGATTCAGTCAGAGAGCATTATGAAACGTAACAATAAAGCAAAAAGGCAGAGGAAGCCCTTGACACTCTCAAGATCACTGTTCTGACTGGTTATGAAGTCACCCAGGTAAGTTCCCAGGTCATAATCCCAGAGAGCTTCCCAGTCAGGAAGGCCTCAAAAGTTCAGCTTTTATGAACTCAACACTATGAGCTGCTGTCCACCAAAAGTGAACTTCAGATAAAACTCAATTGATTTCCACCTATGAATTATTGGTAGTAAATCACAAAGTCACAGCCTAGCCTACTTTCTCTAAAAACACTTCTGGTTTCTGACTCTCCAAGCCATGGCAGATATGAAGTCTGTACTGCCTGTACTATAGAACCACCGATGATGGCTTGTGATAATGAATAACTGTCTAGACTTCATACTTGCTGATATGAGTTTTTGGAGGTTTGAGGGGTGACTGAGTGGAGTTTTTCTAATCAATGGTCGAGTCTGCGGGGAGCGACCGCGACATGAATTAAACCCTGAGTAGTTGAGCTTTGGGCTAACAACCTCAGTTGAGTTATTCCCCTCAGTTATGACCGTAAGGTCACTGCCAACAACCTGTCTACAGGGACCTCTCAATCATCCATCTGGCTCTTCATCTCCACCCCCCCCCAACACACACACAGTATGCATACACATGGTACGCATACTCGGCACACGCGGGCACACACACACACACACACACACACACACACACACACACACACACACACACACACACACACAAACACTAATATGTAGCTAAACAGTAAAAAGTTGTGTGTCTTCTCTCTCATTGAGAGAAAAGGTCTGATACTGTATCAATGGTTAAAGACAACCTCTACATGCGGTGCTCTCAGATGTGTGGTTCTGCCATAGTGGGGTTTTACATCCAAGCAGGGTCTACAGTGTAGAATTTACCCCTTCCCCAATAATTTGGAGTAGGAGGAAATCAACTCATAAATGGCGGCATTTTATGTCTGGCCACAAAGATAAAGTACAGTGCTTTCAGAAGGTATTCACAGACCTCGACTTTTTCCACATTTTGTTGTGTTACAGCCTCAATTTCAAATACATTAAATTGAGATTTTGTGTCACTGGCCTACACACAATACCCAATAATGTCAAAGTGGAAATATGTTTTTAGAAATGTTTACAAATTAATAAAAAATGTAAAGCTGAAATGTCTTGAGTCAATACGTATTCAACATCTTTGTTTTGGCAAGCCTAAATAAGTTCAGGAGTAAAAATGTGCTTAACAAGTCACATAATAAATTGCTTGTACTCACTCTGTGTGCAATAATAGTTTTTAACGTGATTTTTTTAATGACTACCTCATCTCTGTAACCCACACATAGAATTATTTGTAAATCCCTCAGTCCAGCAATTAATTTCAATTACAGGTTCAACCAACAAGACCAGGGAGGTTTTCCAATGGTTTGCAAAGAAGGGCACCTAATGTTAAATAGATACAAAATAAAATAAAAAGCAGACATTGAATATCCCTTTGAGCATGGTGAAGTTATTAATTACACTTTGGATGGTCCATCAATACACCCAGTCACTACAAAGATATAACTTAGTTGCCGGATAGGAAGGAAACCACTCAGGTATTTCACCATGAGGGCAATGGTGACTTTAAAACAGTTAGTTTAATGGCTGTGATAGGACAAAACAACATTACTAATCCACAATACTAACCTAAATGACAGAGTGAAAAGAAGGAAGCCTGTATAGAATAAAACATATTCCAAAACATGCAATAAGGCACTAAAGTAATACTATGAAAAATGTGCCAAATAAATGAACTTTGTGTCCTGAATACAAAGCGTAATGTTTGGGGCAAATCCAACACAACGTCACTATCACTCTTCATATTTTCAAGCATGGTGGTGGCTGCATCATTTTATGGGTATGCTTGTTGTCGACAACGACAAGGGAGTTTTTTAGGATAAAAATAAACAAGACTAGAGCTAAGCACTGACAAAGTCATAGAGGAAAACCTGGTTCAGTCTGCTTTCTGACAGTCATAGACAAATTCACCCTTTTTTTATACTGAGTTACAGTTCATATAAGGAAATCAGTCGATTGAAATAAATCCATTAGGCCCTAATCTATGGATTTCAGAAGACTGGGAATACAGATATGCATATGTTGGTCACAGATACCTTTAAAAAATAAGGTAGGGGCATGGATCATAAAACCAGTCAGTATCTGGTATGACCACCATTTGCCTCATTCAGCGTGACACATTTCCTTTGCATAGAGTTGATCAGGCTGTTGATTGTGGCCTGTGGAATGTTGTCCCACTCCTCTTCAATGGCTGTGCGACGTTGCTGCATATTGGCGGGAACTGTAACACGCTGTCGTACACGTCGATCCAGACCATCCTAAACATGCACAATGGGTGACATGTCTGGTGAGTATGCAGGCCATGGAAGAACGGTGACATTTTCAGCTTCCAGGAATTGTGTAGAAGGTGATCCTTGCGACAAGGGGCTGTGCATTATCATGCTGAAACATGAGGTGATGGCGGCGGATGAATGGCACGACAATGTGCCTCAGGATCACGTCACGGAATCTCTGTGCAAACAAATGTTAATCGATAAAATGCAATTGTGTTCTGCCCATAACATAACCCCACCGCCACCAAGGGGCACTCTGTTCACAGCAAACCACTCGCCCACACGACGCCATACACGTGGTCTGCGGTTGTGAGACCGGTTGAACGTATTGCCAAATTCTTTAAAATGACGTTGGTAGAGAAATGAACATTCAATTCTCTGGTAACAGCTCTGGTGGACATTCCTGCAGTCAGCATGCCAACTGCACGCTCCCTCAAAACCTGAGACATCTCTGGCATTGTGTTGTGTGATAAAACGGCACATTTTAGAGTGGCCTTTTATTGTCCCCAGCACAAAGTGCTCCTGTGTAATGATCATGCTGTTTATTCAGCTTCTTGATATACCACACCTGTCAGGTGGATGTATTATCTTGGCAAAGGAGAAATGCTCACTAACAGGGATATAAACAACATTTGTGCGTATGGAACATTTCTGGGATCTTTTATTTCAGCTCATGAAACATGGGACCAACATTTTACATGCTGCATTTATATTTTTGTACAGTATAAATAAGCTAGAAAATTAATGGCAAGACTTGAAGATGGCTGTCTAGCAATGATCAACAACCAACTTGACAGAGCTTGAAGACCTTTACAAAGAATACTTTGCAAATATTGTGCAATCCAGGTATACAAAGCTCTTAAAGACTTACCCACAAAGACTCTCAGCTGTAATCGCTGCCAGGGGTGCTTCTACAAAGTAGTGGGTGTTTATTTTCAATTAATTAGCAAAATGTCACATTTTCTAAAGACATGTTTTCACTTTGTTATTATAGGGTATTGTGTGTAGATGGGTGTGAAAGTATATTTAATCCTATTTGAAGTCAGGCTGTAACAAAACAAAATGTGGAATAAGTCAAGGGTATTAATACTTTCTGAAGGTACTGTATGGTTTATATATTTTCTATAGTAACCCAGCACCTAAATTGAAGGCTAGGCACTGAGATTAACTTTGAAGTATAGACTGCTGTAGCAAGGTGGAGAAGTGATTATCAATAATTCTACAACTTGAAAAAGTATACCATAAAGGAGAGTTTAAAACTAAGAGAACAGATTCATTCCACACTCAATTCAAGTGTCATTTCCTCAACACAAGACAAAAATAGAATGTTATCCAGTCCTTTAATATTGAATAAATTTGCAAAATAGTTGAGAATGACAACACTCTCTCCCCCCTTCTCTGAGGGACCTATGACAGTCTGTGTCCCTCCCTCCCTCCTTTCCTCCTGAGACAGTTTGATTCACAGTAAAGGCATCAGCATGCTTCAGTGATAGTACTGTTTGTCCATAAATACGCTAGTTAGAATTAATCTAAGAAAACAAAATAAATCTGTCATTAAATTTGACATTTTTGCCGAAGAGATCTAGGATGTTTGGTGCAGTATTTTTTTTATGAGAAAATTTGCATGAAAATGAGTCGTCTCTCGTTGAATGACAACAACGACTTTATTAAAGAATCCTTACTGTTGACCAATCACAGATGGAGGGGCGTAGACTTCGGCTCCGAACTTTGACTTGCCTCCAGAAAAAAATGTATGCTTGAACAGCCGAAAAAAGCCTCACCGAAGTCTAAAACGAAAATAATTTTCACAAAATCTCGTCATAATACACTATATATACAAAAGTATGTGCATACTCCTTCGAATTAGTGGATTCGGCTATTTCAGCCACAACCGTTGCTGACAGGTGTATAAAATGCAATCTCCATAGACAAACATTGGCAGTAGAATGGCCTTACTGAAGAGCTCAGTGACTTTCAACGTGGCACCGTCGTAGGATGCCACCTTTCCAACAAGTCAGTCCGTCAAATTCTGCCCTGCTAGAGCTGCCCCTGTCAACTGTAAGTGCTGTTATTGTGAAGTGGAAACATCTGGGAGCAACAGGCTCAGCTGTGAAGTGGTAGGCCACATATGCTCACAGAACAGGACCGCCGAGTGCTGAAGCGCGTATCGTGTAAAAATCATCTGTCCTTGATTGCAACACTCACTACCGAGTTCCAAACTGCCTCTGGAAGCAACGTCAGCACAGGAACTGTTCGTCGGGAGCTTAAAAAAATATGTTTCCATGGCCGAGCAGCTGCACTCAAGCCTAAGATCACCATGTGCAATGCCAAGCTTCAGCTGTAGTGGTGTAAAGCTCACCGCCATTGGACTCTGGAGTAGTGAAAACGCATTCTCCAGAGTGATGAATCACGCTTCACCATCTGGCAGTCCGACTGACAAATCTGGGTTTGGCAGATGCCAGGGGAACGACACCTGCCCCAATGCATAGTGCCAACTGTAAAGTTTGGTGGAGGAATAATGGACTGGAGCTGTTTTTCATGGTGTCGGGCTGGGCCCCTTAGTTCCAGTGAAGGGAAATCTTAATGCTACAGCATACAATGACATTCTAGATGATTCTGTGCGTTTGTGGTAACAGTTTGGGGAAGGCCCTTTCCTGTTTCAGCATGACAATGCCCCCATGCACAAAGCGAGGCCCATACAGAAATGGTTTGTCGAGATAGGTGTGGAAGAACTTGACTGGCACTGAACTCAAACCCCATCGAACACCTTTAGGATGAATTGGAATGCCGACTGCGAGCCAGGCCTAATCGCCCAACATCAGTGCCTGACCTCACTAATGCTCTTGTGGTTGAATGGAAGCAAATCCCCGCAGCAATGTTCCAACGTCTAGTGGAAAGCCTTCCCAGAAGAGTGGAGGCTGTTATAGCAGCAAAGGGGGGACCAACTCCATATTAATGCCCATGATTTTGGAATGAAATATTGGACAAGCAGGTGTCCACATACTTTTAGTCATGTAGTGTATATGCACAAACTCTATCGAACTGTTTCGGCTGGGAAGCATGCGGACGCTTTAACTCACTTTAAGGAGATCTCAGCGGTGTCCGAATTAGCCCACTTTCACACATTAATATTTAATCTCCAGCTGAGCCAAATGGCCTTGTGACAACACACAGCAGTACCTCACTGTCTTTGTCTGTTGCTCTCACTGGGGGATGTTTGTCTTGGAGACCTCTCCTTTCTCTTCTTCTCGCCTCTTCTCTTCCTCTATGCCTCCCCTACATTCTCCGTCAGACTGGGAAGGATTATACTGTGTTTGCCAAGTCTGCTCTCGACATGCTTCCAAAGGTACATTCAGTCACACAAGGTTCAGAAAGGATTTCTTTACACTAGTGGTTATTGTATCAGGAGGAGCACATTTTAAATTTTAACATTTTTAGTCATTTAGCAGACGCTCTTATCCAGAGCGACTTATAGTTTAGTGAGTGCATACATTTTTCATACACATCTTCCTTTCAAACATGAGAGTCACACGTATGTTGTGAAGTCAAGGTGAGATCTCGGTGAGGTTGGCTGTGTGTTTTCGAGCCTGTAGAATGCAGGCTGTAGAATGTCACATATAGAATGTTCTCCATCGAGTGGCAACATATGTGTTCTGTTGCACAGTTAGTGCTTGTTTTCATGAAAGCCAGAGAAAAGTGCAAAGCAAGGTCAGTGAATGTGTACTTATTGGTTATGCTGGTGTGTGTGGGTGTGTTTGGTCTATGTGAGCCGCTGAGCCTCAACAGGGCTGCATTGTGCCATTAGAGCGGCAGTATGCTAGGGGAGGGTTTAACCTGTGTTGAAATTCTCTCTCTGCAGTCAGCCCATCTGCTCCCTCCACGCTGCTCTCCAACACTTCCTCCATATGGAACGCCATGCGTCCGTGGGCACTCACAAGACATTCTAATTGATTATTGTTGCCTGCTTTAGTTGCTTTTTTAAACGACTTTCATATGCGTGTGTGAAACTGTGTGCGTGTAATAACAATGATCTGCTACATTAATTCCTGTTCACACTGTCTAACCACGTTCATGTGGGATTATTCGATTTATATCAGGTTGGTATTAGCCATGCCATGACAGCCATGCTGTGTGCTGGGGCCTTATTATAGAGTGTAGTCATTGGTTGGGTCCTGTATCCGCTCTCACAGGTAGTTACTGTGGACAGACCTGACTAGAGGTGGAAACGCCTGCAGCCAGCACTTGGGTTATTCCCATGTGTGTCAGTCTGTATGAGTGTGTGTGTGTCGCATTAATGCAGGCAGGATCAGGGCATGGCATGTACAGACTTAGGGCTTCTGCTGCTGACTGCTGTACAGTACGGCGGTGGTGCTGCCACACATCACAGGTGAAATGTCAAACAGGCTACATAACGCAGCAGCCCTCCACAGCTGTTCACACAGAGAAGTTAATGTGTGAATTACAATTGTATTAGCAATATGACTGACTGGACTGAAAAAGGGTCAATCTGACTTTTGAAGGTGGGCTACCATTGAGTGTGTGTGAGTGTGCCAGAGAGAATGACGAAGTGTGTGTTTGTATGTGATGGATGTTCATTCATTGCTTCTTCTCACCCCCCCCCCCCCCCACACACTGTTCCTAAAACCCCTCACATACACATTCACACTGTTCCCATCCTTCCCTCCCTCTAAGCTCCACTCGTCCAAATTATCCTTGTTGCACAGAGCATGAAATTAGCAAGTGGCTCTGTGTGAATGCATTAGCATGGGGGTGTTAAGGAGCAGAAGACCCCCCCCCCCCCCCCCCCCTCTGTGTAACCAGGAAGATAGAAACACAGTATGCATGGTGCATAATGTGTGCTGCTACATAGGTCTGGGAATTGCCAGGGACCTCACGATACGATATTATCACAATATTTAGGTGCCGATACGATATGTATTGCGATTCTCATGATTCTATATGTATTGCGATTCAATTCTGTGATTTTATTGCAATTCCATTTTCCAAAAATATTTCTCACCATATGTCTGCTGCAGAGGAACAAGAGAGTGCCATGAGAAATAGTTTTTTGCTCAAATAAAAGTGCTAAAAACAAATTGGCTCTCTATTTAAAAAGAAGATGGAGAACAAGCTATAAAATAAAAATGCTGGAGTTTTGGTACGATAATGTCAAAATGATACGCTATATCGTAAAAAATAATATCCCGATATGTAACTGTATACATTTTTGACCCCATCACTACTGCTACACTGCTCCATTGTAAAAGATCCCCGAGGCAGAGAGGTAGATTCCCTACTTTTTGTAGAAGGTACCCCGCTCACTCAACGTCATTGAAATACATTGAGTTTCCATGTAGGCCTATTTGGCAGAGAAACTGAAGCGAACTGTAGCCTATTGCTTGTTTCTGTTTTAGTCTTTTATTAAAGAATGTAAAACAATGTTGTCCGTTTGCTGCTTTTCATGAAATCATGCATACCTGTTCTTTATATGGCCAAAAACAACTTTGTTCATATGGGCATAAGATAGTTATCAGAAAGGTTTAGGCAGAACTGTGCTAGCTGTTGGAATGGTTCACAGCATATCTGCCCTATTAATAGGTGGCGTGTCCAATTGAAGCTTCCCCTAAAGTAAATTGCCAAAATTACAGTATATAAATAAATACAATCCTTCAAAACACTACACCAGAGAGCATGATTTTGCGACAGATAATCAGTAGCTTCTTTTAGAAAATAGCTGAGGATTGTTTTAAATCACAAGGCCAGGGCATTTCCTACAGTCGGAAAGTGCGCAAATTGGGCACCTTGCGTAACATAGCAAATAGATGATTGTTGATTTGCGGCTGTCAGTGAAAAGCATCTAAAATAGGCAATTTATTGAGCGAACAGTAGCTTATTGGGAGAGCATCAGCCATATCCCCGGTGAGTGCGTTCCATGCATCGGCAGGACAGAGAAACTACGTCTGGTAAGACGAGGGGCGGGGGTGTGTGTGTCTATTTGTCAATAACAGCTGGTGTGCAATGTCTAATATTAAAGAAGTCTCAAGGTATTGCTCGCCTGAGGTAGAGTACCTCATGATAAGCTGTAGACCACACTATCTGACTTTAGTTTATTTGGTAAATATTTTCTTAACTCTTTCTTGAACTGCATTGTTGGTTAAGGGCTTGTAAGTAAGCATTTCATGCTAATGTCTACACTTGTTGTATTCGGCACATGTGACAAATAAAGTTTGATTTGATTTGAAATGCGATGATAGATGCATGAGATACTTATCATAAAGATTTTGAAAAAATATATATATATATATTTTGCTTACCCTAACTTGAAACTCACGTGCTGCCAATGGCCCTACTTTTACTTAAAATGTGCGAGTGTTATCGTTGACAATGGTATAGCCAACATTTGTCTGTTCTGATTGTTCCTTATTTATTTTCCTTTATTTTGGTTGACTATATTGTCACAGATTACTGTAATATTTTTCCTTAGTACATTATGTCTATCCAGAGAGAGATAAGGAAAGTGAGAATGACAGATGGAGACTGCAGGGCTTAGAGAGAGAGAGAAGTAATGAGAGAGATGGAGAGAGACAGCGCAACAGAGATATTGAGGGACATTGAGTAAGGAAGAGAAAGAGTGTGTACCTCTGCAGGGCACCGGAATGGGAAAATGATCCTCAGGGATGTGGCCCCTCGCCCCAGCCCCTTTACACCTCCCCTCCATTCCCCCAGAGGCCTCCTAATTATTGGCTGATTGGTGACACAGAGAGCCAATCCCCAGAAGGCACAGACCGGGTTAGAGGCAGGGTCAGCCACACGGCCCCAAGCATCAATACTTCATCTGTTCTGCTCTCTATAAAAAACAGAATTCTGCCGCTTCGCTCACTCCATCTCTCTAGACCTCTCTTCTGATGCACTGTTCTCTATCTTTCTCGTCCTCTCACCTCCACTGCACTGTTCGCTTCATCCCTCTGTCCTTTTCCTATGCTGTAGACATACAAACACACTGACAAGCTGTGTCGGAATCCATTCAGGACTGAGCTTTCACATGTGATGATACACATTGACACACAGAACCCAACACACACAGTAAAAACCTTGCTGTGTTTTCACAGTGCTCTGGCCTGCAGTATGCTGCAGCGTTTCGGCAAGTGCTTAACCCCCTGTGTATGAAGTGTTGCTGCTGAACTGACCGCTCGCACGCACATATGCACACACACACACACACACACACACACACACACACACACATCCTTCCCATGGGTGTCCTCTGTCTCCCTCAGGATACAGGCCTTTAGTAGCTTTTTTCTCAGCTTGAGTTTTTCCTCACACACACACACACACATCACCCACTACCTCACCTCTCCTGACTACTCTCACCTTCAGGGTTTGAATCCTGGTGTGTGTGTTTAGTCCCACATCAAACAGGACAATTTAATGTTGAGATGAGAGCGACAGCTAACGATGCAGTTTGGAGCTCCTGACTCCGACTCTGCACCTCTCTTTTATTTATTTATTTTAATTTTTTTTATTTCACCTTTATTTAACCAGGTAAACCAGTTGAGAACAAGTTCTCATTTACAACTGCGACCTGGCCAAGATAAAGCAAAGCAGTGCGATAAAAACAACAACACAGAGTTACATATGGGGTAAAACAAAACAAAGTCAAAAATACAACAGAAATACATATAATATACAGTGTGTGCAAATTTAGCAAGTTATGGAGGTAAGGCAATAAAATAGGCTATAGTGCAAAATAATTACAATTAGTATTAACACTGGAATGATAGATGTGCAAGAGATGATGTGCAAATAGAGATACTGGGGTACAAATGAGCAAAATAAATAACAATATAGGGATGAGGTAGTTGGGCGGGCTAATTTCAGATGGGCTGTGTACAGGTGCAGTGATCGGTAAGGTGCTCTGACAACTGATGCTTAAAGTTAGTGAGGGAGATAAGTGTCTCCAGCTTCAGAGATTTTTGCAATTTGTTCCAGTCATTGGCAGCAGAGAACTGGAAGGAATTGCGGCCAAAGGAGGTGTTGGCTTTGGGGATGACCAGTGAGATATACCCGCTGGAGCGCAGACTACGGGTGTGTGCTGCTATGGTGACCAATGAGCTAAGATAAGGCGGGGATTTGCCTAGCAGTGATTTATAGATGGCCTGGAGCCAGTGGGTTTGGCGACGAATATGTAGTGAGGACCAGCCAACAAGAGCGTACAGGTCACAGTGGTGGGTATTATATGGGGCTTTGGAGACAAAACGGATGGCACTGTGATAGACTACATCCAATTTGCTGAGTAGAGTGTTGGAGGCTATTTTGTAAATGACATCGCCGAAGTCAAGGATCGGTAGGATAGTCAATTTTACGAGGGCATGTTTGGCAGCATGAGTGAAGGAGGCTTTGTTGCGAAATAGGAAACCGATTCTAGATTTAACTTTGGATTGGAGATTCTTAATGTGAGTCTGGAAGGAGAGTTTACAGTCTAACCAGACACCTAGATATTTGTAGTTGTCCACATACTCTAGGTCAGACCCGTCGAGAGTAGTGATTCTAGTCGGGTGGGCGGGTGCAAGCAGCGTTCGGTTGAAGAGCATGCATTTAGTTTTACTAGTGTTTAAGAGCAGTTGGAGGCTACTGAAGGAGTGTTGTATGGAATTGAAGCTCGTTTGGAGGTTTGTTAACACAGTGTCCAATGAAGGGCCAGATGTATACAAAAAGGTGTCGTCTGCGTAGAGGTGGATCTGAGAGTCACCAGCAGCAAGAGCGACGTCATTGATATACACAGAGAAAAGAGTCGGCCCAAGAATTGAACCCTGTGGCACCCCCATAGAGACTGCCATAGGTCCAGACAACAGGCCCTCCGATTTGACACATTGAACTCTATCTGAGAAGTAGTTGGTGAACCAGGCGAGGCAGTCATTTGAGAAACCAAGGCTATTTAGTCTGCCAATAAGAATGCGGTGGTTGACAGAGTCGAAAGCCTTGGCCAGGTCAATGAAAACGGCTGCACAGTACTGTCTATTATCGATCGCGGTTATAATATCGTTTAGGACCTTGAGCGTGGCTGAAGTGCACCCATGACCAGCTCGGAAACCGGATTGCATAGCGGAGAAGGTACGGTGGGATTCGAAATGGTCGGTGATCTGTTTGTTGACTTGGCTTTCAAAAACTTTTGAAAGGCAGGGCAGGATGGATATGGGTCTGTAACAGTTTGGATCTAGAGTGTCACCCCCTTTGAAGAGGGGGATGACCGCGGCAGCTTTCCAATCTCTGGGGATCTCAGACGTTACGAAAGAGAGGTTGAACAGGCTAGTAATAGGGGTTGCGACAATTTCGGCGGCTAGTTTTAGAAAGAAAGGGTCCAGATTGTCTAGCCCAGATGATTTGTAGGGGTCCAGATTTTGCAGCTCTTTTAGAACATCAGCTGTCTGGATTTGTGTGAAGGAGAAGCGGGGGGGGGGCATGAGCAAGTTGCAGCGGAGGGTGCAGAGCTGGTGGCCGGGGTAGTGGTAGCCAGGTGGAAAGCATGGCCAGCCGTAGCAAAATGCTTGTTGAAATTCTCGATTATTGTAGATTTATCAGTGGTGATAGTGTTTCCTAGCCTCAGTGCAGTGGGCAGCTGGGAGGAAGT
This sequence comes from Coregonus lavaretus, assembly GCF_964263955.1. Classification (NCBI taxonomy): domain Eukaryota; kingdom Metazoa; phylum Chordata; class Actinopteri; order Salmoniformes; family Salmonidae; genus Coregonus; species Coregonus lavaretus. Next base: position 1,178,370 of record NC_140006.1, read on the forward strand.
GCTCTTATTTTCCATGGACTTTACAGTGTCCCAAAACTTTTTGGAGTTGGTGCTACAGGATGCAAATTTCTGTTTGAAAAAGTTAGCCTTTGCTTTCCTAACTGCTTGTGTATATTGGTTCCTAACTTCCCTGAAAAGTTGCATATTGCGGGGGCTATTTGATGCTAATGCAGTACGCCACAGGATGTTTTTGTGCTGGTCAAGGGCAGTCAAGTCTGAGGAGAACCAGGGGCTATATCTGTTCTTAGTTCTGTATTTTTTGAATGGGGCATGTCTATTTAAGATTGAGAGGAAATTACTTTTAAACAACAAAGTCTCTCCTCTGATCACATAGAGAACATCAGTACTATACACCATGTCTGCAGGTCAGGCCCGCTCAGCCAAGCCCAGGCCTGTCTTCTCCAATATTGTGTCTCTGACACCAGGACTGGCACCAGGAATAACAATAGGGAAGGAGCTTGGATATGGAAGTCTGGAAGTTTGACGGCACACTATAGAGAAACTTAAAGTCAGTAATTATCAGAGGGTGTACTGTAGTCTGTTAGTGTGAAGACTTATATGGAGGTTGAGGTAGGCTGTATGAAGGGCTGAGGGAGGAAGATAGAGTTGAATGGAGGGATATTGAGAGAGAGAGAGAGAGTACAGAGAGAGTGAGATGAGATATAGACCCAGAGAAATGTTGAGAACATGGGGCTGAGGTAATCACGGGCCGATTGGTGATCACCGTCTCACTCCCAGAAGTCCCTCTGTGAATAAAGTGTGTGTGTCTGTGTGTGTGCGCGACTGACTCCTACCCATCAGCTGGTCAGATTAAAGCTGTGAGGGTAGACCAATAGGCAATCATCAGCCAGACCATAACTCAGTCTGCACTACGCTTCACTCTCTCCCTCTCTCTCTCTTTCCCTTTCTTACTCACTCACTTTATCTATCTGTATCTCTGTTTTTCTTCCTTCGCTGTCTGTCAGTTTGTCTGTCTCGGTCTCTCTCGTCTTAATCTTTAGCGTGTAGGCGTGCGCGTGTGTGTGTGTAAGATAAGTGTCCTTGTAGTGAGGCGTCTTTATGTGGCCCTCGTACATCTTTAAACAGGTTGTGCTGAAGAGGGCCTGGCACACTGACATGGGGAGGAAACCAGGCCACTGAGAGAGGGATGGAGAGAGAGAGAAAGAAAGAGACGGTGGTTGAGAGGGAAGAAGAGGAGAGAAAGAGACAGAGGATAAGAAAGAGAGAGAGTGCAAAGATGTGTAGAGACAAAACAAAGGCACAGAGTAGGAAGGAGAAAAGGACAAGGAAAGGCATAGAGAGAGAAGGCGAAAGAGAGCATCCAGTGCCTTTTATTTTATTGTGGTCATTAATTAAGGTCCCATCATGGTCCCATTCCCCCGGGGAGAGGTGAGAGAGAAACAATTAAAATGATCTATGAGTAGACGCTGCTGCAGTTAACTGACACTTAAAGGAAAACTTTCTTCATTAGTCCACTGTTGATACAGTCCCAAAATGTTTTGTCAGCAGTCAAGTTCTCAAGATATTGCAAAACACATCATCACTTTGCTTCCTGAAAGTCCAATATTTTGAAAACCTGACTGCTGACATGCAAAACATTTTGGGACTGTATCAAATCAAATTGTATTGGTCACATACACATATTTAGCAGATGTTATTGCGGGTGTAGTGAAATGCTTTAGCTCCAACAGTGCAGTAGTATCTAACAATTCACAACAAATACATATAAATCTAAAAGTAAAAGAATGGACTTAAGAAATATATAAATAAAAGGACGAGCAATGTGGCATTGTATTTAATAACACAAAAAACGTTATGGGCTAATAATGTAAGAAATAACAACAACAAAAAATACTGCAAAGTTGCTTAGGAGCTAGAAGCAGAGCTGCCATGTCTGTTGGCACCATCTTACTCCGTATCAACAGTGGACTAATGAAAGAAATATCAATATATTGTGTATTTTTTACTTTAAGGTGTGCCCTGGCATCACTGCCATGTACTGTATAATTTCACCCACTAGTCTAGTTTACCATTAATACTGGCTGCTTAGTGAAAATGACAGAGTATGAAGTTAGAGAGGTTTGGATTCTGAAAAAAGACTCAAACCTTTGTCTCGTATGTTTTAGAAGCTTTATGAGGGAATTGTATGGAGTAGCAACTGTTTAGCGAGTAGGAACTTGGATAGTAACTAGAGTGAAGCTACCATATATCATGCTTCATAATATGTACATAGCATAGATGTGTTGGAAGTTCTATGTACCCTACACAGGTATATCCATATTAACAGTCTGCACTCTGCAGTGTGTCAAACCTGTATATGTTTTAAACTCAATGTGAAGGGAATGTTTCCACAGCCGAAGCTCCATGTTAGTTACCCTTGAAGAGCACTATCCCTGTCCTGTCTGTCCTGCCTGTTTATTGGAATGAAGAAGGAACACAGCCATTGATTTTCATTACGTTCTCTCCGTGTCTGGCATAAACGACGATCCGTCAACCCCTCGCTGTGAATACGAAATCACCCTCGCCCTGTGCTTTGCTTCACTGTGCTGCGCCACCAAAATGTGATTTTCGAACAACCCCCTCGTCTCCAGTGCGAACAGCTTTGGTGCTGACTATTTCCCAGGAAAGTGGGAATAATTCCCTTCCTCAGAGGATCTTGACAATGCGCTGCATCTGTAAGAGACGTCCCTGGCCCAGTCTGACCCAATGTGGTTATTGGGTTATTGCTTAGTGTGAGCTGCTCTCTCGCTCCCAGACACACACGTGTATGCACACACATACACACACACACACACACACACACACACACACACACACACACACACACACACACACACACACACACACACACACACAGTATGCACACTCTCTCTCTCTGCTCCATCTCATCTCTTTGCTCTCTCTCTCTGAGACTGTTTGAATGTGGATTTTGGCTGAGATAATATGCAAATATACATATGCAGATGAGTTGACTGGATGTTGAGAGTTTGTGAAGACCAGTATTACTGTAAGCACTTGAACATCTTGTCCCATTTCCACTCCTTTAGTCCTTCAGTCTGTTTTAAGAGCTTTAATTCGCCTGGATAGCCCTTTAGACGAGGGCTATCCAGGGCTATAGACGAGGGCCATCTCACACTCTCTCTCTCTCTCTCACTTTAATTTCTCTCCTTTATTCAGCACTGTAAAAGCGGGCCTGGAAATGTAATGAGCGTCTGAAAGAAGGGAGGAGAAACAGGAAAGGGCAAATTTAACAAGGATTTGTCTTTCAGCTCCTAGTCGAGTGTAAATTCTCTGATTGTGACTTTTTTTCCGTTTTCTCTCGCTCTGCCAGGCGTCCAAATTCCCACTCTGAGAGTAGATTTAAGTCTTCCTATCAAACATAATGTCAAGGTAGAGTAGGCCTAAGTGGAGAGATGGATATGGAGGGCACTGGGAGGATGCTACAGTATTATCTTCACTGTCGCTCTACTGCTGCTTTCTAATGCTGTCTGTTCAATACTGAGTTCATTGTCAAAATAACTCAGGATATGTTAGAATATTTGTTTAGTTGTGTAATTCTCTCTCTCTCTCTCTCTCTCTCTCTCTCTCTCTCTCTCTCTCTCTCTCTCTCTCTGCAGGCTGAACCAGAGGGATTCTCTCACTTCCATCTCTACGTGTGTGCTGCTTTCCTGGTACGATGGAGGAAAGAGATTCTGGACGAGAGAGATTTCCAGGTAAGAGAGAGAAGTGATGGAAATGTATGTTGTCATACCACCTTTTACTGAGGTCCTGGGTGAGAAAAATACCCCCTTTTAATAGTGATGATTCCATTGCTTTTTATTTGAAAGAGTGAGGTCTCTGACTATTCCCATGTTCCTCTATTTAAGAAAGGGTGTCATTTGGGCTTTGGTCATTTGGCCACAAAGGGTGCTGTTTAAAAGTAGTGCACTTGTTTATACAGGGAATAGGGTGGCATTAGAGACTGTGCCACTAAGTATGAATGTGAGTCCCAGTAGGGCTGAGCATAGTGTGCCAGCCAGTGTCCTCTTCTCTCCAGCACATCCCAGCCCAGCACCACCCTCATCATTAACTACAGGGATCAGGGGTCACATTGGCTGCATTAGTAGGATGACAGCAGCAGCTGCTGCAAGGTGACATTGGCATGAAGCAGGAATCAGACTTTGGGCCCTGGCCCCTAGTTCCTCTCTTCTTTTCTCTCCGTTTCTCTTATTGACGTTGTATCTTCTCTCCTCTCTTGAAAAAGACCTCTCAACCACAATCGAGAAAAGAGTTTTGGGTCAATGGATGCTTCTTCAGCTTTAATAAGACACGTTTCCAAGTTCTCCTTTCCTCTCCCTCCTAGTCCCTCCCTCTCTTCCTTCCTCCTCTGTGCAGATTGAATTGAAACTGGTGTGTGGTTGACTATGCAGAGGTTCAGTGGTGCATGTCGCGAGGGGCTCAGTGTGTATGTGTGTGTGTGTGTGTGTGTGTGCGCGCACACGTGTGAGCATGCGCCTGTGTGTTTGTGTGTGTGTATGTAAGTCGCAGTTAATTTATAGTGTTGACGGTGCCCACTGATTTAGTATTATCCCTGCTGCACCGCTGCACCACACACACACAGCTTGGCATGCAGACTGCCACCGACGCGCCAGAGGCACTAACACTCGCATCCATCTATCCTCCTTTCCTCCTCCCCTAGGAGAGAGAGGGGAATAGAGGTGGCTCTCTTTTTCTCTGTCTTGATTTCATCACTCTCTCTACCTCTCTCTCCTTTAGACCTCCAGTGTTCCTCTCCTCTCTCGCTCGTCTTTCTTGATCCTTTTTCTCATTTTCTTTTGTACTCCCTCTCTCTCTCTCTCTCTCTCTCTCCCTCCCTCCCTCCATCTCTCTCTCTTTAGCTGAACATACAGTGCATTCGGAAAGTATTCAGACCCCTTGACTTTTTCCACATTTTGTTACGTTACAGCCTTATTCTAAAATGGATTTAAATGTTTTTTTTGCTCATCAATCTACACACGATACCCCATAATGACAAAGCAAAAACAGGTTTTTAGTAATTTTTGCTAATTTATTAAAAATAAAAACTGAAATATTACCTTTACATAAGTATTCAGACCCTTTATTCTGAATACGTATGTAAATAAGATATTTCTGTTTTTAAGTTGTAATACATGTGCAAAAAAAAAGTATAAAAACCTGTTTTCGCTCTGTCATTATGGGGTATTGTGTGTAGATTGCTAAGGATTTCTTTTCATTTAATCCATTTTAGAATAAGGCTGTAAGGTAAGAAAATGTGGAAAAAGTCAAGGGGTTTGAATACTTTCCAAGGCACTGTATGTTCCACAGTCATCACTGATTTACACCCCTACCTTACACCCACTGTGAAACCTCATGAAAACATCTTTACCTTTTTGACCATAGTGCTGAGGGCCATGGGCACTTTTCTCCTTACTTAGTGGGATGGAGGTTTGGCATTTCACTCTGGGGATAAGTGTGATTATACCCTGCAGAGGGAGAGGCATAAAAGAGAGGTATAGGCAGAGAAAAGAGAGAAGTGTGATTATGGGAACTGAAATGAGTGTTCAATCTAAAGGTGTGGATTGGCTATACAATGAGTCACCACGGCGACCGTGTCACAGGATGCGACTTCGGTTAATGTCGCTGTGTGTGTGTGTGTGTGTGTGTGTGTGTGTGATTCTGTGTGTGTGTGATTCTGTGTGTGCGCGAGTCTGTTTCTGTGTGTGCGGCTGACATTCTCCCTGTCAGTGTTCTGTGCGTCCTGCTCTGACAGTTCTTTGACCATCTGCAGCCCTAGCTAGCCTGTCCCCTCCTCTGTACTGACCACTGATGTCCTGACGGCCAGGCCTATTCTTGGCAGAATGGCTGGTAATAAGTTTGACCCAATTAGGCAGCCAGGCAGCGGAGGACCAGAACTTGACAGTCGACCAGAGCTCCCCTCCCAGTCTCAGGTCCATTATGTAGCAGCCAGGCAGGGGAGGACTAGAGCTGGACAGGAGTCACAAGACAGCCAGATCCAGACCCAGACCTTGCCTCCTTCCATCATCCCATCCCCCAGGCCAAGGCCTGCTGTTCAGGCCAACCTGCCTCAAGCAAACACACCCCAGTAATAGGGCTCTGGTCCCCAGAAAATAAACCTACCTCTGGGATTCTTCCCTTCAAACTCACATCCAAGACTGGGTCTTTGGCTTACAGCTAGCTAACCCACATTAGTAGTTGGCTTTGCCCCTATTAAGTGGCTTTGGCTTTGACCTTAGCCTCCATCAAACCAACCTCAGACTAGTTGATAGCCCCAGTAAATCCACCCCACAGTGGGGCTGGTCCCCACCAGCAGACCACCCACCCTGACCCCAGCCCAGCACCAGGCCTTGGCACCATCTCCACAGGTTGGCCAGGCCTCAGAGCCTGCTCCATTACTCCCACACCCAGTCAGTCTCTCTCAGCAGTGACCTTTCCTCTGGGTCTTGTGATTACCATGCAGTGACAGTACAGAGCACACTGACACTTTTCTGCTCTCCTCTCACACTGTACTGTACTCTTCTGGTAGCTCCAGGCTACTCTTGCTCGCACTCTCTGACTGCGTCTCAAATGGTTCTCTTTCCCCTATGGACCTCGTCAAAAGTAGTGCACTATAAAGGGAATAGGGGGGATAATGACAGCTTCTATTGTGGTTCACAGACCTTGTCCTGGTCAGCCTCTCTAATCTCTGAGTATATTTGTATAAATCAAATCAAATTTTATTTGCCACATGCGCCGAATACAACAGGTGTAGACATTACCGTGAAATGCTTACTTACAGCCCTTAACCAATAAAAAAAGTAAAATAAAACAACAACAACAAAAAAGTGTTGAGAAAACAATAAAATAACAGTAGGGAGGCTATATACAGGGTGGTACCGGTGCAGAGTCAATGTGCGGGGGCACCGGCTAGTTGAGGTAGTTGAGGTAATATGTACATGTGGGAAGAGTTAAAATGACTATGCATAAATAATTAAGAGTAGCAGCAGCGTAAAAAGATGGGGTGGGGGTGGGGGGGCAGTGCAAATAGTCCGGGTAGCCAAGATTAGCTGTTCAGGAGTCTTATGGCTTGGGGGTAGAAGCTGTTGAGAAGCCTTTGGACATAGACTTGGTGCTCTGGTACCGCTTGCCGTGCGGTAGCAGAGAGAACAGTCTATGACTAGGGTGGCTGAGTCTGACAATTTTGAGGGCCTTCCTCTGACACCGCCTGGTATAGAGGTCCTGGATGGCAGGAAACTTGGCCCCAGCGATGTACTGGGGTGTACGCACTACTCTCTGTAGTGCCTTGCGGTCAGAGGCCGAGCAGTTGCCATACCAGGCGGTGATGCAACCAGTCAGGATGCTCTCGATGGTGCAGCTGTAGAGATTTTTGAGGTTCTGAGGACACATGCCAAATCTTTTCAGTCTCCTGAGTGGGAATAGGCTTTGTCGTGCCCTCTTCACGACTGTCTTGGTGTGTTTGGACCATGATAGTTCATTGGTGATGTGGACACAAAGGAACTTGAAGCTCTCAAGCTGTTCCACTACAGCCCCGTCGATGAGAATGGGGGTGTGCTCAGTCCTCTCTTTTTTCCTGTAGTCTACAATCATCTCCTTTGTCTTGGTCACGTTGAGGGAGAGGTTGTTATCCTGGCACCACACGGCCAGGTCTCGGACCTCCTCCCTATAGGCTATCTCATCGTTGTCGTTGATCAGGCCTACCACTGTTGTGTCGTCGGCAAACTTAATGATGGTGCTGGAGTCGTGCCTGTCCATGCAGTCATGGGTGAACAGGGAGTACAGGAGGGGACTGAGCAGATGTTATTAGCGTCAGAGCCGGTGTAGTACGATTCAATCTTAGTCCTGTATTGACTCTTTGCCTGTTTGATGGTTCATCAGAGGGCATAGCGGGATTTCTTATAAGCGTCCGCATTAGAGTCCCGCTCCTTGAAAGCGGCAGATCTCCCCTTTAGCTCAGTGCGGATGTTGCCTATAATCCATGGCTTCTGGTTGGGGTATGTACGTACGGTCACTGTGGGGACGACGTCATCGATGCACCTATTGATGAAGCCAGTGACTGATGTGGTGTACTCCTCAATGCTATCTGAAGAATCCCGGAACATGTTACAGTCTGTGCTAGCAAAACAGTCCTGTAGCTTAGCATCTGCGTCATCTGACCACTTTTTTTATAGCTCCCAAGAGCACTGCTTCTGACACAGAGTGCATCAGGTTTATGTGGGTGTGCGCACATGCATGTGCAGACACAATTAAAGAGTTTTCTTGTCGTGTGTGTGTTGACAGAGAGTTGAAGAGTTCACCACGTTTGTGTGTGTGTGTGTGTGCACATGCATGTGTGTGTGTTTATGAGTGTGTGTCTGTGTGACTCCTCTCTCCACTGTGCCTGCCGTCTGCTCTCCTCTTTCTCTCCTCTCCCCCCCTAGCCCCCCTGCAGTGAGCCGCCACAGACAGCCAAATGTCAGAGCCCGCTGGCATGTACTGAGGCCAATATGCAGCAAATGAGCCCTCATTATCTATTTGTTGATCACATAATAGGATGCCTTTTCTCAGGCTAATGAAATGGACACGAAGCCTGCAGTCCAAAATGGTACCCTATTCCCTTTACTGCTTTTGAACAGGGCTCTGGTCAAAAGTTGTGCACTATATAGGGAATAGGGTGCCATTTGGGATTCATCCAGAGATTCCTTTTCCTCCCCGTCTCTGATTAGCTATTACATTTCCCCTGGCCTCTGGTTTCACAGAAAATGTGATAATGTAACTTGTCTACAAATCAGGGCAGAATCTAGACCCACCATCTTGTAATGCATCCTGGACATTACCTTAAAGCTAGAATCCTTCATTGGTGAAACTGCCACGTCCGTTTGAGATATTACAACAACAAAGAAGTTCCTGCAATCAATGAACAATGTTTTCACCTCTGACGTCATCGCACACGCGAAAGAACAGCAGAATATGTACTGCAATATTTTCTACCATGCTGCCGGATGCTCTTCTCCTCCGTTGAATCAACAAAACAAAAAATGATTTAAAAAAAAGGCACTGGGGTGAAAATATCTTTATTGCAGGATATTACCTGTGCTTATACGGCTTATATACAGGCATTACTTAAACAGCAGTTCCTATGCTCATACAGGTTCCTTAGAGCATCATTAGCCAGTCTAAAGTCAGCAGTCTACAAGCAATCTAGCGGTAGCTGCTTTCTTAGCTGGCCATTACCTGTCAGATTCTGTTGTTTTTGTCCTGCCATACACCAGGGGCTGGCTCACCTGACATCTCCCACACACCTTTCCTCCCAGCTTAGCCCTGTACAGAACAGTCTGAGGCCTCACACACTGCCTGTCACCCTCTCTATCTCTGTGTGTCTGTCTCTCTGTCCAGGCTTACTCTCTGGTGAAAGACACCTGTGATCTTTGTGACCAATCGCCCTGAGTCTGAAACCTGTGTAACACGTTTAACTATGGATAGATGGATGGGGTCAGGGAGAAAGAAAATAGAAACAGGTGGAATCAATCTTCCACTGTGTGGTTGTAACAGTTTGATTTAAATCGAGTTTAGTCTCCAATGGTGAGGGCTTTGAGTTGAGACGCTGTCGTGCAGGGGTTGTTACATGGTTCTCCCAGGGTTCTGTAATCTGTATCTGTTCACAGTTCTACACCACAGACCTGGAGCGCTTACCCTGACACACACTTACAGTCACGAGCAATGGCACATACACACACACACACACACACACACACACATGCATGAGATGGCCCCTGCAGCTCCCGCAGCCAATCAAACGTGTGAAGCAGAAAACTTGAAGTTATGTGCTCTCATTATCGACATCATACATGAGTGCAGGCTTTAATTAAAAAGAGAGGATGTATGGCCGTGTGATAACCTGCATGTTAACTCACACTTACAATATCACATTATATAATACACGCCTCTCTCACACGGTATCATTAATTCCAATATTAGACTGCAGTTGCCATAAACGTTTTGGGTGTTTCACCTCACCTCATATGCCATGTCTTCAAATATGCAGATAGGATTTAAAGTAACTGTACAGTGCTATGAAAAAGTTTTTGCCCCCTTTCTAATTTTCTCTACTTTTGCATATTTGTGATACTGAATGTTATCATATCTTCAACCAAAACCTAATATTAGATAAAGGGAACATAAGTGAACAAATAACACAACAATTACATATTATTTCATTTATTTCCTAAACAAAGTTATGCAACACCCAATTCCCCTGTGTGAAAAAGTAATTGCCCCCTTACACTCAATAACTGGTTGTGCCACCTTTAGCTGCAATGACTCCAACCAAATACTTGCTGTAGTTGTTGATCAGTCTCTCAAGTTGCTGTGGAGAAATTTTGGCCCACTCCTCCATGCAGAACTGCTTTAACTCAGTGACGTGTGGGTTTTCAAGCATGAACTGCTCGTTTCAAGTCCTGCCACAACTTCTCAATTGGGATTAGGTCTGGACTTTTGACTAGGCCATTCCAAAACTTCCAATTTGTTGCTTTTTAGAAATTTTCATGTAGACTTGATTGTGTGTTTTGGATCATTGTCTTGCTGCATGACCCAGCTGCGCTTCAGCTTCAGCTCACAGACGGATGGTCTGACATTCTCCTGTAGAATTATCTGATACAGAGCAGAATTCATGGTTCCTTCTATTAAGGCACGTCGTCCAGGTCCTGAGGCAGCAAAGCATCCCCAAACCATCACACCACCACCACTATGCTTGACCTTTGGTATGATGTTCTTACTGTGGAATCCCAAAAGTTATATTTTTGAATCATCTGTCCATAGAACGTTCTTCCAAGAGTCTTGATGATCATCCAGGTGCTTTTTGGCAAACTTGAGTCAACTTTTTGGATGAGATCGGTCCCATTATGCCTGGCAAAAACCAAACTCTGCATTCCACAGTAAGAACATCATACCAAAGGTCAAGCGTGGTGGTGGTGTGATGGTTTGGGGATGCTTTGCTGCCTCAGGACCTGGACGACTCGCCTTAATAGAAGGAACCATGAATTCTGCTCTGTATCAGATAATTCTACAGGAGAATGCCAGACCATCCGTCTGTGAGCTGCGCCCATAGCTTTTGGACTTTATAGCACTCCCAGAAGGCATGAGTCATTGAGTCACTGTTAGTTTTAGACATGACTCTGCCGTTGTGCTGTTAAATTTGTGATTTTTCTGTATATTAGTTTATACTGGATTAAGCTGTCATTTCGTTAGTTTTGTTCCATCTTGTGCCAATATCAGTTCTTTTTAGGTATTGGTTCCAATAGTTTATTTTATTTTTTTCAGAAGAGATTCAGTTGGATAGGCTTTCTGCAATGTTTTGTATATCTTACCTATCATATGAGTATCCTTTTCTTACTCAAATAGAATTCCCTCAACATTGCTCTGACGTCCAAAAGATTTCAGATCAAGATTTCATGATATAAAACTTTTAAGTTGGATTTATTTGAAAATGTCTACTTTGGTCAGTCCAAAATTGCTTGTTTAATTCTGTCATGGAAATAAATGTATTTCCTATTACCAAGTAATTTATGGTTTCTATACCTTTAGTTTTCCATGTGGACCAATTTAAATCGGCGAATTCTGAAAAGCTATCCAAGGATTGTTCCATAGCGGTGTATTTTTAGGGATTGATATTGGTTCTTGTAGAATCTGTTTCATTTTCTTCCATATTGTTATAGTGTTCTTAACTATGAAGTTGTTAATGTTCTTAGCTCCATCCTTTGTAAAAAGACATGTGAAAAGATTCTGGGGATGATCATGTGCATCTTCAATATGTGCCCATTGTCCCTCTTTAGTGCATTTGTGACCGACCGCCTTGATTCAGTCTTATGTATCATAATTTGAAGTTATGTTTTTTACATTAGATAAAAGCAGAGACACAGAGCTACAAAATGGTGTATCATACACTGCATTTAATGGAACAATGGGAAAGTAATTCTGCTTTGAAAGTTGATAAACTTGTAATCTCACTTTTGAGAAAATGTTCTTTGAATGTTTTGTTACCTTGTGAAGAGCTCTTCTTTGTCTACACCGATTCAGCATCGTTCACACCCTCTTAAGATTTAGCCCCACCCATCTCGTTTCGCTCTCGGAGCGTTCAGAGCGCACACTTGACGCTCTGGCCGATGAGTAGGGTTGATACAAGCGTTCCGACCTCACAACGGCAGTCAAGCACCCAAGCTAACATTGGCTAGCTTGCTATTTACTTTCAGACACAAAATTGGGATTATGGTTCATTGTTTACCTCTGGATAACATGAAAACAGCCTAACCAGCTCTGCTGGCAACAATGTAATTACGTTTTTTTGCTGACACCGGCCATATTCAACGGGTATTGTGTGTTCATAAATTCATCAGTTATTCTGCGCTCTGGCATACTCAGACTGAATTTACGAACGCACCCGAAATGGTTACTTGTATAGTGGAGTCTTTTGTTAAGACATGTCGCTAGCTGGCTAGGTAAACAATGAACCTAGCTAGGTAAACAACATGTAAGATCATACACGTGACGCTAGCTAGCGAGCCAGCCAGCTAACGTTAGCTAGTTAAACAATGAACCATAGTGCCAACTCATGACGTTACTACCCTGCATGAATCGGCTGGTAGCTAACCAATCAGGTTCAATGTTAGCTAGCTAACATTAGGCTCTAACTAGCAAAGCAAATGGCTCTGTGATACGAATAATAACATAATACACGTAACGTTAGCTAGCTAGAAAGCCAGCCAGCTAACGTTAGCTAGATAAACAATGAACCATAGTGCCAACTAATGACGTTACTACCCTGCATAAATCTGCTGGTAGCTAATCAACCAGGTCCAATTTTAGCTAGCTAACATTAGGTTCTAACTAGCCAAGCAAATGTCTCTGAGATATGACAAATAACATCATACACGTAACGGTAGCTAGTGAGCCAGCCAGCTAACATTAGCTAGCTAGCTAACAGTACACTTTAACTTGAAATGAAAAAACTTTCTGTCAAAATTAGAAACGTGTAATATCTGACAATGTAGCTAGCTAGACTATCTTACCTGTATACTGTTGAAGTCGGAAGTTTACATACACCTTAGCCAAATACATTTCAACTCAGTTTTTCACAATTCCTGACATTTAATCCTAGTAAAAATTCCCTGTCTTAAGTCAGTTAGGATCACCACTTTATTTTATGAATGTGACTTGTCAGAATAATAGTAGAAAGAATGATATATTTCAGCTTTTATTTTTTTCATCACATTCCCAGTGGGTCAGAAGTTTACATACACTCAATTAGTATTTGGTAGCATTGCCTTTACATTTTTTAACTTGGGTCAAACGTTTCGGGTAGCCTTCCACAAGCCTTCCACAATAAGTTGGGTGAATTTTGGCCCATTCCTCCTGACAGAGCTGGTGTAACTGAGTCAGGTTTGTAGGCCTCCTTGCTCGCACACACTTTTTCAGTTCTGCCCACAAATGTTCTATAGGATTGAGGTCAGGGCTTTGTGATGGCCACTCCAATACCTTGACTTTGTTGTCCTTAAGCCATTTTACCACAACTTTGGAAGTATGCTTGGGTCCATTTGGAAGACCCATTTGCGACCAAGCTTTAACTTCCTGACTGATGTCTTGAGATGTTGCTTCAATATATCCACATAATTTTCCTTCCTCATGATGCCATCTATTTTGTGAAGTGCACCAGTCCCTCCTGCAGCAAAGCACCCCCACAGCATGATGCTGCCACCCCCATGCTTCACGGTTGGGATGGTGTTCTTCGGCTTGCAAGGCACCCCATTTTTCCGCCAAACATAACGATGGTCATTATGGCCAAACAGTTATATTTTTGTTTCATCAGACCAGAGGAAATTTCTCCAAAAAGTACGATCTTTGTCCCCATGTGCAGTTGCAAACCGTAGTCTGTCTTTTTTATGGCGGTTTTGGAGCAGTGGCTTCTTCCTTGCTGAGCGGCCTTTCAGGTTATGTCGATATAGGACTCATTTTACTGTGGATATAGATGCTTTTGTACCTGTTTCCTCCAGCATCTTCACAAGGTCCTTTGCTGCTGTTCTGGGATTGATTTGCACTTTTCGCACCAAAGTATGTTCATCTCTAGGAGACAACGCGTCTCCTTCCTGAGCGGTATGACGGCTGCGTGGTCCCATGGTGTTTATACTTGCGTACTATTGTTTGTACAGATGAATGTGGTACCTTCAGGCGTTTGGAAATTGCTCCCAAGGATGAACCAGACTTGTGGAGGTCTACAATCTTTTTTCTGAGGTCTTGGCTGATTTCTTTTTGACTTTCCCATGATGTCAAGCAAAGAGGCACTGAGTTTGAAGGTAGGCCTTGAAATACATCCACAGGTACACATCCAATTGACTCAAATGATGTCAATTAGCCTATCAGAAGCTTCTAAAGCCATGACATCATTTTCTGGAATTTTCCAAGCTGTTTAAAGGCACAGTCAACTTAGTGTATGTAAACTTCTGACCCACTGGAATTGTGATACAGTGAATTATAAGTGAAATAATCTGTCTGTAAACAATTGTTGGAAAAACTACTTGTGTCATGCACAAAGTAGATGTCCTAACCGACTTGCCAAAACTATAGTTTGTTAACAAGAAATTTGTGGAGTGGTTGAAAAACGAGCTTTAATGGCTCCATCCTAAGTGAATGTAAACTTCCGACTTCAACTGTATATAGCCTTCCTACTGTTATTTTATTTTACTGCTGCTCTTTAATAATGTTTTATTTTTTACTTACCTATTTTTTACTTAACACTTTTTATTTTCTTAAAAACTGCATTGTTGGTTAAGGGCTTGTAAGTAAGCATTTCACTGTATTGTCTACACCTGTTGTATTCAGCGCATGTGGAAAATAAAAATAGATTTGATTTGAAATTGGTCTCTACTGATCCACCTCATGTGGTTGGGAATCGCTGCGACTGTAACTGGCATCCCTGTCTGCCTCAATGACTTACTTGGCACCAACACCAACTCGCGCTCTCTCTCTCACACACACACACCAACTCCTCTCTCGCTCTCTCGCTCTCTCTGCCTGTCTGTCTGTCTGTCTGTGTCTGTCTGTGTCTGTCTGTCTGTCTGTCTGTCTGTCTGTCTGTCTGTCTGTCTGTCTGTCTGTCTGTCTGTCTGTCTGTCTGTCTGTCTGTCTGTCTGTCTGTCTGTCTGTCTCTCTCACACAAACTCACTCTATGTGTTGTTCTGGAAGAATTGCATAGTGCCTGAGGTGCAGTTTTCAGAAGTCTGAAGCACTCACTGCCATTCTACAGTACCACCATACCCCTAGATACTCAAAAAACATTGACTATGACTTTGGCTCTAACTGGCTCATTGTAGCTCAAAGTAGCGCTATGCTAGAACTCATCTGTCCAACCCTCTGGCCTGTAGCTGTATCAAGGGGTAAAGCGCACAATAATGTTTTGCTAAGAATTACGAGCATTCACAAAGATGATGTCAAGGCTATCATATCAAATTATACTCAATGGTGCCTTTAAGTTTGGACCAGTCAGCTAGTGACAAAAGGTCAAGGGGACAGAAGTGGAGAGCTTGTGTTTCTTTCCTAGAATTCATCAAATTTAATTGAGGACCAAATGTTTCATGTAGCATGAATAGCAGTGGCTTCGATACAGCCGCCATGCCATTTCACTGTGATTTCATTACTATCTGGTATTGAATAAATGCTGGGAACGTCATTTGGAAAGTTAATTCCGGCCTGACTGGGATGTACACACAAAGCTATTAGTTTGGTGTAAATCGAAGACGACAATGTCACTGTGTGTTTCTCCACGAGAGACGTGGGCGCATACACACACACACAAACACAGACACACATACAGACACTCCTAGCAAAGAGAGAGAAAGGAGTTACACAGCCGGCTTTAGCGCAAGTCAGACGAAAGTGGAACTCTTTAAATGTCAACTGCTTTTCTACTGATTAAATGTCCATGTTGAATGCATTTGCTTTGACTCTGGGCTATTATAAGAGGGCGGAAAAGTGTGTACTAAGTGTATAACCCTATACTATAGAAATATCAGTGCTACTTCAATGTCTGTAAGCCTATACTTTTGAGTGTATACAGTGCCATCAGAAAGTATTCACACCCCTTGACTTTTTCCACATTTTGTTGTGTTACAGCCTGAATTTAAAAATGATTAAATTGAGATTTTGTGTCACTGGCCTACACAAAATACCCCATAATGTCAAAGTGGAATTATGTTTTTAGATTTTTTTTTAAAACAAATTAATACAAAATTAAAAGCTCCAAGTCAATAAGTATTCAACCCCTTTGTTATGGCTTTGGCAAGCCTAAATAAGTTTAGGATTTATGATTTATGTCCGGATTACAAAGCGTTATGTTTGGTGCAAATCCAGCCCAACACATCACATCTCTGCTCCCAAAAGAAATTATGGAAATCATGCTCCTTGTTTTGTGAATTTTTTACACATACAAAAGCCTACATTCAATCAAAGGCAAAACATTACGTTAAAAAAAAAGAACTCACCACCCCCACATTTCCAGATTACATCTCGTATTAAGTCCGACAAGTTATGATAAATGTACTATATTACGTATTGGATCACTAAAAAATATTTTTTTTACAATACGATGTAGTTTACCAATAAAATGGTCTGATGGTGATGTGGATATACTCTGAATACATATCCCAAATGAATCTCACTCCAATACATTTTAATACAAAGTTAGCAAAAATAGATAAGATCTTGCTACCATGGAAAGGTAAATACCTGTCAATTTGTGGAAAAATCCCCCTGATTAACTCTTTAGTATTATCCCAGTTTACCTATTTGCTTATGGTCTTGCCTACGCCTAGCGAACAGTTTTTTTAATTACATGAGAAAAAAAAAAATCTATTTTATTTGGAACGGCAAGCCAGACAAAATTTAACGGGCCTATTTATATAATTAATATTAATTCGGAAGAAAGAAATTATTAAATATTAAATCATTAGACCTATCACTAAAAGCTTCAGTCATAAAAAAGTTATACTTAAATCCGAACTGATTCTTTAGCAAATTAGTAAGGTTGTCTCTCTCAATGTTCAAGAAGGACCTTTTTCCCTTTATTCAGATTACAACCTCTCACTTTCAGTTATTTGAAAAGGAAATCACTATTTCATTATTTCTAAAACAAGCCATAGAAAGTTGGTTGCAATTTCAATTTAATCCTTTAGAAACGACAGAAAAAATAATGCAACAAATATTGTGGTTAAACTCAAATATACTAATTTATATAAAAACATTATTTTTTTGAAAAAATGTTTTAAAAATATATAATCTTCGTAAATGATATCATAGGTAGGACTGGTGGAGTTATGTCACACATGCAGCTAACAAAAACATATGGAAATGTCTGCTCTACCCAAAATTACAACCAAATAATTGCAGCATTACCGCAAAAATGGAAGAGGAAAGTGGAAGGGGGAAAAAAGTAAGGAACTTGTCTGTCTGCCCTGCATTAAAGAACATCATTGGTTAAAGAAAATTGTGATAAATAAAAAATAATACCAGTTTCATTTAAGGACCAAAGGATTGACAGCCGTCCCATATAGATTGCAAAATAGTTGGGAAGAGATCTTTGACGTACCGATTCCATTACATAGTGTTAATTAACTGATATGCATAACGACGCCGGATTCAAAACTTAGAATTTTTCTTGCTACCAATATAAAGTAATTTATATGGGGGACACAATCTTCCCAGCTCTGCAGATTTTGCTGCGAAGCGACAGAATCATTAGATAATTTGTTTTTGTACTGTCCATTTGTAGCTTGTTTTTGGACACAGGTCCAGGAATGGCTAAAGGATTGCAATATTTACCTGGAGCTAACCGTGCACTACTGTGTGAGCTGAAAAGTAATAGTCAATCAATCAATAATATAATAATACTTTTAGCCAAAATGTTTATTTTCAATTTGCAATCTGTAGAAACAATGAGAATAGAAGGGTTCAGAACTTTTCTAAAACTTCACAGTACAGTTGAAAAATATATGGCAAATAGAAATCCAATATGGATGTTGTTAAGAGATAGACTTGTGGTGTTGAATGGAGTTGAAGGATGGGACTAATAACAACTAACAACAACTAATAACAACAAGATAACTAATGTAAAGCATACTGTGTCCATAATAAGTATATAGGTTATAGGTTGAGAGCTTTTGTGAAAGTTAGAAAGATATGGCATATAGAAGCAACCCGGATGGACGTCATGAAAATGATCAGAGAGGTTGAGGGTAGAGGAAGTTCAGGAGTAAAAACAAACAAAATATAATTATTGTAAAATTGACTGTGTCCATAAAATGTATATAGTATGTATAAGCTGGAAGTAGAGGCCTAAGCATTGTTGTTCACTAGTTTAATCCAATTAGGGAAGGGGTGGTGGGGTTGGAAAGTAATAAAGGGAAATATATATTAAAAAAAAAAAAAAGGATATGTATGTACAGTGAAAGGAAAAAAGTATTTGATCCCCTGCTGATTTTGTACGTTTGCCCACTGACAAAGAAATGATCAGTCTATAATTTTAATGGTAGGTTTATTTGAACAGTGAGAGACAGAATAACAACAAAAAAATCAAGAAAAACGCATGTCAAAAATGTTATAAATTGATTTGCATTTTAATGAGGGAAATAAGTATTTGACCCCCTCTCAATCAGAAAGATTTCTGGCTCCCAGGTGTCTTTTTATACAGGTAACAAGCTGAGATTAGGAGCACACTCTTAAAGGGAGTGCTCCTAATCTCAGTTTTTACCTGTATAAAAGACACCTGTCCACAAAAGCAATCAATCAATCAGATTCCAAACTCTCCACCATGGCCAAGACCAAAGAGCTCTCCAAGGATGTCAGGGACAAGATTGTAGACCTACACAAGGCTGGAATTGGCTACAAGACCATCGCGAAGCAGCTTGGTGAGAAGGTGACAACAGTTGGTGCGATTATTCGCAAATGGAAGAAACATAAAAGAAATGTCAATTTCCCTCGGCCTGGGGCTCCATGCAACATCTCACCTCGTGGAGTTGCAATGATCATGAGAATGGTGAGGAATCAGCCCAGAACTACACAGGAGGATCTTGTCAATGATCTCAAGGCAGCTGGGACCATAGTCACCAAGAAAACAATTGGTAACACACTACGTCGTGAAGGACTGAAATCCTGCAGCGCCCGCAAGGTCCCCCTGCTCAAGAAAGGACATATACATGCCCATCTGAAGTTTGCCAATGAACATCTGAATGATTCAGAGGAGAACTGGGTGAAAGTGTTGTGGTCAGATGAGACCAAAATCGAGCTCTTTGGCATCAACTCAACTCGCCGTGTTTGGAGGAGGAGGAATGCTGCCTATGACCCCAAGAACACCATCCCCACCATCAAACATAGAGGTGGAAACATTATGCTTTGGGGGTGTTTTTCTGCTAAGGGGACAGGACAACTTCACTGCATCAAAGGGACGATGGACGGGGCCATGTACCGTCAACTCTTGGGTGAGAACCTCCTTCCCTCAGCCAGGGCATTGAAAATGGGTCGTGGATGGGTATTCCAGCATGACAATGACCCAAAACACACGGCCAAGGCAACAAAGGAGTGGCTCAAGAAGAAGCACATTAAGGTCCTGGAGTGGCCTAGCCAGTCTCCAGACCTTAATCCCATAGAAAGTCTGTGGAGGGAGCTGAAGGTTCGAGTTGCCAAACGTCAGGCTCGAAACCTTAATGACTTGGAGAAGATCTGCAAAGAGGAGTGGGACAAAATCCCTCCAGAGATGTGTGCAAACCTGGTGGCCAACTACAAGAAACGTCTGACCTCTGTGATTGCCAACAAGGGTTTTGCCACCAAGTACTAAGTCATGTTTTGCAGAGGGGTCAAATAGTTATTTCCCTCATTAAAATGCAAATCAATTCATAACATTTTTGACATGCGTTTTTCTGGATTTTTTGTTGTTGTTATTCTGTCTCTCACTGTTCAAATAAACATACCATTAAAATTATAGACTGATCATGTCTTTGTCAGTGGGCAAACGTACAAAATCAGCAGGGGATCAAATACTTTTTTACTACACTGTATGTGTATGTACAGTTGAAGTCGGAAGTTTACATACACTTAGGTTGGAGTCATTAAAACTTGTTTTTCAACCACTCCACAAATTTCTTGTTAGCAAACTATAGTTTTGGCAAGTCGTTTAGGACATCTACTTTGTGCATGGCACAAGTAATTTTTCCAACATTTGTTTACAGACAGATTATTTCACTTATAATTCACTGTATCACAATTCCAGTGGGTCAGAAGTTTACATACACTAAGTTGACTGTGCCTTTAAACAGCTTGGAAAATTCCAGAAAATGATGTCATGGCTTTAGAAGCTTCTGATAGGCTGAAGGTACCACGTTAATCTTTACAAACAATACTACGGAAGTAGAAACACCATGGGACCACGCAGCCGTCATACCGCTCAGGAAGGAGACGCATTCTGTCTCCTAGAGATGAACGTACTTAGGTGCAAAAATCAATCCCTTGGGTCACACGTTTCAGGTAGCATTCCACAAGCTTCCCACAATAAGTTGGGTGAATTCTGGCCCATTCCTCCTGACAGAGCTGGGGTAACTGTGTTAGGTTTGTAGGCCTCCTTGCTCGCACACGCTTTTTCAGTTCTGCCCACAAATATTCTATAGGATTGAGGTCAGGGCTTTGTGATGGCCACTCCAATATCTTGACTTTGTTGTCCTTAAGCCATTTTGCCACAACTTTGGAAGTATGCTTGGGGTCATTGTCCATTTGGAAGACCCATTTGCGACCAAGCTTTAACTTCCTGACTGATGTCTTGAGATGTTGCTTAAATATATCCACATAACTTGCCTTCCTCATGATGCCATCTATTTTGTGAAGTGCACCAGTCCCTCCTGCAGCAAAGCATCCCCCACAGCATGATGCTGCCACCCCCTGTGCTTCACGGTTGGGATGGTGTTCTTCGGCTTGCAAGCGCCCACCCTTTTCCTCCAAACATAATGATGGTCATTATGGCCAAACAGTTCTATTTTTGTTTAATCAGACCAGAGGACATTTCTCCAAAAAGTACGATCTTTGTCCCCATGTGCAGTTGCAAACCGTAGTCTGGCTTTTTTATGGCGGTTTTGGAGCAGTGGCTTCTTCCTTGCTGAGCGGCCTTTCAGGTTATGTCGATATAGGACTTGTTTTACTGTGGATATAGATACTTTTGTACCTGTTTCCTCCAGCATCTTCACAAGGTCCTTTGCTGCTGTTCTGGGATTGATTTGCCCTTTTTGCACCAAAGTATGTTCATCTCTAGGAGACAGAACGCGTCTCCTTCCTGAGCGGTGTGACGGCTGCGTGGTCCCACTTGCGTTTATACTTGCGTACAGATGAACGTGGTACCTTCAGGCGTTTGGAAATTGCTCCCAAGGATGAACCAGACTTATGAAGGTGTAAAAAAAAAAATCTGAGGTCTTGGCTGATTTATTTTGATTTTCCCATAAAGTCAAGCAAAGAGGCACTGAGTTTGAAGGTAGGCCTTGAAATACATCCACAGGTACACCTCCAATTGACTCAAATGATGTCAATTAGCCTATCAGAAGCTTCTAAAGCCATGACATCATTTTCTGGAATTTTCCAAGCTGTTTAAAGGCACAATCAACTTAGTGTATGTATACTTCTGACCCACTGGAATTGTGATACAGTTAATTATAAGTGAAATAATCTGTCTGTAAACAATTGTTGGAAAAATTACTTGTGCCATGCACAAAGTAGATGTCCTAAACGACTTGCCAAAACTATAGTTTGTTAACAAGAAATGTGTGGAGTGGTTGAAAAACGAGTTTTAATGACTCCAACCTAAGTGTATTTAAACTTCCGACTTCAACTGTATATACAGTGAGGGAAAAAAGTATTTGATCCCCTGCTGATTTTGTACGTTTGCCCACTGACAAAGAAATTATCAGTCTATAATTTTAATGGTAGGTTTATTTGAACAGTGAGAGATAGAATAACAACAAAAAAATCCAGAAAAATGGAAGAAACATAAAAGAACTGTCAATCTCCCTCGGCCTGGGGCTCCATGCAAGATCTCACCTCGTGGAGTTCCAATGATCATGAGAACGGTGAGGTATCAGCCCAGAACTACATGGGAGGATCTTGTCAATGATCTCAAGGCAGCTGGGACCATAGTCACCAAGAAAACAATTGGTAACACACTACGCCTTGAAGGACTGAAATCCTGCAGCGCCCGCAAGGTCCCCCTGCTCAAGATAGCACATATACATGCCCGTCTGAAGTTTGCCAATGAACATCTGAATGATTCAGAGGAGAACTGGGTGAAAGTGTTGTGGTCAGATGAGACCAAAATTGAGCTCTTTGGCATCAACTCAACTCGCCGTGTTTGGAGGAGGAGGAATGCTGCCTATGACCCCAAGAACACCATCCCTACCGTCAAACATGGAGGTGGAAACATTATGCTTTGGGGGTGTTTTCCTGCTAAGGGGATAGGACAACTTCACCGCATCAAAGGGACGATGGACGGGGCCATGTACCATCAAATCTTGGGTGAGAATCTCCTTCCCTCAGCCAGGGCATTGAAAATGGGTCGTGGATGGGTATTCCAGCATGACAATGACCCAAAATACATGGCCAAGGCAACAAAGGAGTGGCTCAAGAAGAAGCACATTAAGGTCCTGGAGTGGCCTAGCCAGTCTCCAGACCTTAATCCCATAGAAAATCTGTGGAGGGAGCTGAAGGTTCGAGTTGCCAAACGTCAGCCTCGAAACCTTAATGACTTGGAGAAGATCTGCAAAGAGGAGTGGGACAAAATCCCTCCAGAGATGTGTGCAAACCTGGTGGCCAACTACAAGAAACGTCTGACCTCTGTGATTGCCAACAAGGGTTTTGCCACCAAGTACTAAGTCGTGTTTTGCAGAGGGGTCAAATACTTATTTCCCTCATTAAAATGCAAATCAATTTATAACATTTATGACATGCGTTTTTCTGGGTTTTTTGTTGTTATTCTGTCTCTCACTGTTCAAATAAACCTACCATTAAAATTATAGACTGATCATTTATTTGTCACTGGGCAAACGTACAAAATCAGCAGGGGATCAAATACTTTTTTCCCTCACTGTATATTTGTGAGAGAAAAAAATCATATGGGGGATTGGAAGTGATGCAGACAATTACATTGATGGAGGTTACAATCTATCTGCAACCCCCTAAAAAAATTATAATAATCTGGCAAGTGCCAATTCACAAAAAAAGGTGCATCAATTCCATTTATTTTGGGAGTAGAGATTGATGTGTGGAGTGTGTCGAATGCTTGTCATTTAGCTACTGGCTGTTGTGAGTTATGGCCATGAGTCTATTAAGACTCACACTTACACTGAGAGATGAGGAGGTGTAAACTTCTGCCTGATTAATACAATGCCCCTGCCGTTCATCAGAAAAACTTGTAATTTTGCCCAAACTTGGGCTGTGAGTGGAGACTCAGTTAAACTGCCTGTAGCTTGATGAATCACCGCGCGAGAGTGATTTGGTGTATTTGTAGCACACACACACACACACACACACACACACACACACGCACACGCACACACATACTTACACTCACATACTTACACTCACACAGAGAGAGGGAGGGAGGTAGACAGATAGAGATGTAGAGAAAAGGAGCGAGAGAGACTGGAGGAGAGAGGGAGAGAGAGCTGGAGGCAGGGCCTCCCATTAAAATTGGCTTTAATTCACTGTTAATGGAGTCTCTCTCATCGGCCATATGAATCCACTCAACACAGAGGCATTTACTGAAAGGAGTAAGGGAGGGGGAAAAAAGAAAAGAAAAAACAGAAGACAGTGCTGTGGATGTAATTAAACATCCCACCAGTGTATATTCTCTCTCCCCCTGCATCGCTCTCTCTCTCTCCCCCTGCATCGCTCTCTCTCTCTCCCCCTGCATCGCTCTCTCTCTCTCTCTCCCCCTGCATCGCTCGCTCGCTCTCTCTCTCTCCCCCTGCATCGCGCTCTCTCTCTCTCTCTCACCCTGCATCTCTCTCTCTCCCTCTTTCTCTCTCTCCCTCTTTCTCTCTCTCCCTGCCTGTCTCTCTCTCCTGCTAACTTGTGTGGCCACAATACCCAGGACCTCCTGATAAACAGAGCTGTTGGTGAAGTCGTGCGTAATCAATCACCCGTCTGTGGTGGTTAGTTAAGTGTGTGTGTCCGTGCGTTGGTGCGTGTGTGTGTGCAAGTGCAGTATACAGTATAAGGGTTGAGACTTTGTTGCATTATGATAGTGACTGCCCCAGCATTCTCCATCAGTTATCAATAAACACCACACCGGGGTGCCGCACGGCTCTGATGCTGACGAGGGGCTCAGTCTATTGTTTTTATATCATCCTTACTCTGTTACAAATCTCCTAAAAGCAGTTATCTCTCCCCACAACAGCGGCCTGTGGTACAGTGCTCTGCCTTGCTGCCAGACTGTCATTCGAGACTTGTCTTTGGCCCTGTAGTTTGTCAGTGTGTTTGTTTGTGTGTCTGGCTCGGCCCAGACCCACCGCAGTGAGCCAAAAGCACAGCTAAATAATTAAGCTGCGTCTTTCTGGCTCCCGCTTCGCTATGTGCCGCCTGCGATACGGACAGGACTCAATAACCATAGCCGCCGCCTAATTTCAGAGAGGCTAAATAAATGAATGTCATTATTGTCTTAGATAATAGCCAAACAGAAAGCAGCGGAGATAGCTCCTCAGCCAAATCTATCTTAGGAGGTGATTAGGGGAAGAGAGACAGGGACTCAAGGACAACTTGGAGAGATGGGGTTGTGAACTTACCTCTACTGGGTCTGTGATGTTTACTCTGGGTCTGTGACTTGGCTTTGGGTCTGTGACTGTGTCTCTGCTTGTGCCTTAATCTCGGTTAAACCAGAGCTAAAATCTTGCGTAATGTGTTACTCCATTAATATACCCAGGAGCTCTGTCACACACACATGCGCATACACACAGACACACACATACAGTGGGGAGAACAAGTATTTGATACACTGCCTATTTTGCAGGTTTTCCTACTTACAAAGCATGTAGAGGTCTGTAATTTTTATCATAGGTACACTTCAACTGTGAGAGACGGAATCTAAAACAAAAATCCAGAAAACCACATTGTATGATTTTTAAGTAATTAATTTGCATTTTATTGCATGACATAAGTATTTGATCACCTACCAACCAGTAAGAATTCCGGCTCTCACAGACCTGTTAGTTTTTCTTTAAGAAGCCCTCCTGTTCTCCACTCATTACCTGTATTAACTGCACCTGTTTGAACTCGTTACCTGTATAAAAGACACCTGTCCACACACTCAATCAAACAGACTCCAACCTCTCCACAATGGCCAAGACCAGAGAGCTGTGTAAGGACATCAGGGATAAAATTGTAGACCTGCACAAGGCTGGGATGGGCTACAGGACAATAGGCAAGCAGCTTGGTGAGAAGGCAACAACTGTTGGCACAATGATTAGAAAATGGAAGAAGTTCAAGATGACGGTCAATCACCCTCGGTCTGGGGCTCCATGCAAGATCTCACCTCGTGGGGCATCAATGATCATGAGGAAGGTGAGGGATCAGCCCAGAACTAGACAGCAGGACCTGGTCAATGACCTGAAGAGAGCTGGGACCACAGTCTCAAAGAAAACCATTAGTAACACACTACGCCGTCATGGATTAAAATCCTACAGCGCACGCAAGGTCCCCCTGCTCAAGCCAGCGCATGTCCAGGCCCGTCTGAAGTTTGCCAATGACCATCTGGATGATCCAGAGGAGGAATGGGAGAAGGTCATGTGGTCTGATGAGACAAAATTATAGCTTTTTGGTCTAAACTCCACTCGACGTGTTTGGAGGAAGAAGAAGGATGAGTACAACCCCAAGAACACCATCCCAACCGTGAAGCATGGAGGTGGAAACATCATTCTTTGGGGATGCTTTTCTGCAAAGGGGACAGGACGACTGCACTGTATTGAGGGGAGGATGGATGGGGCCATGTATCGCGAGATCTTGGCCAACAACCTCCTTCCCTCAGTAAGAGCATTGAAGATGGGTCGTGGCTGGGTCTTCCAGCATGACAACGACCCGAAACACACAGCCAGGGCAACTAAGGAGTGGCTCCGTAAGAAGCATCTCAAGGTCCTGAAGTGGCCTAGCCAGTCTCCAGACCTGAACCCAATAGAAAATCTTTGGAGGGAGCTGAAAGTCCGTATTGCCCAGTGACAGCCCCGAAACCTGAAGGATCTGGAGAAGGTCTGTATGGAGGAGTGGGCCAAAATCCCTGCTGCAGTGTGTGCAAACCTGGTCAAGACCTACAGGAAACGTATGATCTCTGTAATTGCAAACAAAGGTTTCTGTACCAAATATTAAGTTCTGCTTTTCGGATGTATCAAATACTTATGTCATGCAATAAAATGCAAATGAATTACTTAAAAATCATACAATGTGATTTTCTGGATTTTTGTTTTAGATTCCGTCTCTCACAGTTGAAGTGTACCTATGATAAAAATTACAGACCTCTACATGCTTTGTAAGTAGGAAAACCTGCAAAATCGGCAGTGTATCAAATACTTGTTCTCCCCACTGTACGTTAAGCACACACACGCTAAGCGCACACACACACACACACAGTCCACCCTCTATTAATTTATCCGCTTTGATCTCTCGTTAACTCTGTGAGGAGAAAAGACAGTGGAGTCCTCTTGAGAAGTACCAGGCTTTTCATTTGACTTAATACATTCTGAGCACCATCCAGGAATGTCCTATTCAGTGTGAGGAGAGTATTTTGTCGTGGTACAATTGAGTCAATGGGTGTTTGGTTTACCTTTGTACATGTGCTTGAATCCATGGATCTGTACAGTGAGAGAAAAAAGTATTTGATCCCCTGCTGATTTTGTACGTTTGCCCACTGACAAAGAAATGATCAGTCTATAATTTTAATGGTAGGTTTATTTGAACAGTGAGAGACAAAATAACAACAAAAAAATTATGTTATAAATTTGCATTTTAATGAGGGAAATAAGTATTTGACCCCTCTGCAAAACATGACTTAGTACTTGGTGGCAAAACCCTTGTTGGTAATCACAGAGGTCAGACGTTTCTTGTAGTTGGCCACCAGGTTTGCACACATCTCAGGAGGGATTTTGTCCCACTCCTCTTTGCAGATCTTCTCCAAGTCATTAAGATTTCGAGGCTGAAGTTTGGCAACTCGAACCTTCAGCTCCCTCCACAGATTTTCTATGGGATTAAGGTCTGGAGACTGGCTAGGCCACTCCAGGACCTTAATGTGCTTCTTCTTGAGCCACTCCTTTGTTGCCTTGGGCGTGTGTTTTGGGTCATTGTCATGCTGGAATACCCATCCACGACCCATTTTCAATGCCCTGGCTGAGGGAAGGAGGTTCTCACCCAAGATTTGACGGTACATGGCCCCGTCCATCGTCCCTTTGATGCGTTTCCCTTAGCAGGAAAACACCCCCAAAGCATAATGTTTCCACCTCCATGTTTGACGGTGGGGATGGTGTTCTTGGGGTCATAGGCAGCATTCCTCCTCCTCCAAACACGGTGAGTTGAGTTGATGCCAAAGAGCTCTATTTTGGTCTCATCTGACCACAACACTTTCACCCAGTTCTCCTCTGAATCATTCAGATGTTCATTGGCAAACTTCAGATGACCCTGTATATGTGCTTTCTTAAGCAGGGGGACCTTGCGGGCGCTGCAGGATTTCAGTACTTCACGGCGTTACCAATTGTTACCAATTGTTTTCTTGGTGACTATGGTAGTTCTGGGCTGATTCCTCACCGTTGTCATGATCATTGCAACTTTTGTGTTTCTTCCATTTGCGAATAATCGCACCAACTGTTGTCACCTTCTCACCAAGCTGCTTGGCGATGGTCTTGTAGCCCATTCCAGCCTTGTGTAGGTCTACAATCTTGTCCCTGACATCCTTGGAGAGTTCTTTGGTCTTGGCCATGGTGGAGAGTGTGGAATCTGATTGATTGATTGCTTCTGTGAACAGGTGTCTTTTATACAGGTAACAAATTGAGATTAGGAGCACTCCCTTTAAGAGTGTGCTCCTAATCTCAGCTCGTTACCTGTATAAAAGACACCTGGGAGCCAGAAATCTTTCTGATTGAGAGGGGGTCAAATACTTATTTCCCTCATTAAAATGCAAATCAATTTATAAAATTTTTGACCTGCATTTTTCTGGATTTTGTTGTTGTTATTCTGTCTCTCCCTGTTCAAAATAAACCTACCATTAAAATTATAGACTGATCATTTCTTTGTCAGTGGGCAAACGTACAAAATCAGCAGGGGATCAAATACTTTTTTCCCTCACTGTACTTTGCGTAAGTGGTCAGCTTGAAACGCCTTTTAATTCCTGAAGAGGATGCTTTAACACATGGACCCGTCATTTTCTAAACGTTGTGAATTTCTGACACTGTCTTTGCTTCTTTAGAGAGGCTGTTAATTGTTCAGATGTTTTTGAGTCTTCTGAGGGGCCTCTTTTGATGCTGTTATGAATGTGACTCAAAAGGTTTAGACACACACACATTGTACCCCCCTTCATTCTGAAGTGCCCCTACCTGTGTTAGTAAAGTGATTCCTGCAGCAGCCTGTGAGATGTGTGTAATTAAGGTCTATTAAGGTCATTAGTGGAATATAAATTATAGCCAACAGCTGGTCATGTATTAGAATGTTTAAGTCATTAATGAAGGACTCTCACCAGCCAGTCACAAGGGAGGTGGGTTTGACTACTGGCTTATTCTATACACTGAATACCAATGAGTTGTCCTATAGAATATCCTCTGGTCCTCTGGAAGGCCATATACTCCATTATGTACCATTTATATGCAGCACTTTACACTGTGCCCAACCTCAATATCCAGCTTTCTCGCATTTGCGATTCTAGGATATATGACAATGAAACTAACACTGTGCCTCTGACTAAACTAGTCAACAAACAACATGGCCTTGTACATTCAAATGCTCCCACTTACACTACAAAAGTATGTGGACACCTGCTTGTCGAACATCTCATTCCAAAATTATAGGCATTAATATGGAGTTGGTCCCCCCTTTGCTGCTATAACAGCCTCCACTCTTCTAGGAAGGTTTTCCACTAGATGTTGGTATGTTGCTGCGGGGACTTGCTTCCATTCAGCCACAAGCATTAGTGAGGTCGGGCACTGATGTTGGGCATTTAGGCCTGGCTCGCAGTCAGCCTAAATCTTTACACCACTCCAGCCAAAGCTTGTCATTGCGCATGGTGGTCTTAGGCTTGTGTGCGGCTGCTCGGCCATGGAAACCCATTTCATGAAGCTGCCGACGAACAGTTCTTGTGCTGATGTTGTTTCCAGAGGCAGTTTGGAACTCGGTAGTGAGTGTTGCAACTGAGGACAGACGGTTTTTACGCGCTTCAGCACTCGGTGGTCCCATTCTGTGAGCTTGTGTGGCCAACCACTTTGCGGCTGAGCCGTTGTTGCTTCTAGACGTTTCCACTTCACAATAATAGCACTTACAGTTGACCGGGTTAGCTCTAGCAGGGCAGAAATTTGACGGACTGACTTGTTGGAAAGGTGCCACGTTGAAAGTCACTCAGCTCTTCGGTATGGGCCATTCTACTGCCAATGTTTGTCTATGGAGATTGCATGGCTGGGTGCTCGATTTTATACACCTGTCACCAACGGGTGTGGCTGTAATAGCCGAATCCACTAATTTGAAAGGGTGTCCACATACATCTATATTATATAGTGAACAAAAATATAAACGCAACATACACTGCCGACTTTTCAGGTTTTCCTACTTACAAAGCATGTAGAGGTCTGTAATTTTTATCATAGGTACACTTCAACTGTGAGAGACGGAATCTAAAACAGAAATCCAGAAAATCACATTGTATGATTTTTAAGTAATTAATTTGCATTTTATTGCATGACATAAGTATTTGATACATCAGAAAAGCAGAACTTAATATTTGGTACAGAAACCTTTGTCTGCAATTACAGAGATCATACGTTTCCTGTAGGTCTTGACCAGGTTTGCACACACTGCAGCAGGGATTT
The DNA here is from genome assembly GCF_964263955.1 of Coregonus lavaretus. NCBI lineage: Eukaryota > Metazoa > Chordata > Actinopteri > Salmoniformes > Salmonidae > Coregonus > Coregonus lavaretus. The sequence continues at coordinate 1,208,483 of NC_140006.1, forward strand.
TGGCCCACTCCTCCATACAGAACTTCTCCAGATCCTTCAGGTTTCGGGGCTGTCGCTGGGCAATACGGACTTTCAGCTCCCTCCAAAGATTTTCTATTGGGTTCAGGTCTGGAGACTGGCTAGAACACTCCAGGACCTTGAGATGCTTCTTACGGAGCCACTCCTTAGTTGCCCTGGCTGTGTGTTCTGGGTCGTTGTCATGCTGGAAGACCCAGCCACGACCCATCTTCAATGCTCTTACTGAGGGAAGGAGGTTGTTGGCCAAGATCTCGCAATACATGGACCCATCCATCCTCCCCTCAATACGGTGCAGTCGTGCTGTCCCCTTTGCAGAAAAGCATCCCCAAAGAATGATGTTTCCACCTCCATGCTTCACGGTTGGGATGGTGTTCTTGGGGTTGTACTCATCCTTCTTCTTCCTCCAAACACAAAATCTCTATTTTTGTCTCATCAGACCACATGACCTTCTCCCTTTCCTCCTCTGGATCATCCAGATCGTCATTGGCAAACTTCAGACGGGCCTGGACATGCGCTGGCTTGAGCAGGGGGACCTTGCGTGCGCTGCAGGATTTTAATCCATGACGGCGTAGTGTGTTACTAATGGTTTTCTTTGAGACTGTGGTCCCAGCTCTCTTCAGGTCATTGACCAGGTCCTGCTGTGTAGTTCTGGGCTGATCCCTCACCTTCCTCATGATCATTGATGCCCCACGAGGTGAGATCTTGCATGGAGCCCCAGACCGAGGGTGATTGACCGTCATCTTGAACTTCTTCCATTTTCTAATAATTGCGCCAACAGTTGTTGCCTTCTCACCAAGCTGCTTGCCTATTGTCCTGTAGCCCATCCCAGCCTTATGCAGGTCTACAATTTTATCCCTGATGTCCTTACACGGCTTTCTAGTCTTGGCCATTGTGGAGAGGTTGGAGTCTGTTTGATTGAGTGTGTGGACAGGTGTCTTTTATACAGGTAATGAGTTCAAACAGGTGCAGTTAATACAAGTTATGAGTGGAGAACAGGAGGGCTTCTTAAAGAAAAACTAACTGCTCTGTGAGAGCCGGAATTCTTACTGGTTGGTAGGTGATCAAATACTTATGTCATGCAATAAAATGCTAATTAATTATTTAAAAATCATACAATGTGATTTTCTGGATTTTTGTTTTAGATTCCATCTCTCACAGTTGAAGTGTACCTATGATAAAAGTTACAGACCTCTACATGCTTTGTAAGTAGGAAAACCTGCAAAATCGGCAGTGTATCAAATACTTGTTCTCCCCACTGTATCTATGACCAACAGATGCATATCTGTATTCCTAGTCATGTGAAATCCATAAATTAGGGTCTAATTAATTTATTTCAATTGACTGATTTCCTTATATGAACTGTAACTCAGTAATTGTTGCATGTTGCGTTTTATATTTTTGTTCAGTGTAGTTAATACGCTAAGGATTATAAGCTACAGGAGGATCTCCTACAGTTTTGGACAGATTTTCTTCATTTTAGGCACAAAAGAAGCGCGTCGTCCCCCCACATGTTATTGTCTAATTTATATTCTGCTGTGTTTTGCATTTTTCTTTATTTTCCCAGTTTTTGTGTGTTTGGAATGGCACGGTTACTATTGCATCATCAGGGGTATAGGTTGTTGTCAATAAAATGTCACTATGGTTCAGAGTGTAGGCCTACCTACTGAAGTTAGCTAACATGATCCCATTTTCAATATTGTTTTTAAGTAGTGTTTAATCACGATTGATGCTGACAGACATGACAGGCTATATTGATTGATGGACCACATCAAATTGGCTAGCAAGTTAATAACGTCAATATGGCTACTTAACAAGCTAACTTTCAGGGGATAAACTAGATGGCTATATCCAAATATTGTTTGATTTGCTTACCATCTATAGTGGTGATGACAGTAGTCCGACTGATAACTTTACCAGGACGAGGACTTGCCGATGTCAAGATCTTTCCAAAAGCCTAATCTCTGATGAAGTAAGCAAAGTGTTGTTTGCTTAGCTATCTAGCTAGCTACATGCCAAATGGATCTGGCTACCCTCACGTATCTCAAAATACATGATCAATTGATGTTTGCTGATCATGTAAAGCATGCAGTTACTTGCTGTATTACTGTTAATTCTGACTATGCTCTTCAAGAGGTAATAATATTAAATGCAAATAGTTATAACATTTATTTAACACTCCCTTGAAAACGTAATGTAGTTGTCAATGGTTTTAGCGGAGCTGGGGTCTCCTTGCCCCCCAGCAGCCAAATCGAACGCTATTGTAACGTTTTATTGATAACGACCTATAATTATTGCATCATAATTTATCACTGCTATGACTTCACTAGACCCCCCTCTAGACCTATAAAAGGGACCCCCGGGCCATCTAAAAGTCATGAAGTGTCTTATCTATCAATCACCGTGCCCAGACGACGGAGAGCATCCACCAGCCGCCCTGTCCGACAGTGCCGCGGCCCCAAGTTGTTGCAGGAGAGGAGGACGCAGGAGACGTTAGATAGGCTGGGTAACCTACCTGACCTAACTACCCTCCTGGTTCTCCCTCCCTCCCTGATAGTGCAGAGATGTTAAAGTCTGCTTAAATACAATGTGCTTTTAACAAAAACAATTATGACTTTTTATTATTAGATGGTTTAGAGTTTGTTTTAGGCGGTAGAGATGGATAAGTAGATAATAGCCGAATGACTAGGTATTTATTTGTTAGGGATAGATAGGGCCTACAATTAAAACATTGAAACATTGAATCATTGTATCTTTCCCTGACAATTAAATGTAACAATGTAGGCTATTTATTTAAAACATTGACACATTGATTCATCAACAGACCGATGCATTGCACCATCATGCTTTATCATGCCCTAATTTGCAGTTTCAGTCCCTAAATGAGACTATAGATTGAAGAAGGATAATATGAATTGCAATTAGTTCGTTCTAAAAAGTTTAGCCTACAACAGTTTTACAACCCTGGTCCTCGAGTACCCCCAACAGTACACATTTTTGTTGTAGCCCTGGACAAACACACCTCATTCAGCTCATTGAGGGCTTGATTATTAATTGACAAGTTGAATCAGGTGTGCTTGTAACGTTGTAACGTTGGCAGACAATGGAATAGAATAGGCGGGGAAATATAAATTGATAGGCTATTAGTTTTATGTATAAAGTTTATAGGATCATTTCAAGATCCAACCGTTATAAATGGTATATCATTGACTCATAGTAATACTAATTTTGCAACATACAGCAATCCGGTACAGTCACCGTGAGTAAAATCTTCAACAGCATCTCATGATGATCCTCTGCCCTGTTCCCCCAACTCTTAAACTAACCCTCAAATCCTTTCAAATAATGATATCAAATAAAGCGACTTATGTAATACGTCAAATAAGCATTAGACCTAAAGCATAGGCTGGTAGACAAACTGTAGAGGTGGAAATTACACTCCCACGCTTATATTTGGTCGCATCCGTGCAAGCTACAAATTCTAGCTGATCACGTTACTCAAAACTGTATATTTTTGGGAAAGCTATAAAACTATGATTTGGTCAAACAGTAGCATCGATAGTTACCGGAGTGTAACTCCAGTTCTATGAGTGGAGCGGAGCCCCATATGGGAGCTCTGCTCCTATTGGTTTACCCACTGCCCTAAGGTAGCATCAGCCTGAGACAAAATTATGCACACACCTGCAGCCAATAGGAGTACAGGTGTCCCTATAAGAGGGGACGCTTCCCCTCAATCAGCCTCCAGAGATATTTATCTTCAGCGAGACTAGAGAGGGTCGGCAGGGCCTTAAGTCCAATGGGGCTCCGCTCCACTCATAGAACTGGAGTTACACCGGTAAGACTGAGCTAGACAGGGAGGAGGAGGAAGAGGCATCCAGAATTTCTGGCGCTATTCTCCACCTAACTCGTTGGCCCTTCTGCACCGGGAGGTCCATGGCCACTTCGGTGGTTGCGGAACGACACCTGTGGTTGTCACACTATCGTTCTATATCGTGGAGCTCCACCCCATAGGGGAGCTCTGCTCCTATTGGTTTAAGGCGGAGTGCAACGCTCCAAAATGTACTCCCTGCCGAGCCCAACACTTCCCATCAAAATGAAAAGGTCAGGCCTAGCAATGGCTGCAACCATGTCCCGCAGTACTGTAACCACTGTATCACAATACAAAGTGTCACAATATACTGCGTCATCGGTCCAAACCCGCCCCACCTAGTCCAATGGTAACACCAATGACTAGTGGGCAGATCACCAGAATACGGGCCATACTAATCTGTACTAGCAGATAGATGATACCTCAATATCCTGATTCAACAATACCGGCCACTAATGGAATGACACAAAGTGTCACTCTACATTGTGTACACAGTAGCCCGCTCCACTCAATCAATGGAACCCCAAAGATTAGTGGGCAGATCCCAGAACATGATTCATACTAATCTGAACAAGCAGATAGATGACGTCACATTCCGTCAAAATTGTCATGACCGGTCTAATAATAGTACCGTAACCAAGGTTACTACTATTATCCCTCATCATTCCGCCTCAACCCAGTTATTCACTGGTGGGCAGATCAATACATGCCTTCTACTGTACTGAACATGTCAGTCAGGAGTCATGTTAAAATATGTCCTTCTATCAGAAGCGGACCTGAAAGAGACCTGTCTCTTCAGTCCTGCATTCCTCTCTCTTACCTCAAGTCCTCCCTTCAGCCACGCTGAGTACAGACTGAGCCAAAGAGTTAGAAGACATATCAAAGAGATAGAACCGGATACATGGAGACGGTGACGACCACGACGCCGCTGCACAGATATCCTCTACCCCTGTTCCTCTGAAAAGGGCAGTAGAAGCCGCTACTCCACGAGTGGAGTGGGCTCTTATACCCTGAGGCAATTGTCGCCCCGCTGCCTCATAAGCTGTCTCAATGCCTTCACAAAGCCAATGAAACAGCCACTGTTTTGAAAGTGGTCTACCAAGTGCAGCCGCACCGTGACACACAAACAGCTGAGGCGATGACCTAATCGCTGCTGTGCGCTCAACGTAACACGCCAAAGTGCGCACTGGGCACAGGCGATGGAGCCTTTCCTCTCTCCTCTCCCCATGAGGAGGGGGAGAAAAAGCCCACAGCTCCACGGTCTGTGATCTATATGAGCTCTTAATAACCTTCGGCACAAATGCCGGGTTAGGACGTAACACCGCTCTGCTCAAATCGCCATTAATGGCAAGGCAGTTGGGTCTCGTCGAAAGAGCACACAATCACTAACATGCTTAGCAGTAGTCAAAGCGAGCAACAGTGCCGTCTTCATAGACAGCATCTTGAGGGGTATTTGATTCAATGGCTCGAACGGCGACTCAAAGAGCGCTTCGAGTACCAAAGCCAAATCCCACTGAGGAAGCGTGGCTCTAGGCATTGGCCGAAGCATCCGCGTTCCTAATAAGAAACGTTTCACTAGAGGGTGGCTGAAGACAGTGTCTCTGCCAAACCCCTCGTGACAAGCTGAAATCGCAGCTGCAAACACCTTAATGGTGGCGCTGCTTATCAAACATAAACTGCAGAAAAGAGAGAACACTCTCAACCTGACAGTTCATGGGTCTACATTCTCTGTGACACACCATTGTGAAAAAACGTTCCCTGGAAGTGGAACTGGCACGTGAACCCTGCATGGTCCTGATTACTGAATCAGATAACCCACGGCGCTCTAGCCTGTCCCTCTCAGGAGCCAAGCCTTCAGTGGTTGGCCGATTATGAGCAATCGCCCTATCGAGCCTCCCGCCTGAGACAACGCGTCCCATCGATGTGGAATTGGCCAAGCTGGCGCAATCAACATCTGACTCATCTCCGCGAACCATGGAGCCCCTGGGCGATCGGGGACCCCCTCGAGACATGAGGTCTGCTCCTACGTTCAAGTAGCCCGGAATGTGTGCTGCTCTCAATGAGCAAAGGTGCTCGTGAGCCCACAGCCACAATTCCTCCGCCGACCGGTGGAGAGCAGGAGACCCGACTCCTCCCTGGCGATTTATGTAGGCTACTGTGGTCCGGTTGTCTGACCAGACCAGACATCGCGACCCCGAAGGGTAGACGCGAAGTGGGTCAGAACCAGTCGAACCGTTTCCAGCTCCAAGAGGTTGATGTGGCGACTCGAAAGAGGCCACACCCCTCCTATCGCTTGGGTCTGACATGTCCCTCCCCATCCAGTCAGAGAGGCATCTGTAAACACTGGAATGTAGGAGGACACTTTGCCTATCAGGACTCCGTACGTGAGAACGCGCGGGTCTCTCCAATAGTTCAGTTCTGCACTGAGCGAGAGAAGAACCACCACCAACCGATGACGTTGACGCACTGGGTCTAGTCTTAGTTGGGCGAACCATCGCTGCATCCTGCGCATGCGCAGGAGTCCCAGCGGAACCACGAAATGGGCTGACGACATGAGACCCAAGAGTGATATGACTGACAGCGCCATTACCGTGTGATTCGGACGACACTTTCTCAGGGCTAGCAACAAGGCTGCCCTTCGAGGGTCCGAAATTCGAGCCCTCATCATTAGTGTCTAGCTGTATTCCCAGGTAGACAATCTGATGACTGGGCCAGGGCGCGCTCTTTTTCCAATTCACAGCGAACCCCAGACGCGTGAGATGAATCACTGTCTGTGTCGTGTGAGTGAACGCCTGCTCTGCTGACGGGGCGAGAACCAGTAGGTCGTCTAGGTAGGCTAGTAGCCTTATTCCCTGACGACGCAACGGTTCCAATGCCGCCTCTACACACTTGGAAAACGTGCGAGGTGCCAGGGCGTACCCAAATGGCATCCTCGTGTATTCGTACGCCACCCCTTGAAAGGCGAATCGCAGAAACTTTCTGTGATGCGGCTGCACCGGCACATTAAAGTACGCGTCCTTCAGGTCTATGCTTGTACAAAAGTCTCCTATCTGGACACATTCCAGTAGACGTTTTGTCGTGAGCATTCGGAAGGGCCGTTTGGTTACGCTCTCATTGAGAATGCGTAAATCCAATATCGGCCTCATTCCCCCCGTCTTATTGGGCACCAGGAAGTAGGGCGAATATAGCCCTTTGTTCCTTTGCTCCTGGGGAACTACTGTGACCGCCTCCTTCACCAAAAGTTCCGTAATCTCTGATACCAGAGCTGCCACTTTTTCGGGCGTTTTCATCACCGTCTCCACCACTCTCCTGAATGGGGGCGGGCCGGTGAAATTGGATGGCATAACCTTTCTGCAACGTCTGGTCTAGCCAGCGTGAGAGGGTACATCTTCGTTGCCACTCCCAGCAATGCAGAGAAAGCGGGCGAGCGCGAAGCTGTGGTACATTCAGTAGGAAGGACCTGTATTCCTCGATGGCCCTTGCTGCCGCTGTTCCCCAGCACTGAGGTGGTGGAACAGCCCAAGGCGGGCCTCCCGTGAAAGGGAGAGGAAACATCAGCGCGTTCTGAGAGAAACGGTGGCGCCGATACGTTGGTTCAACTCGTAACCGTAGTATTCCGGCCCTCCGTGAACGCAGCACGGGTCTGAACTGCACTGACTGAGGCCTTAGCCTGAGACAGCGCGCCATCCCCGAATAGCGGTTGCGTCATCCTGCCATTATCTGACTGAGACTGCAGCCTGCTATGTGAGACACTCACTACAGCACTCCTAGGAGTCTGTAAAGTGAGGTCTTTATGAGTTAATACAAGGCGGCGCCTTGATACCTTTCTTATACCTACCTTATTGGTAGGGTGGGGGGGGATAGCTCAGCGTGGTCCTCTGTAGCTCAGCTGGTAGAGCACGGCGCTTGTAACGCCAAGGTAGTGGGTTCGATCCCCTGGACCACCCATACACAAACAAAAAAAAATTATGCACGCATGACTGTAAGTCGCTTTGGATAAAAGCTTCTGCTAAATGGCATATTATTCTTATTATTATTATTATTATTATTTGTGCACCCATGGTGGGCTGAGCGGCACTCAGAGTGGTGGGAGAGAGCAAGAGGGAGTGAGGTAGGTCGAACGCTCTCGGATGTATTATGGAAAAGGGGCTCTTTTTTGACAAAGTCAGGTGGAGCCAACTCTTTATTACACATATCATCAACAAAAACATTCTCCTCCATACCCTCAACCGAAGGGTGGGGGGGAATAGCGGGCACATTCGACTCTGTCGCTGCGCCATCTTCTATCCTCTCTCCTCCATCCCCTCAACCGAAGGGTGGGGGGGAATAGCGAGCACATCCCTCTCTCCTGCTGCTCGTAGCCGCCGTCTGGCGCCGGGCACGACGCAGTAGAACCTGGTCTACTCTGGGCGGTGGAGGTGGATGGCTTCTGGGTCACGTGGCCTAACCTCCCTGCCAGTGGCAGGTGTCTGTCCAGCTGCTTCCTCTCCTCGTCAAGTTTAGTGAAACGCTTCGTCACCTCCTTGACGGCGACTCCGAAGAGTCCGTCGTCAGAAAGGGGGGCGTTCAAGAGCGACGCTCTGTCTGCTTCCTTCATGGTTGTCAGTGACAACCACAGGTGTCGTTCCGCAACCACCGAAGTGGCCATGGACCTCCCGGTGCAGAAGGGCCAACGAGTTAGGTGGAGAATAGCGCCAGAAATTCTGGATGCCTCTTCCTCCTCCTCCCTGTCTAGCTCAGTCTTACCCGTGGTTAAACGGGACAGAGAGGCCGCTAGGAGGGCAATATTATTTGCTGCTGCTACAGCTTGGGCTCCCAACGTAAAGGACTTCTCTACCAGCTGCGCTGTGAGGCGGTCCTTTTGCGTCGGCAAGGTGGCCTTTTTGGAAGAGGGCCATGGACTCGAACCCGGCACGAGATACGCAGCCAGGGCGCTCTCTAGCCTGGGGATTCCTCTAGCGAAGCCCTGATGCCTTCCCTCCACTCTGGTGAATGGGAGGTACGACTTGGCCGGCGAACGCGCCGCCAGAGGTGCCTCCCATGAGCCCTCGACGTACTTTGCCAGTGAGGGCATTGCTGGAGCCAGAGACTCTGCCGTCCCTCCTTGGCCGAAAATAGGGGCCGCCCTCCATCATATCCATTTCCGGTGCGGAGGGAATGGGGGGCAGTGCTATCTCCAAGCGTCGAGCAGCCCTCTCAATGAGTCCAGGAAAATCCGAACGCAGAGAGGCTGCGGCGAAGGACAGGGCTACTGATCTCTCAGAGCCCGTGTCGTCATCGCCCAGGGAATTACAAGACCTCTCACTTTCCAAAGGAAAGGGGGTCTTGAACGTCTGGGTCAGAGGGTCGGATTGTTCCATTGGAATATCCGTCTCCTCCCTATAATCCCTGTCTTCTCCGGAGTCAGCGCCATCTGATGATGCCTCTGAAGCAGAGGCTAGCACCGACAGCACGTCCTCCAGCTGGCGCAATTAGGGGGATCGCTGACGCCCTCCTTGGCGTGCTGTGAGCCCAAACACACGAAACATAAGTTGTGGGAGTCCACAGCCGTCATGGAGGTGCAGCGGCATTGAGCTCTGAAAAGAGCTTTTGGGGGTGGAACATTTCCTGGTGTGCTCATTCTAGGACGATGTCGATGACTGGAAAATCCGATGCCGTATCTCGTCCCGAGTCTTCTCTTCGTCTCTTCTTGGCTCTTCAGTCTAGTCCAGTCGCTGAAGATAAAGGGAGGCTGATTGAGGGGAAGCGCCCCCTCTTATAGGGACACCTGTACTCCTATTGGCTGCAGGTGTGTGCATAATTTTGTCTCAGGCTGATGCTGCCTTAGGGCAGTGGGTAAACCAATAGGAGCAGAGCTCCCCTATGGGGCGGAGCTCCACGATATAGAACTTGATTCCTGCATGAAAGTGTTTGCCCTGTCCCTGTTTCTCCCTGTGCACTCCCATGTAGCCTAGATGAATAGAAGGGGAGGAAGGGAGAAATGCATTCAAAATGAAATTGCGCAAAAGAACAGTAGGCTTTTGTGGTTTTGGTTCAGTTTCCCCTTCCTCAGATTAACCCCAAGTGAATTAGTGTGTGTGTGTGATATTTGTACAAAACAAGATGTAAGCGAATTCATTTCTATTGAACAAAATAAATCGGCAATTATTAAGCCCTATAACATTATAGCAAATCACTGGTTTAGGTATAGCTCATCAAAAGATCTTTAGTCTAAATCTAAGTCTGGAGCCCTCCTAAACTGTTTATATACAGTACCAGTCAAAAGTTTGGACACACCTACTCATTCCAGGGTTTTTCTTTATTTTTACTATTTTCTACATTGTATAATATAGTGAAGACATCAAAACTATGAAAAAACACATATGGAATCATGTAGTAACCAAAAAAGTGTTAAACAAATCAAAACATATTTTATATTTGAGATTCTTCAAATAGCCACCCTTTGCCTTGTTGACAGCTTTGCACACTCTTGGCGTTCTCTCAACCAGCTTCATGAGGTAGTCGCCTGGAATGCATTTACATTAACAGGTGTGCCTTGTAAAAAGTTAATTTGTCGAATTTCTTTCCTTAATGCGTTTGAGGCAATCAGTTGTGTTGTGACAAGGTAGAGGTGGTATACAGAAGATAGCCTTATTTGGTAAAATACCAAGTCTATACTATGGCAAGAACAGCTCAAATAAGCAAAGACAAATGACAGCCCATCATTACTTTAAGAAATGAAGGTCAGTCAATCCGGAAAATGTCAATAACTTTGAACATTTCTTAATGTGCAGTCACAAAAACCATCAAGCGCTATGATGAAACTGGCTTTCATGAGGACCACCACAGGAATGGAAGACCCAGAGTTACTTCTACTGCAGAAGATAAGTTCATTAGAGTTACCAGCTTCAGAAATTGCAGCCCAAATAAATGCTTCGGAGTTCAAGTAACAGACACATCTCAACATCAACTGTTCAGAGGAGACTGCATGAATCAGGCCTTCATGGTTGAATTGCTGCAAAGAAACCACTACTAAAGGACACCAATAAGAAGAGAGAGACTTGCTTGGGCCAAGAAATACGAGCAATGGACATTAGACTGGTGGAAATCTGTCCTTTCGAGTCCAAATTTGAGATGTTTGGTTCGAACCGCCGTGTCTTTGTGAGACGCATAGTAGGTGAACGGATGATTTCCGCATGTGTGGTTCCCAACATGAAGCATGGAGTAGGAGGTGTGATGGTGTGCAGTCATACTGCTCTAATGAATGCAGTTGAGAGAGACGTTGTACACAGACACATAAGCAAGCATGTACGCACACACACATAGCCGTCTTATTTCAAACTGCATGTTCATGAATTGTTTATGGCTCATTGAACAAGCATGGGAAACAGTGTTTAAACCCTTTACAATGAAGATCTGTGAAGTATAAAAACATATGTATTCACTAACTGTAAGTCGCTCTGGATAAGAGCGTCTGCTAAATGACTAAAATGTAAATGTAATGTGTATTTTTTCGCGTTATTTGTAATTTATTCTGTACATAATGTTTCTGCCATCATCTCTTATAACCAAAAATAGCTTTTGGATATCAGGACAGCGATTACTCACCTCGTATTGGACAAAGATTTTTTCTTCAACGAGTCGGACGCGAAGGATATCCTACACACACCCGACAAGGCCCAAATCCCCGTCATTCGCAGGAGAAAGAGACAGAGATATCGTGGCCGTAGGTCGGGGTGCCTTGTAAGGATCCGACGGCGAGCGAGTAAAGTGCCTCTTCCATCAATCCTATTAGCCAATGTTCAATCATTTGAAAATAAAGTGGATGACCTAAGATTGCGGTAATCCTACCAACGGGACATTAAAAACTGTAATATCTTATGTTTCACCGAGTCGTGGCTGAACGACGACATGGACAACATACAGCTGACGGGATATATGCTACATCGGCAGGATAGAACGGCCGACTCCGGTAAGACAAGGGGTGGCGGTCTGTGTATATTTGTAAACAACAGCTGGTGCACAAAATCAAATACTAAGGAAGTCTCGAGGTTTTGCTCGCCTGAGGTAGAGTATCTTATGATAAGCTGTAGACCACACTATTTACCAAGAGAGTTTTCATCTATATTTTTCATAGCTGTCTATTTACCACCACAAACCAATGCTACCATTAAGATTGTACTCAATGAGCTGTATAAGGCCAACAGGAAAACGCTCATCCAGAGGCAGCGCTCCTAGTGGCCAGGGACTTTAATGCAGGGAAACTTTAATCCATTCTACCTAATTTCTACCAACATGTTAAATGTGCAACCAGAGGAAAAAAAACTCTAGACCACCTTTACTCCACACACAGAGACACATACAAAGCTCTCCCTCGCCCTCCATTTGACAAATCTGACCATAACTCTATCCTCCTGTTTCCTGCTTATAAGCAAAAACTAAAGCAGGAAGCACCAGTGACTCGGTTAATAAAAAAGTGGTCAGATGACGCAGATGCTAAGCTACAGGACTGTTTTGCTAGCACAGACTGGAACATGTTCCGGGATTCTTCAGATAGCATTGAGGAGTACACCACATCAGTCACTGGCTTCATCAATAAGTGCATCGATGACGTCGTCCCCACAGTGACCGTACGTACATACCCCAACCAGAAGCCATGGATTACAGGCAACATCCGCACTAGATCTGCCGCTTTCAAGGAGCGGGACTCTTACCCGGACGCTTATAAGAAATCTCGCTATGCCCTCCGACGAACCATCAAACAGGCAAAGAGTCAATACAGGACTAAGATTGAATCGTACTACACCGGCTCTGAAGCTCGTCGGATGTGGCAGGGCTTGAAAACTATTACAGACTGCAAAGGCAAGCACAGCCGCAAGCTGCCCAGTGACACAAGCCTACCAGACGAGCTAAACCACTTCTATGCTCGCTTCGAGGCAAGCAACACTGAAGCATGCATGAGAGCACCAGCTGTTCCGGATGACTATGTAATCACGCTCTCCGTAGCCGATGTGAGTAAGACTTTTAAGCAGGTCAACATTCACAAGGCCGCAGGGCGGACGGATTACCAGGACGTGTACTCCGAGCATGTGCTGACCAACTGGCAAGTGTCTTCACTGACATTTTCAACATGTCCCTGACTGAGTCTGTAATACCAACATGTTTCAAGCAGACCACCATAGTCCCCGTGCCCAAGGACACTAAGATAACCTGCCTAAATGACTACCGACCCGTAGCGCTGACGTCTGTAGCCATGAAGTGCTTTGAAAGGCTGGTCATGGCTCACATCAACACCATTATCCCAGAAACCCTAGACCCACCCAAATTTGCATACCGCCCCAACGGATCCACAGATGATGCAATCTCTATTGCACTCCACACTGCCCTTTCCCAGCTGGACAAGAGGAACACCTACGTGAGAATCCTATTCATTGACTACAGCTCAGCGTGCAACACCATAGTGCCCTCAATGCTCATCACTAAGCTAAGGATCCTGGGACTAAACACCTCCCTCTGCAACTGGATCCTGGACTTCCTGACGGGCCGCCCCCAGGTGGTAAGGGTAGATAACAACACATCTGCCACGCTGATCCTCAACACGGGGGCCCCTCAGGGGTGCGTGCTCAGTTCCCTCCTGTACTCCCTGTTCACCCATGACTGCATGGCCAGGCACGACTCCAACACCATCATTTAAGTTTTCCGACGACACAACAGTGGTAGGCCTGATCACCGACAACGATGAGACAGCCTATAGGGAGGAGGTCAGAGACCTGGCCGTGTGGTGCCAGAATAACAACCTCTCCCTCAACGTGACCAAGACAAAGTAGATGATTGTGGACTACAGGAAAAAAAAACAGGACTGAGCACGCCCCCATTCTCATCGACAGGGCTGTAGTGGAACAGGTTGAGAGCTTCAAGTTCCTTCGTGTCCACATCACCAACAAACTATCATGGTCCAAACACACCAAGACAGTCGTGAAGAGGGCAAGACAAAGCCTATTCCCCCTCAGGAGACTGAAAAGATTTGGCATGGGTCCTCAGATCCTCAAAAAGTTCTACAGCTGCACCATCGAGAGCCTTCTGACTGGTTGCATCACCGCCTGGTATGGCAAATGCTCGGCCTCCGACCGCAAGGCACTACAGAGGGTAGTGCGTACACCCCAGTACATCGCTGGGGCCAAGTTTCCTGCCATCCAGGACCTCTATACCAGGCGGTGTCAGAGGAAGGCCCTCAAAATTGTCAGACTCAGCCACCCTAGTCATAGACTGTTCTCTCTGCTACCGCACGGCAAGCGGTACCAGAGCACCAAGTCTATGTCCAAAGGCTTCTCAACAGCTTCTACCCCCAAGCCATAAGACTCCTGAACAGCTAATCTTGGCTACCCGGACTATTTGCACTTTCCCCCCCACCCCCACCCTGTCCCCCTTTTTTACTCTGCTGCTACTCTGTTTATTATTTATGCATAGTCACTTTAACTCTACCCACATGTACATATTACCTCAATTACCTTGACTAGCCGGTGCCCCCGCACATTGACTCTGCACCGGTACCCCCCTGTATATAACCTCCCTACTGTTATTTTATTATTATTTAGTTATTAGCTTCTTTTTTTTTACTTTGCATTGTTGATTAAGGGCTTGTAAGTAAGCATTTCACTGTAATGTCTACACCTGTTGTATTCGGCGCATGTGGTAAATCAAATGTGATTTGATTTGATTTTCTAACTCTGTAAGCAGTCTATGGACCAGGTATTACAGCAACCCATGCTTCGGTTTTGTTTACCTGGCCACTGTTTCAAATGCTAACTTTTTAGCGTTTATGGCACAAATCCAATGCTTGTCAGTGGTACCTAATATTAGCATTTTTGCGCTTCATATCCAAATCATGGGAACCGGTTAATAACATTTTACGTTTCAAGCATTTTTTTCAGTCCCACAAAAAAATCTAATCAAAGCGCCTATGCAAAGCACTCACTCTGTCACTCAGAAACGTCTCCTTCCTGTGTCTGCCTGCCATCTAGTTTTCTAAGCTATTTAAAGATAGTATAATTATCACGTTTCACATTGGATTTATTAACAACAATAAGGTAAGATGTGATTTGAGTTCTGGTGCCGCTGCACATACAAGCTTGTTAGCTAGCTCTGGTCCATGGCATTGAGCCAACTCTCCAACGTTCAAAGTTCCTCCATATATTAGCCGCTTCTCCGTAGCTAGATATCTTGCTAGGATATAATTATGTGATTCAGTGAAGTAATGATAGGCCTACTAATATACTAAATGTCTTATCATGATGCCTAGCGCTTTAAGCCAAGCCTCCTCCATGTCCATTCCTCTCTCTTGCGCTCTCCCCATCCCGCAGTCACATCTCGCGCCCTACACTTGTCTGTCTATCAAGCATACAAACAACTTGCTTGCCCGGTCCATAGAAAGCTGCTCTATCGTCAATGATTGGTGGAGTAATTGAATGAGCTAAATGTAAAAACTGTTTTTCAAAAGTTAAAAAAGGAACAGCAAGGAATGATATAAACCAGTACTTTTTTCTGGTTCAAACCGGTTCAGAACTTTATTATGTTGGTCGGAACAGTGGAACGGAACGAAAAACATAGTCGTTCTGCTCAGAGCGAAACTACACACGGCAGATTGTTAAATAGAATCACTCGCTGATTGAAAGTGTAAGTGTGTTCCTCTTGCTGTGATGGTGCTTGTGCTTCACTGGTTGGTGTTATAAAGCAGGCAGTGTGTGTGTGAGGCGCTCGTTACTGAGCTGATGCTCTCGCTACTGTTGCCCCTGGCGACACCTTCACATTCACACACTATAGTGTTCACAGAGTGGTGCCCTTCTCTCTCTCTCTCTCTCTCTCTCTCTCTCTCTCTCTCTCTCTCTCTCTCTGTTTCTCTCTCTCTCTCTCTCTCTCTCTCTCTCTCTCTCTCTCTGTTTCTCTCTCTCTCTCTCTCTCTCTCTCTCTCTCTCTCTCTCTCTCTCTCTCACTTGGTTCTCTCTCTCGGTTCTCTCTCTCTCTCTCTCGCTCTCTCTCTCTCTCTCTCACTTGGTTCTCGCTCTCTCTCTCTCTCTCTCTCTCTCTCTCTCTCTCACTTGGTTCTCTCTCTCTCTCTCTCTCTCTCTCTCTCTCTCTCTCTCTCTCTCGGTTCTCTCTCTCTCTCTCTCTCTCTCTCTCTCTCTCTCTCTCTCTCTCATTGGCCATATCACTTCTTCTCTGTGTCTCACTGCACTCCTCTCACTCTCTCTCTCTTTCCTCTCCTCCTCTTTTTCTCTCTCTCGCTCTCTCTCTTTCTACCTTCAGCTCCACTAAATCCTTCTGTTGTTTCTCTCTCTCTCTGCCCCACAGGGTCTGATGATCCTGCTGCAGAACCTGCCCACCATGCACTGGGGCAACGAGGAGGTCAGCGTGCTCCTGGCCGAGGCCTACAGGCTGAAGTTTGCCTTCGCTGACGCCCCCAACCACTACAAGAGATGAGTGTGGCCCCCCATTACCCCTGGACAGCTAGCTACTGAACCCCTGACAGAGGCCCCCTGGAGGACGGATGGTTGGATGGACCCCCTCCTAGACTTTCTTGTCCCTCAGCAGTCCACGACCGTTGCTACTAGTAGATTAAAACAAAAACAATGTTTGCATCCCAAATGGCACCCTATTCTCTACAAAGTGCATTACTTTTGACCATAGCCCCAAGTAGTGCACTATGTAGGGAGTAGGGTGCCATTTGGGAAGCAGACCAGCGTGTGCTGCTTCTTCGTGTACCGTTCTAACCGACTGTTCTTCTTGACTCCTCTTCTCTTTGTACTTCACGATGAAATGACATTTGTGCAACACTCCAACAACATCAATGCCTGTCCCATCGAAGTAGACCCCAACCAAAAAAGAAAGACCTCCAGTCGGGGGGGGGGGGGAGAGAGACCTTCTGTACTAGGTTTATATCTGTCACTTTTGAGGACACACACGTCATCATTCTAGTCATCCCTAGCTGGCATCGAGCTCTTCTCTCATCTCCACCCTCCGTGCTTTCAGTTCAAGTCAAGCGGTCAATCCCCCAGAGACAAGTAGGTTTTAGTTAAAAACAGAAACACATTCACATAAAAGGCAATAATTAGCTAATAGGGAGAAAGTATCTGTTATTATTATGGATGGTTTCTTTCGGACTCTGACATGGTCCGCAGGGCTGGATCTAATAATATAATGTCTCTCTGAATAACAACACTCTCTGAACTCTATTGTATTATGTCAGATATTTGTCGGTTGGCTGAGGGAGGGACGAGTGTCGCGTGACTCTGCCTGACCTACGATCATCTCTGAACCTAGGACTCACTACCTCACTCAATCAGTCTATCAGTAAGACACATTAGTACAGCACCATGTAGTAGTTAGCAGTCACCTTTTAGGCCAGGAGATTTCCTAATTAGGTCACATGGTCAGAAAAAAAACTCCTGGCCGTAGCCCTTTACACTCGTACCCTTATACGGGATGAAAATGGCAGATTTGGCCACTAATAAACAACTAAATTGGAACGCAGTGGCTGTACAGTAACATGCTATACATGTCAGAGCACTGGCGCTGCACTTCACAGCGCTCTATGGGTTTTGACTGACAGCCGTTCTGAACTTGAGCACCTTGCGCGACTTTGCTGTAAATTAATGTGTTTTCAGTCAATTTACCTGGTAAAAAATAAGAATAATACATACATACATTTTTTGTTGTCTGAGTGAGGGAAATGCTGTAAATTCTGAAAGATGAGACATTGAGGATTATAACAAATACCGCTTTGATGTCATACAAGCAAGCCAAACACCCATGAGTCCAAATGTACACATCACATTTCCATATCATATATAGTGTCAGCGTTTATGATCACTATGTTTGATATACAGTTACAAGATGACATGACGTCATACACTGAGTGAACAGAATGAGCCTATGTTTGTCTATTGTGAAGAAAATGTGTCACGGCACACGCACTTGAATGCACGCAAGACTCCTTTCTATGCGCACCAAGATTATGATCAGTTTCCCTGAATTGCATTGTGAAAGCAAGTAATATCGTATTTTGTAACTGAGCTAGTCATGTTTGCAATAGAAGAAGCTTTCAAATGATGCCCACCTGACCCAGATTGCGATTTATGAATGGGCCGTTTTTGGATTGCGTCAACAACAACAGTAATTGTGTGATGATGGGGATGCAGGGTTGTGTTTCAAACAAAACAACCACAAGTGTGTTTGCTCTAGTTCCTCAACGGCACAGCTAGGAGAGCTCAGAAAGCCACCTTATAGTTGAAGACTCTTCTTTGAGTCATAAAAGGGCATAGGAACTGTGCACACGTTAGAGAGGTGTGTGGCCACAAGGAGACACCAGTTAGTCCTCTCACTCAAACCCTTGTAATTCTTTTGTCTTATGTTGCACCTACCCCACATTTTCCAGGGATGTTCTTATCATGTTACTGAATATATCCAGAGTATTTTCAGATTTTGTTATCAACAAATGCGGCAAAAAGTACAGTAAATGTAGAATGCACATAAAATCAAGTTTAATAATTTTCCCATAATCTCCTAACTGTTCCCTTTCAATTGCTACTATGGTTATGCATATGCTTTTCATATTTCTTCTGTAAGACATTTAGCCCTATCCATATAGTCCAATTTCCACGAGTGTAAAGGGTTCGAAATTACTTTTCAAAACCCAGAAGTAGGACCATGAGTTTTGTTTTTTCTTGTCAGGCTACGTGGTCAGGAAAAACTCCTGGACTACGACAATTAGTAACTGCTCATAGCCCAGAACTAGGGCCCATAATTTGATTTTTGGTCAGGAAAAACGAATGTGCTGGCGTGGGTCATTGTACCCAGTCTAGTAGCTTTGTTCGTTATTCAGTCTATTCATAAACACTGATTGACTGAGGATGTTAGGGTGTAATACATTAACTCTCTCCATTTGCCTTAATTTGACTGCTTGGGTTTTTTATTTGATGTACCAAAAGATGTGATAGTTTGTTTTTGCCTGAGGTATCAACTACCACCACCATATTGGTGTAGAGCCCTCAAACTCAAGTCTGGACATTGTTCCCCTCTAATCAGGGACTGATTTAGACCTGGGACAACAGGTGGGTGCAATTATCAGGTAGAACAGAAAACCAGCAGGCTGGGTACGAGTTGTATACCCCTTGTGTAGAGGGCTGATATACAATGTAAATTAGACGTTGAAATAATATGTACAACTTTTGTCATCAAAAACATCCTGTCAGGTAACGATGAAGACCAATAATTGTTGCATGAACCCCTCAATGATGTGTATGATGATATGTGGGTTGGGAATGTATGGATGGGACAGCTTCATTCTCTCAGTATTTCAACCTCCTCGGCTTCTTTTGATCATGTCGGTAATATTTTTGCTCTCCATGTCAGTTCCAGGCCCAATATCCTATTCTCACACTGATTAGAAACTGAAAAAAACAGCACTTGATAAAAGTCCATTTTCGTCACTTTTTTTTAACGAAATATATTATTTGGAATCAGCTTTAAAAAAATATATAATAATAATATATATATATATATATATATATATATATATATATATATATATATATATATATAGATCTCCTCCCTTTTTTATATACTGTTTACATGAGCCTATTAATTTGTGCCTAATGTAGAGATAGCAGATGATCATGAATATTTATTTTACCTTAATTTAAGCTCTCTGCAAATGAAACAAGAAGGTTTATTCAGTTGCCGCATTCATTCTCTGTGTTTGCTAAGTCATGACAGTGTTCTGCATCCAAAATGGCACCCTATTCCCTATATAGTGCACTACTTCCGACCAGAGCCCTATGCGCCCTGGTCAAAGTAGTGCCCGATATAGGGAATAGGGTGCCATTTGGGACGCAAACACATCAGTAAGTCTAGCAGCTGCCTTCTCTGGTGTCCTTATGTGTTTCAACTTGGTTTGATGTCCCGAACAAACCTTACACACACACACCCCTTTGGGTAAAAGGCACACGCCCTGGGTTACCATGGTTACGGTGATGACCAGGTGTCCGTCCGCTGGCTGGAGCCCTCGGACACACACACACACACTGGACATTGCAGTCAGCATCTCATGGGGCATGACCCAACATGTTTGATCTGCCTCCTAAAGCCTTTTTTTTTAAGAGTTGTATTTTACTCTTTCTTTTGTTCTGTTTCTTTTCAGAGATGTTAAAATGTTTCTGACCAAACTAAGACTGGTCCTCTTTCCCTTCTGACTAAGACATCAAAGTTTGAATCTCATACAGTGGAGAGGGATCGTGAAAGTGTTTTGGAATTTTAAGTGTACAGAGCAAATTAATTTTGAAACAAAGATCTGTAAATAGAAACATTTGTAAATAAATGCTATATATGACCAAACTGTTTGTATACATTCATGGATATAAACTAGTTGTACTGTAAATATCAAATCTGAATTTCATGCTTCAATTAAGCAATAAGGCCAATGTACCACGGCAAGGGCTGTTCTAATGCAAGACACAACACAGAGTGAATGTGTACAGCCCTTAGCCGTGGTATATTGGTCATATACCACAAACCCCCGAGGTGCCTTATTGCTATTATAAACAGGTTACCGACTTAATTAGAGCAGTAAAAATGTATGTTTTGTCATACCTGTGGTATATGGTCTGATATACCACAGCTGTCAGCCAATCAGCTTTCAGGGCTCAAACCACCCAGTTTGTAATATCAAATAAGATTAGAAGAAGTGTATATATTCAACACCAGAACTACCCACTGGTTTCATGTCTCCATATCACACAATGAAAACATGAAGATTACAAGTATTTACGTTGTTATTTAAATTACTTTAACCTAGGCTGAGGGCACTCCAACCCAGGCATGCTAAGCAACTGCATAAATAAGCACTTTAATAGCTTCTACATTGTTTGCCTAGACTGCTGTATTAATAACTTCTGTATTGTATGCGTGTGGCTGCTGCTCCCCACACAGACACGCGCACGCGCACGCGCACTGCCTCGGCTGGTAAACATGTTTGTTGTGGTCCCTGTGGAGTGGTGGTGCCGCGGTGCCCCAGGTTTTGTAATTAGGCACTTTAATGTGTGGAGGGAGACCCTTGTTCTCTCTCTACCTCTATTTTTCCCTTCCTCTCTCTCATTAAGCTAATTGATGTTCACAGTGGCAGGAATTAAAAGGTCATTAGAATCACCTGGACTTCCTGAGTCGCTCACACATGGTACAGGTGAGATGGGACTCACAATGACCCCCTTTCACGGAGGTAGATTCGGCTGTAGGGCATGTACAGTGCTGTGCAGAGAAATATAGAGTTTGGCAAACGTTGTTTGAGATTTATGACGGCTCAAATAACACCCTACAGTGGGACTACTTTATACAGTGGTAAATAGGGTGTAATTTAGGATTTTGCATTAGAATTATAATGGAGGCCATGCTCCAAGATGACCACATTCTGAAGAGAAGAATGCAAATTGGAGTGTTTGTCATGGATTGTTTGATGTCAACATAAAAAATAGTCTGAAATCTGTAGCTGCTGTATGTCTATGCCTCTACATGCTGAACTCTGCGTAGTAGCTATGTCTACAGAATGTCTCCATAGAGAGACCGCAGTGCACAGAAAGCTGTCCATACAGAACAGTACACAAGGTTGCTATGGTTATCATCAGTGAACTCTGCTTTAGTGCTCCTCCAGTCTGTAATGAATAATAATATTAAATATAGCTGTGAGCAGCAATGAACAGGGGTCACAGGATGACAGAAAATATCAGTTGGATAATAAAGCACTCTATCATGTATAAATTATTTTCCTTTATGTGCAGTCATTCATTCGGAAATGGGCAGCCATGGGTGGGAGCAAAATAGGTACATGAGGGCAATGCACGCCATCATCTTCCAGATGGCATTTTGGCTGTTGAATGACCTCCTGACATGTCAAATCAACATTTATTGGTCTCGCTCAAAGATTTGTGTTATAGCAGGTGCAGCGAAATGCTTATGTTACTATATAATATAATAATAATAATAATAATATGCCATTTAGCAGACGCTTTTATCCAAAGCGACTTACAGTCATGCGTGCATACATTTTTGTGTATGGGTGGTCCCGGGGATCGAACCCACTACCTTGGCGTTACAAGCGCCGTGCTCTACCAGCTGAGCTACAGAGGACCACTATCTCTCAACAGTGCAGTAGAATGTCTAGCAAATACAATACAAATACAAAAAATCTCAACAAGAAATGATAGAACAAGTCCAATTAACAATCCAGAGTAGATATATTAGCGTGAGCATGTCAGAATCCAGAATATACAGTGCATTTGGAAAGTATTCAGACCCCTTCACTTTTTCCACATTTTGTTACATTACAGCCTTATTCTAAAATAGATGCAATATTTTTTTTTCCCTCATCAATCTACACACAATAACCCATAATGACAAAACGAAAACAGGTTTTTAGAAATTTAGACATTTTAAAAACAGAAATACCTTATTTACATTCAGACCCTTTGCTATGAGACTTGAAATTGAGCTCAGGTGCATCCTGTTTCCATTGATCATCCTTGAGATGTTTATACAACTTGATTGGAGTCCACCTGTGGGAAATTCAATTGATTGGACATGATTTGTAAAGTCACACACCTGTCTATATAAGTTGACAGTGCATGTCAGAGCAAAAACCAAGCCATGAGGTCGAAGGAATTGTCCGTAAAGCTCAGAGACAGGATTGTGTCGAGGCACAGATCTGGGGAAGGGTATCAAAAAATGTCTGCAGCATTGAAGGACCCCAAGAACACAGTGAACTCCATCATTCTTAAATGGAAGACGTTTGAAACAACCAAGACTCTTCATAGAGCTGGCTGCCCGGCTAAACTGAGCAATCAGGGGAGAAGGGCCTTGGTCCGAGAGGTGACCAAGAACCCGATGGTCACTCTGACAGAGCTCCAGTGATCCTCTGTGGAGATGGGAGAACCTTCCAGAAGGACAACCATCTCTCCAGCACTCCACCAATCAGGCCTTTATGGTAGACTGGCCAGACGGAAGCCACTCCTCAGTAAAAGGCACATGACAGCCCGCTTGGAGTTTGCTAAAAGGCACCTAAAGGACTGTCAGACCATGAGAAACAAGATTGACCGCTTTGGCCTGAATGCCAAGTGTCACGTCTGGAGGAAACCTGGCACCATCCCTACAATGAAGCATGGTGGTGGCAGCATCATGCTGTGGGAAGGTTTTTCAGCGGCAGGGACTGGGAGACTAGTCAGGATCGAGGTAAAGATGAACGGAGCAAAGTACAGAGAGATCCTTGATGAAAACCTGCACCAGAGCGCTCAGGACCTCAGACTGGGGTGAAGGTGCACCTTCCAACAGGACAACGACCCTAAGCACACAGCCAAGACAATGCAGGAGTGGCTTCGGGACCAGTCTCTGAATGTCCTTGAGTGGCCCAGCCAGAGCCCAGACTTGAACCCGATCGAAAATCTCTGGAGAGACTTGAAAATAGCTGTGCAGCGATGCTCTCCATCCAACCTGACAGAGCTTGAGAGGATCTGCAGAAAAGAATGGGAGAAACTCCCCAAATACAGGTGTGCCAAGCTTGTAGCGTCATACCCAAGAAGACTCGATGCTGTAATCGCTCCCAAAGGTGCTTTTTTACATCTAAAAACCTGTTTTTGCTTTGTAATAATGGGGTATTGTGTGTAGGTTGAAGGGGGAAAAAACGATTTAATCCATTTTAGTGTCATGGCTGTCCTGTGAGGATCCAAATAGGTCAGATCAGGTTTGCAATTAATAACTTCAACCAGACCCCCTCTTACCCGCAGAGAGGGAGGAGGAGGGAACTGTTGTGGGGTTGACACCTCAAGCCCTGTTGTAAATCAAGGAGAGAAGATTCAGGTCTCCCTCTCCAATGTTCACCAGAGGAATGTGCCTTTGTTTCCACAAACTTTTCCCGCCGAAACTCTTAACACGTTCTAAAGCGAATACTGGAACAATATTTCTAACGTAGAATGTGGGGAATGGTCAGAGGCGAGCTATAGAACACTAATGTCAATTGGGTTGTTATTCTGTGATGTCATAAAAAATGTTATAAAGGAAATATTGTAACTTGGAAAGTATACCCCATATTATGCGTTGTGCATGTAATATGAAAAATTATAAGTATTTTTGTTAAGATAGGGATGTGATTTGAGAACGCTGTAAGAGATAATTGTTTCCATAAGCTTTGCACAGTAAGTATTCACGCCCCCGAGTGAGGTCAGAGAGTGTGTCAGCCTGACGGAACCGGCCCTTTCGAGCGGAGTGTATAAAAGGATGGGTTATGAATTAACATATCAGACCAGAAAACGTGAAGCGCCGCTACACGTTTAGAATGGTTGGAACTTCGAAAGCTAGTTTAAGTAGGACCATCCTCTGTTACTCTGATCAAGCCATCGTGTGACGCTACTCTCATCATCCCACTGGGTACCATCGATACGGCTGGCTAGCCTATCTTCAAAGAAGCAACTTCAAGAGCGAATGGAAGTAAAAACCATTCTGTTGTTCTGTTCAAGACTACAAGACAAGTCACCAGATACCGGACAACTACAGAGGAGAACAACAGTAGAAGACTTGTTGGAACATTTTGGACAATCAGAGCCTTACCATCGTGCAGCGAGAAGGCCCAACTCCCTTGCCAGGGCGGTCCTGTCCACCGAGAGATACACGGCGAACCAGGCCTTGCACATACATAAACGTTTTAGAACACCTACTCATTCAAGGGTTTTTCTTTATTTTTACTATTTTCTACATTGTAAAATAATAGTGAAGACATCAAAACTATGAAATTACACATATGGAATCATGTAGTAACCAAAAAAGTGTTAAACAAATCAAAATATATTTTATATTTGAGATTCTTCAAATAGCCACCCTTTGCCTTGATGACAGCTTTGCACACTCTTGGCATTCTCTCAACCAGCTTCACCTGGAATGCTTTTCCAACAGTCTTGAAGGAGTTCCCTCATATGCTGAGCACTTGTTGGCCGCTTTTCCTTCAAACTTCTCCTCTGGGACCCTCAGCCGACCTATTCCAGTGCTAGCAAACCTGATCCAATTTGTCAACTAATTATCAAGCCCTTGATCAGGTGAATTAGGTGAGCTAGTTCAGGGCTACAACAAAATTGTGAAATGTCTGGGGGTCCCTGGGAGGAGGTTTGAAAACCACTTATCTAGAGTAGGCTATGTTACAATATGAAAAAGACAAAGGCCTGCAAACTGTAATGCTTCTGATGGCATGGTATGAAGTCATAACACGGATGTTGATGAGTTTGAGTTAAGTTTAGATGTGTAGTTATTTTTAAAGTAGACAAGTATTGATACTGCTGAAGAGATTGGATTAACAGCTATTAACCAACGTCAACACATCATGTAGCTATAGTAATCACACACGCACACACTCTCTCTCTCTCCCCTCCCCTCTTCCCCTCTGTAGTGATGTCTATTTTTACAGAGAAATTATTAATTAAGAAAGGCAAAGAAGAATGTAACATTCCATCTAGCTAGCTACACATCAAAGTTGTGTCCTTGAGATCCTTGTCCTTTGCCTCGCGCTATAGGCTATATATCTGCTGCTGTGCTGGCTGGAATTGTTGCAGGCTTGGCATCCCTAAGTCTTGCAGTGATAAAGACCGAATGGTTTGATGCTGCCCAGCATGGAACACATAATTGCCTTCGAGGGATAAGCCCCTGCCCCGGTCGGAGCCCTGGACACTCATTCCCTCCTAACGGCAAATGTCACAACCACTTATTCAAATGACAACTCAATGGAATAATAACGTGCTAGCTCGGTGCATTTACCCCTAAAGAACCACATGCTGTGACTATATACACACACACACAACTATGATGATAATGTGTATGTGTAGCTATGGTGGTCTGCTAAAACATATTCTCCTCATATTCTCTTCTCTCTCACACGCATACTGTAGGCTACAGTAGAGGAACCAGCAGCCACATTTGAAAATGGAGAAGCTAATTATTTACGAAGTGCAGACGTCATTTGATGACTCTGCAGTCAGCTGCCCTGCATTCTGAGTCTCTGGCTGCGTAACAAATGGCAACCTATTACCTGTATGGCGCACTACTTTTGACCCTGGTCAAAAGTAGTGCACGAAATAAGGAATAGGGTGCCATTTGAGATGCTACCTATGACTCACCCATTTCAGGACAGAGTGCCCCAAGGCATGGGCCTGCATATATTTGGGCAGGCGGAGTGAGTGAGTTGGTTGGTTGGGCTAAGTTGTCCCAGGAAGGTGCGTCATGCCTAAGCTGACCCTCTCAATCCTCTATCCCTAACACCCCTCCCCCTGCCCTTCCCTGCCCTGCCCTGACCTGGCCCATCAGACTATAGTGTGACGGTCCCCCTCTCTGGATATTACCCCCCATGCATATCTGCAGTGTACACACACACCTTACAGACCCCCCCCCCCCCCCCCCCCCACACACACACATTAATCTAGCCTGGGCCGTCCTCTATCCTCCAGATATCGCTGTATATTATTTAGCAGGATGTGCTGGGAGTGAATCAGAGCCCCTTTGGCTGCTTATTATGCGGTTAGCAGACATGATTTAATATTCATCTTGCTTTCAGAGCAGAGCACCTCTTGCTGCTGCATTTTTAACAGGTGAGGAGAGGCATGGCGGCCAGGGAGAGGGAAGGGAGCTTAGGAAGAAGCTGAGCATCCACAGTGTTATTTAACCCTCACAACTAAACCAAAACACACAGAGTAAAAAGGCTGATGCCCACTGAAACAGTTAGCTAAGCATCTGTTTGTATACTGTACTGTCTATTGTAGAAGTAACCAAACCCAGCCATAGCAGGGGGAAATGTGCTGCCCACTCAGAATAAGGCAGCTGTTTGTACTCTTTATAGTAGATGTAATGCAAAGTTTAGTGTGAAAGGGATTGTAGGCAAAGGAGCAACACAGGGGTAGGCATATGCAATGCTTTGCAATGTTGCACCCCAATGAATAAGCAGGTGGTGTTTGACGGATTGTAAGGTCAAGGGCCATATAAGAAGCTCAGTGTTGTTTCCTCATCACTACATAAAAAGTTACTTTTTGAGCCAGGCCTTGGAGGTGGAAACACAAAAGACAACATCTTTGGGCCAAACACTGGTGCAAAGCCTGACAAGGGAAATGCACCACAACATTGCCAAGCAAGTGTTTATTATTGTAAAAATCATTGACGTCATTCAGATTATTCCCCTTCTAATCAGGAGGCTCTGAAACCCCTGGCAGTCTCAACTCCCTTGGTCCTCAGTGCCATGGTGGTGATGAGCTACTCCACATTAGCCTAGTTGATGTGAGTGTGGAGTACAATATTCCTTGTGCTGGAGTCAGCTGTTTAAGTCCCCTCACTGAACTGAACAAGGCACTGTGTTTTGCAATTGTATTTCATTGTTTTACTGCTAATTGACTTAAACAGATGCAGAATCCCCAGTTGAGTAACTCTGCTGTACTGTAGGCTTTACCCCACTGTTTGTAGTTGATTGTTTCATGTATTGTTATTTTGAGTTACAACTCTCCACTCTCCTTTCATAGCAAACATCACGCAGGCACGCACACACTCACTCTCTCTCCTCTCCCACTCACTCACTCACTCACTCACTCTCTCACACACACATACACAGACACACAGACACACAGACAAGCACCACATATACACAGGTGAAGCCCAGAAGGGCCGCCATTTCCATACATGCAATTCACCTTATTCAGCGAGTGAGCCGAGGAGAGGCGAGGCCACCAAACAATTAACGGTTGGCTGAATAAGTAACCAGCCTCAGCGCTGCACACCGTTAGAAGTAAACAACTCTCCCATTAACCTAACAAAGCAGGCCTAATTCGAATACATGTTTCTTATTTACATTTATGATAGCCTATGACATCACTCTTTATCTGTCTTTGTCTAATTCTAGCCCCGGAACGTTCCATGCGTTGGTGGAATCATAGGCCTGCCTACCTGTTACCATGGTACAAATCTTGGAGTTTGTTGTTGTGGCGGCCATATAAGGATTCCTTCCTGTCTGTATTGATTTAAGTGCTGGATGAGCAGGAGTATGGTCACTGCATCCTCCTTTCAAAGCACTCTTACCATCTTAGGCCCTGTTAAAAATGTCAAGATGTATTGATGAATATGTGTGTCTGTCTCATGAAGTATGGATTTTCTGATTAGTTTAGCTGCCCTGTGAAGCATCTCACTTAGCAGTACATTTTTGTGTGTGTCCCAATTGACACTCTTTTTAATCAAAAGTAGTGCACTATATAGGGAATAGAGTGTCATTTGGGATGCATCCTCTATAAGTCTGGTAATCCTCTGGGACAGAATTCTGTGGGACGGACGCATCTCAAAAGCATCCTGCTGACAAAACCATGTATCCTACATGTAGCACAGCTGAGGACACACTCCCACAGGATCAGATACTTCAATCTTAATATAAACCCACTGATCGAGAGGAGCTCAGTTTACCCACATGCCTTTACATCAAGCACATAGACATAGGTCTATTTGCATTTTGTAGTGATAGAAGTCTAAGCATTTGTTGCCCTTCAAATTGGTTTGCAGTCTAAATTGTGTAAGAGAAGATCAGATTTGGCACCGAACAGATTCCATCACTATGAATACCATCAGTATGAAACTAATACACACCGTCAGCAACCATTTAGGATCATGTGTTTTGTTCATAGCATCGTTGAGTGGTGTGTGTGTCTGTGTGTGTACAGTAGGACTAAATCAATGCTGAAATGTAAAAAAAACTTCTCAGCATTTCAACCCTGAGTCAGTACAGTCATTATTCAGCTGATTTACAACACACACACACACACACACACACATACTATATTATGCATTCATATGAAGGTGAAGGGTAAATCATCTCTCTGATAAAAATGTACACTACAGTTCAAAAGTTTTAGAACACCTACTCATTTAAGGGTTTTTCTTTATTTTTTACCATTTTCTACATTGTAGAATAAAAGTGAAGACATCAAAACTATGAAATAACACATATGGAATCATATACATTTTTACATTTGAGTCATTTAACAGACGCTCTTATCCAGAGCGACTTACAGTTAGTGAGTGCATACATATTTCATACTGTATATAGTAACCAAAAAGTGTTGTCTTAAAGTAATGATGGACTGTCATTTCTCTTTGCTTATTTGAGCTTGCCATAATATGGACTTGGTCTTTTACCTAATAGGGCTATCTTCTGTATATCCCCTTATACCCACTTCAAGGTAACGAAACAGAATTAGCTAGATAGTTATATTGCTGTGGTACTCGGTCAAGCTTGCGCAAGGCCTGATTCATACAGCGGTGCTCACACACACACACACACACACACTCATACACACACTTCAGACTGAGAAGAGGCATGTTTCTAGAGGTGCTTCATTCTTATTAAGAGCAGAGACACACTGCATGAGGAACACTGATGCAGAGGAGCTATTGAACTCTGACTCGTGTAGACAATGAAACGTGGAAGAGAGCTACCGCGTATTGATGTCACGGAAAGTGGGGCACAGATGTACTTTTCCATTCACTTTTCTGCTCCACATTTATTAATAATTTGTTACTTTTTCATACATGGCCTTCACTTGCTGACTATACTTTTGTGTGTAACCATGCTCCAGAGCTCTACCTGGGTTCCAACATGCAACCCTTGTGGGGTGAGATCCTAAAACCCAAGCCACAGACTGCTGTATATCATACACTTCCTTTTTTGTATATACTGTACGTACATAAAGGCTGTGTTCGAGAGCATCAAATCCATGATGTATCATGGGTAAATTGTGACTGACTGATCTACAAATATTATTGAGTAGGTATTAATGATGCAAGGTGATTTCTAGATCAGTCAGTCTTGACTCACCTTTAAAGTCGGCTGCAATGTGGAACGCTCCAAAAGTATACAGTAAAACATAGAGAATCGTCCTTAGGTAAATATGTAACACATCAAGTCCCATGGTTCATTAAGAGATTCTCAATTGGTTTTGCTAACTCCTCCTACCTCCGTCCTCTCCTCGCCTCTTTTTTTAAAATATCAAAAGTGATTGAGGAGAGGAGGCGAGGAGAGGAAATGTGGAAACAAATGTGCTTGCATGAAATGAGACTCTCCTTGTCCACTAGCACATCAGGCAAATTACGTTTACAGAGGAGGCACAGGAGGTTGGTGGCATCTTAATTGGCGAGAACTGGCTCGTGGTAATGATTGGAGCGAAATTGGTGGAATGGTATCAAATACATCAAACACATGTTTTCCAGGTGTTTGATGCCATTCCATTTACTCCATTCCGGACATGATTATGAGCCGTTCTTCCCTCAGCAGCCTCCTGTGAGAGGAGGAAAACCAAAATATGTGTAAAGTGGTAAAATTAATTTAGCTAGTTGTGGCAGACATTTTATAGATAAAACAAGTTGCATATCATTTTTAAAGCTTTTCTCCTCCTACAAAACAGCTGATTCAATGGAGGCATGGCAGATATAAAAAAGGTGGCTATCAAGGACGGGAAGACAATTTTCCGGTTTCCTACTAACGAAATGACATGCTCCTCGACCACTGAGAATCTTTCTTAGAGATGTGTATAGACTGTGGGCTCCGCCACGGTCACTCCCAGCCACATCCATAGTGACTTTCTGGTTTGAGTGAAACAGGAAGTAGGTGTGTCAAGAAAAGGGAAGCCATCTTGACTGCAGAAATGTGTTCAGAAATGTTTGGTAAATATTAAACTGTTTATAGTTTAAAAGGTTGAGAACATTCTCAAATACTTTTAAGGGATATTAGGCTAGTGGCCAATCCTCAGAAAGGGCTTATGTTTTTGAGATACCCCTACCTGATGTAGAACAAAACACAACCATGTACCCCTACCTGATGTAGAACAAAACACAACCATGTACCCCTACCTGATGTAGAACAAAACACAACCATGTACCCCTACCTGATGTAGAACAAAACACAACCATGTACCCCTACCTGGTGTAGAACAAAACACAACCATGTACCCCTACCTGGTGTAGAACAAAACACAACCATGTACCCCTACCTGATGTAGAACAAAACACAACCATGTACCCCTACCTGATGTAGAACAAAACACAACCATGTACCCCTACCTGATGTAGAACAAAACACAACCATGTACCCCTACCTGATGTAGAACAAAACACAACCATGTACCCCTACCTGATGTAGAACAAAACACAACCATGTACCCCTACCTGGTGTAGAACAAAACACAACCATGTACCCCTACCTGATGTAGAACAAAACACAACCATGTACCCCTACCTGATGTAGAACAAAACACAACCATGTACCCCTACCTGATGTAGAACAAAACACAACCATGTACCCCTACCTGATGTAGAACAAAACACAACCATGTACCCCTACCTGATGTAGAACAAAACACAACCATGTACCCCTACCTGATGTAGAACAAAACACAACCATGTACCCCTACCTGGTGTAGAACAAAACACAACCATGTACCCCTACCTGATGTAGAACAAAACACAACCATGTACCCCTACCTGGTGTAGAACAAAACACAACCATGTACCCCTACCTGATGTAGAACAAAACACAACCATGTACCCCTACCTGATGTAGAACAAAACACAACCATGTAACCCTACCTGGTGTAGAACAAAACACAACCATGTACCCCTACCTGATGTAGAACAAAACACAACCATGTACCCCTACCTGATGTAGAACAAAACACAACCATGTACCCCTACCTGATGTAGAACAAAACACAACCATGTACCCCTACCTGATGTAGAACAAAACACAACCATGTACCCCTACCTGATGTAGAACAAAACACAACCATGTACCCCTACCTGATGTAGAACAAAACACAACCATGTACCCCTACCTGATGTAGAACAAAACACAACCATGTACCCCTACCTGATGTAGAACAAAACACAACCATGTACCCCTACCTGATGTAGAACAAAACACAACCATGTACCCCTACCTGATGTAGAACAAAACACAACCATGTACCCCTACCTGATGTAGAACAAAACACAACCATGTACCCCTACCTGATGTAGAACAAAACACAACCATGTACCCCTACCTGATGTAGAACAAAACACAACCATGTACCCCTACCTGATGTAGAACAAAACACAACCATGTACCCCTACCTGATGTAGAACAAAACACAACCATGTACCCCTACCTGATGTAGAACAAAACACAACCATGTACCCCTACCTGGTGTAGAACAAAACACAACCATGTACCCCTACCTGGTGTAGAACAAAACACAACCATGTACCCCTACCTGGTGTAGAACAAAACACAACCATGTAACCCTACCTGGTGTAGAACAAAACACAACCATGTAACCCTACCTGGTGTAGAACAAAACACAACCATGTACCCCTACCTGGTGTAGAACAAAACACAACCATGTACCCCTACCTGGTGTAGAACAAAACACAACCATGTACCCCTACCTGGTGTAGAACAAAACACAACCATGTACCCCTACCTGATGTAGAACAAAACACAACCATGTACCCCTACCTGATGTAGAACAAAACACAACCATGTACCCCTACCTGGTGTAGAACAAAACACAACCATGTACCCCTACCTGGTGTAGAACAAAACACAACCATGTACCCCTACCTGGTGTAGAACAAAACACAACCATGTACCCCTACCTGATGTAGAACAAAACACAACCATGTACCCCTACCTGATGTAGAACAAAACACAACCATGTACCCCTACCTGGTGTAGAACAAAACACAACCATGTACCCCTACCTGGTGTAGAACAAAACACAACCATGTACCCCTACCTGATGTAGAACAAAACACAACCATGTACCCCTACCTGATGTAGAACAAAACACAACCATGTACCCCTACCTGGTGTAGAACAAAACACAACCATGTACCCCTACCTGATGTAGAACAAAACACAACCATGTACCCCTACCTGGTGTAGAACAAAACACAACCATGTACCCCTACCTGATGTAGAACAAAACACAACCATGTACCCCTACCTGATGTAGAACAAAACACAACCATGTACCCCTACCTGGTGTAGAACAAAACACAACCATGTACCCCTACCTGGTGTAGAACAAAACACAACCATGTACCCCTACCTGATGTAGAACAAAACACAACCATGTACCCCTACCTGGTGTAGAACAAAACACAACCATGTACCCCTACCTGATGTAGAACAAAACACAACCATGTACCCCTACCTGATGTAGAACAAAACACAACCATGTACCCCTACCTGATGTAGAACAAAACACAACCATGTACCCCTACCTGATGTAGAACAAAACACAACCATGTACCCCTACCTGGTGTAGAACAAAACACAACCATGTACCCCTATCTGATGTAGAACAAAACACAACCATGTACCCCTATCTGATGTAGAACAAAACACAACCATGTTTTACTGCAAAAGTTGTTACATTTGTAGATATTGTGACACACCCACTAACCTCAAAATGTGCAAATGTGGTCCTGCCTGACAAAAATACAAACAGTTACACCTTTATTTGATATTGTGGCTATTGTAATCAGCTCTAAAGAAAACACTCCCTAAACTCAATAATTGCAGAATAATGCCTGGCTGGAGGGGGATAGGCCACATAAGCTCATGTAAATTAATACTGCAAGCTCTGATATTGCTACATTTAACATTTAAGTCATTTAGCAGACGCTCTTATAAAGAGCGACTTACAAATTGGTGCATTCAACTTAGGATAGCCAGTGGGACAACCACATCTTGATCACAGTAAGTACACTTCTTCAAACAAGCAGCTGTGAGCAAAGTCAGTGCAATCAGGGACAACTACATCTCGATCACAATAAGTACATTTCTTTAAACAAGTCAGTGCTAGCAGGTGAAATAAGTCAGGTGTTAGTTTAGATAAAAGACAGTGGTAGTAAAGGGGGGGTAGAAGGATTACTATTATACTATTCCAGGTATTCCTTAAAGAGGTAGGGTTTCAAGTGTCTCCGGAAGGTGGTCAGTGACTCCGCTGTCCTGGCGTCGTGGGGGAGCTTGTTCCACCATTGGGGTGCCAGAGCAGCGAATAGCTTTGACTGGGCTGAGCGGGAACTGTGCTTCCGTTGAGGTAGGGGGGCTAGCAGGCCAGAGGTGGATGAACGTAGTGCCCTCGTTTGGGTGTAGTGTCTGATCAGAGCCTGAATGTAAGGAGGTGCCGTTCCCCTCACAGCTCCGTAGGCAAGTACCATGGTTTTGTATTAGATGCGAGCTTCAACTGGAAGCCAGTGGAGTGTGCAAAGGAGCGGGGTGACGTGAGAGAACTTGGGAAGGTTGAACACCAGACAGGCTGCGGCGTTCTGGATGAGTTGTAGGGGTTTAATGGCACAGGCAGAGAGCCCAGCCAACAGCGAGTTGCAGTAATCCAGACGGGAGATGACAAGTGCCTGGATTAGGACATGTGCCGCTTTCTGTGTAAGGTAGGGTCATACTCTGCGAATGTTGTAGAGCATGAACCTGCAGGATCAGGTCACCGCTTTGATGTTAGCAGAGAACGACAGGGTGTTGTCCAGGGTCACGCCAAGGTTCTTTGCACTCTGGGAGGAGGACACAATGGAGTTGTCAACCGTGATGGCGAGATCATGGAACGGGCAGTCCTTCCCCGGGAGGAAGAGCAGCTCCGTCTTGCCGAGGTTCAGCTTGAGGTGGTGATCCGACATCCACACTGATATGTCTGCCAGACATGCAGAGATGCGATTTATTGTGTGTCGTCTGTGTAGCAATGATAGGAGTGAACATGTGAGGATATGACAGAGCCAAGTGACTTGGTGTATAGAGAGAATAGGAGAGGGCCTAGAACTAAGCCCTGGGGGACACCAGTGGTGAGAGCACGTGGTGCGGAGACAGATTCTCGCCAAGCCATTGGTAGGAGCGACCTGTCAGTTAGGACGCAATTCAAGAGTGAGCAGCGCCGGAGATGCCCAACTCGGAGAGGGTGGAGAGGAGGATCTGATGGTTCACAGTATCAAAGGCAGTAGATCGGTCTAGAAGGATAAGAGCAGAGGAGAGAGAGTTAGCTTTGGCAGTGCGGAGAGCCTCTGTGACACAGAGAAGAGCAGTCTCAGTTGAATGACCAGTCTTGAAACCTGACTGGTTAGGATCAAGGTCATTCTGAGAGAGATAGCAGGAGAGTTGGCTAGAGACGGCATGCTCAAGAGTTTTGGAGAGAAAAGAAAGAAGGGATACTGGTCTGTAGTTGTTGACATCGGAGGGATCGAGTGTAGGTTTTTTGAGGAGGGGTGCAACTCTCGCCCTCTTGAAGATGGAAGGGACATAGCCAGTGGTCAAGGATGAGTTGATGAGCGAGGTGAGGTAAGGGAGAAGGTCTCCGGAAATGGTCTGGAGAAGAGAGGAGGGGATAGGGTCAAGCGGGCAGGTTGTTGGGCGGCCAGCCGTCACAAGGCGCAATATTTCATCTGGAGAGAGAGGGGAGAAAGAAGTCAAAGCATAGGGTAGGGCAGTGTGAGCAGGACCAGCGGTGTCATTTGACTTAATAAATGAGGATCGGATGTCGTCAACCTTCTTTTCAAAATGGTTGACGAAGTCATCCACAGAGAGGGAGGAGGGAGGGGGAGGAGGAAGAGGATTCAGCAGGGAGGAGAAGGTGGCAAAGAGATTCCTAGGGTTAGAGGCAGAGGCTTGACATTTAGAGTGGTAGAAAGTGGCTTTAGCAGCAGAAATAGAGGAAGAAAAAGTAGAGAGGAGGGAGTGAAAAGATGACAGGTCCGCAGGGAGTCTATTTTTCCTCCATTTCCGCTCGGCTGCCCGGAGCCCTGTTCTGTGAGCTCACAATGAGTCGTCAAGCCACGGAGCAGGATGGTAGGACCGAGCCGGCCGGGAGGATAGGGGACATACAGTGAGGGAAAAAAGTATTTGATCCCTTGCTGATTTTGTACGTTTGCCCACTGACAAAGACATGATCAGTCTATAATGTTAATGGTAGGTTTATTTGAACAGTGAGAGACAGAATAACAACAAAATAATCCAGAAAAACGCATGTCAAAAATGTTATAAATTTATTTGCATTTTAATGAGGGAAATAAGTATTTGACCCCTCTGCAAAACATGACTTAGTACTTGGTGGCAAAACCCTTGTTGGCAATCACAGAGATCAGACTTTTCTTGTAGTTGGCCACCAGGTTTGCTCTTTGCAGATCTTCTCCAAGTCATTAAAGGTTTCGAGGCTGATGTTTGGCAACTCGAACCTTCAGCTCCCTCCACAGATTTTCTATGGGATTAAGGTCTGGAGACTGGCTAGGCCACTCCAGGACCTTAATGTGCTTCTTCTTGAGCCACTCCTTTGTTGCCTTGGCCGTATGTTTTGGGTCATTGTCATGCTGGAATACCCATCCACGACCCATTTTCAATGCCCTGGCTGAGGGAAGGAGGTTCTCACCCAATATTGAGTTGATACCAAAGAGCTCGATTTTGGTCTCATCTGACCACAACACTTTCACCCAGTTCTCCTCTGAATCATTCAGATGTTCATTGGCAAACTTCAGACGGCCCTGTATATGTGCTTTCTTGAGCAGGGGGACCTTGTGGGCTCTGCAGGATTTCAGTCCTTCACGGCATAGTGTGTTACAAATTGTTTTCTTGGTGACTATGGTCCCAGCTGCCTTGAGATCATTGACAAGATCCTCCCGTGTAGTTATGGGCTGATTCCTCACCGTTCTCATGATCATTGCAACTCCACGAGGTGAGATCTTGCATGGAGCCCCAGGCCGAGGGAGATTGACAGTTCTTTTGTGTTTCTTCCATTTGCGAATAATCGCACCAACTGTTGTCACCTTCTCACCAAGCTGCTTGGCGATGGTCTTGTAGCCCATTCCAGCCTTGTGTAGGTCTACAATCTTGTCCCTGACATCCTTGGAGAGCTCTTTGGTCTTGGCCATGTTGGAGAGTTTGGAATCTGATTGATTGATTGCTTCTGTGGACAGGTGTCTTTTATACAGGTAACAAACTGAGATTAGGAGCACTCGCTTTAAGAGTGTGCTTCTAATCTCAGCTCGTTACCTGTATAAAAGACACCTGGGAGCCAGAAATCTTTCTGATTGAGAGGGGGTCAAATACTTATTTCCCTCATTAAAATGCAAATCAATTTATAACATTTTTGACATTCGTTTTTCTGGATTTTGTTGTTGTTATTCTGTCTCTCACTGTTCAAATATACCTACCATTAAAATTATAGACTGATCATTTCTTTGTCAGTGGGCAAACGTACAAAATCAGCAGGGGATCAAATACTTTTTTCCCTCACTGTAGAGGCAGAAAGGGAGGAGAGGAGGGTCGAGGAGGCAGAATCAGGTGACCGGAGGGAGAAGGATTTAGCAGAGGGAAGAGATGATAGGATGGAAGAGGAGAGAGTAGCGGGAGAGAGAGAGTGAAGGTTGCGACAGCGCATTACCATCTGAGTAGGGGCAGAGTGAGTAGTGATGGAGGAGAGCGAGAGAGAAAAGGATACAAAGTAGTGATCGGAGACTTGGAGGGGAGTTGCAGTGAGATTAGTAGAAGAACAGCATCTAGTAAAGATGAGGTCAAGCGTATTGCCTGCCTTGTGAGTAGGGAGGGACGGTGAGAGTGTGAGGTCAAAAGAGGAAAGGAGTGGAAAGAAGGAGGCAGAGAGAAATGAGTAAAAGGTAGACGTAGGGAGGTTAAAGTCACCCAGAAATGTGAGGGGTGAGCCATCCTAAGGAAAGGAACTTATCAAGGCGTCAAGCTCATTGATGAACTCTCCAAGGGATCCTGGAGGGCGATAAATGACAAGGATGTTAAGCTTGAATGGGCTAGTGACTGTGACAGCATGGAATTCAAATGAGGAGATAGACAGATGGGTCAGGGGGAAAAGAGAGAATGTCCACTTGGGAGAGATGAGGATTCCTGTGCCACCGCCGCGCTGACCAGATGCTCTCGGGGTATGCGAGAACACATGATCAGACGAGGAAAGAGCAGTAGGAGTAGCAGTGTTTTCTGTGGTAATCCATGTTTCCGTCAGCGCCAAGAAATCGAGACTGGAGGGTAGCATAGGCTGAGATGAACTCTGCCTTGTTGGCCGCAGAACAGCAGTTCCAGAGGCTGCTGGAGACCTGGAACTCCACGTGGGTTGTGCGCACAGGGACCACCAGATTAGAGTGGTAGCAGCCACGCGGTGTGAAGCGTTTGTATGGCCTGTGCAGAGAGGAGAGAACAGGGATAGACAGACACATAGTTGACAGGCTACAGAAAAGGCTACAATAATGCAAAAGAGATCGGAATGAAATTAACTAAACATCTGGGGAAGCGAGAGAGCGGGGCCTCCCTCGACTAACTCCCGCAGAACAACTTGGCAGAACTGTCTTTGTTTCAGGGACAGTCTTCGTTTTGGGGACAGCTGCCGCAGAACAAAGAGGTTGTGCTAATAACACTAAGCTAATTGCCTAGCACAAGTGTAGCCACTCCCCCTCCTATTGAGTTGTAATCTGCAGAGAACAAAAGAAGTGGCTGGCCCTGCGTCCAGTGTGAATGGGTAGCAATCACTTTTTAAGCAGATTGGGTAGCTTACTAACTATGACAGACAGACAGAACCAACACAGTTTACTAGTTAAAACAATTCTACTTACAGAATCAAGCAGGATCCTTCCAAGACTATTAGTTGCTAAAATGTTGAATGCAGGTAGTCAATTGTCTGCAGTACGTACACAAATAAACAGCATTATGATATCTTAATGCATCTTGGAAATATAGACCTGTAAACACTGATAAAATAGGCAGAATGCAGAAATATAAACTATCAATATTTATGATGAATGTAAGCTTTACTTTTTGGTAGCTGATTAATTAACAACTTTCAGAGTAAAATTTGCTCTCATTCAGTGGTGTATGGTCCTGCCTGACAAAAATACATATAGTTACACATCTTTTATGATGTTGTGGCTATTGTAATATAATCGTCTCTAAGGAAAATAAGTGGGTTAAGAGTGAAAACTGTCATTTCTTTTCAGTCAATGGTTCCTCTGTAGATTTTACATGTTCAGCCTCTTGCAATTACGTTAGGCTCCAAATCCGTTTGACTCCAAAACCATTATGGCGTCCAAAATCCAATATGGCTGCCACAATATCATTAAATTGTGGTTTAATCACCTTTATATACATGTTTTAAATGAGAGACATCTTTCAGATTTGTGTACTGAACTCAATAAAAATGTTGTGTAATTCAACTATGTTGGAAATCCAATAGGCCTACCATAATTACACTCAAACACCATTGTCTGTGTACAGAAAATGCAGCAGACTGCTTGGCATGGCAACACCAAGTATTCTAAGTCACAAGCCTCTTTGAGGATCAATTAGGCAACTCGGACTGTGGTATAACTTGTGGCTCCAGGATTGGGCTCTAGAAGTAAGCTTTGATTCATTGCTAGTCCAATACGCCTGCTTGAATCCAACATGACCTTCCGCTGGCTCACTGCATTCGTGAATCGCATTGGGATGTTCCGGTGCACTCTTATGCTGTTTGGGTTGAGCTGGCATGTTCACCATCCTGGCTGTCTGCCCTGGAGTTGACGTATATGTTCACTTGGGGACATTATGGTGTATGGGGAGGATGCCACCACACATGATGACAAGCGCATAAGGCAGGTGTTCACTATAATAAACCGACACAACCTGACACTCATTGACAAGAAATGCCATCAACTTAGTGGTCCTTCACATGTCATAGGAATTGTGCCTATCCAATGTCAATGCCATCCTGAATCTCCCAGTCTGCCCTGGAGTTACCTTACGTGTTGATTTGATGACATTATGGCGTATGGGGAGGATGCAACCACAAATGATGACAAAGTCATATGGCCGGTGTTCACCACATCGAACCAACACACCTCTCCAATGTAAATGCCATCCTGCATCTCCCAGAACTGTCCTTGATAGGGCCACTCCACCATCAGTCCCCCTCTGGCAGTTAATTAACATTTACAGCACTCAGTGTCAAAGGAAGGCCAAGAAGATGATCAACGACATCAGCCACTCGAGCCACGGTTTGTTCACTCTGCTACCGTCTAGCAGACAGATACTGTACAGGTGCATCTAAGCCGGGACTGAGAAACAGCTTCTATCTCCAGGCCATCAGACTGTTGAACAGCCATCACTAACAGGCTACTTGCCCGGTACTCTGCACTGCACCTTGAAACAAATGCCCCATGTAAATTATATAGAGACATTGAACGCTGGTCACCTCATATTCTGTTCAGATACTGTTGTTTATTCACTGTGTATGTACAGGTACCTGCCAAAATAAAGGAAACACCAACATAAAGTGTCTTAATAGGGTGTTGGGCCACCAGAAGGCAGAAAAGCTTCAATGCACCTTGGCATATATTCTACAAGTGCCTGGAACTTTATTGGAGGGATGCGACATCATTCTTCCATGAGAAATTCCATAATTTTGTTGATGGTGGTGGAAAACGCTACCTCAGGCGCCGCTCCAAAAGCTTGCATACAGTGCCTTGTAAAAGTATTCATCCCCCTTGGCGTTTTTCCTATTTTGTTGCATTACAACCTGTAATTTAAATGGATTTTTATTTGGATTTCATGTAATGGACATACACAAAATAGTCCAAATTGGTGAAGTGATATTTTTAAAATAACTTGTTTCAAAAAATTATAAAAAAGTAATAACAGAAAAGTGTTGTGTACATATGTATTCACCCCCTTTGCTATGAAGCCCCTAAATAAGATCTGGTGCAACCAATTACCTTCAGAAGTCACATAATTAGTTAAATAAAGTCCACCAGTGTGCAATCTAAGTGTCACATGATCTGTCACATGATCTCAGTATACCTGTTCTGAAAGGTGCCAGAGTCTGCAACACCACTAAGCAAGGGGCACCAATAAGCAAGGGGCACCACCAAGCAAGCGGCACCATGAAGACCAAGGAGCTCTCCAAACAGGTCAGGGACAAAGTTGTGGAGAAGTACAGATCAGGGTTGGGTTATAAAAAATTATCCAAAATGTTGAACATCCCACGGAGCACCATTAAATCCATTATTTAAAAATGGAAAGAATATGGCACCACAACAAACCTGCCAAGAGAGGGCCGCCCACCAAAACTCACGGACCAGGCAAGAAGGGCATTAATCAGAGAGGCAACAAAGAGACCAAAGATAACCCTGAAGGAGCTGCAAAGCTCCTCAGCGGAGATTGGATTATCTGTCCATAGGACCACTTTAAGCCGTACACTCCACAGAGCTGGGCTTTACAGAAGAATAAGCAAACACATTTGGTGTTCGCCAAAAGGCATGTGGGAGACTCCCCAAACAAATGGAAGAAGGTACTCTGGTCAGATGAGACTAAAACTGAGCTTTTTGGCCATCAAGGAAAACGCTATGTCTGGCGCAAACCCAACACCTCTCATCACCCCGAGAACACCATCCCCACAGTGAAGCATGGTGGTGGCAGCATCATGCTGTGTGGATGTTTTTCATCAGCAGGGACTGGAAAACTGGTCAGAATTGAAGGAATCATGGATGGGTGAATAGTTATTCACGCTCAAGTTTTCTGTTTTTCTGTGTTTATTTGTTGTTTGTTTCTCAAGAAAAAATATTTTGCATCTTCAAAGTGGTAGGCATGTTGTGTAAATAAAATTTGTAAGGCAACAAAATAGGAAAAATGTCAAGGGGTGTTGAATACTTTCGCAAGCCACTGTAAGTGTTCAATTGGGTTGAGATCTGGTCTGAGATCTTGCATATGGTTACATCGTTTTCATGCTCATCAAACCATTCAGTGACCACTCATGCCCTGTGGATTGGGGCATTGTCATCCTATGGGGGCATAGCCATGGTCGCCAGAATAATGGCCTGCCCAGCTTTTTTATAGATGAACCTAAGCATGATGGGATATTAATTGCTTAATTAACTATCACATTTACATAAGAATTCAAACCCTTTACTCAGTACTTTGTTGAAGCACGTTTGGCAGCAATTACAGCCTCGAGTCTTATTGGGTATGACGTTACAAGCTTGGCTCACCTGTATTTGGGGAGTTTCTCCCATTCTTCTATGCAGATCCTCTCAAGCTCTGTGAGGTTGGATGGGGAGCGACACGGCTCAGCTATTTTCAGGTCTCTCCAGAGATGTTCGATCAGGTTAATGTCCGGGCTCTGGCTGGGCCACTAAAGGACATTCACAGACTTGTCCCGAAGCCACTCCTGCGTTGTCTTGGCTGTGTGCTTAGGGTCGTTGTCCTGTTGTAAGGTGAACCTTCGGCCCAGTCTGAGGTCCTGAGCGCTCTGGAGCAGGTTTTCATCAAGGATCTCTCTGTATTTTGCTCCGTTCATCTTTCCCTCAATCCAGATTAGTCTCGCAGTCCCTGCCACTGAAAAACATCCACACAGCATGGGATGGTACTGGCCAGTGCCTGGTTTCCTCCAGATGTGATGCTTGGCATTCAGGCCAAATAGTTGAATCTTGGTTTCATCAGACCAGGAAATCTTGTTTCTCATGGTCTGAGAGTCATTTAGGTGCCTTTTGGCAAACTCCAAGCGGGCTGTCATGTGCCTTTTACTGAGGAGTGGCTTCCGTCTGGCCACTCTACCATAAAGGCCTGATTGGTGGGGTGCTGCAGAGATGGTTGTCCTTCTGGAAGGTTCTCCCATCTCCACAGAAGAACTCTGGATCTCTGTCAGAGTGACCATTGTGTTCTTGGTCACCTCCCTGACCAAGGCCCTTCTTCCCTGATTGCTCAGTTTGGCCGGGCGGCCAGCTCTAGGAAGAGTCTTGGTGGTTCCAAACTTCTTCCATTCAAGAATGATGGCCACTGTGTTCTTGGGGACCTTCAATGGTGCAGAAATATTTTGGTACCCTTTCCCAGATCTGTGCCTCGACACAGTCCTGTCTCTGAGCTGTACGGACAATTCCTTCGACCTCATGGCTTGGTATTTGCTCTGACATGCACTGTCAACTGTGGGACCTTATATACATGTACATAACATTTTAGTCATTTAGCAGACGCTCTTATCCAGAGCGACTTACAGTTAGTTAATTTTTTTATTTTTATTTTTTTATACTGGCCCCCCGTGGGAATCGAATTGAATTGGCTACTATTGACCTAGCACTTCAACAGGAACAGAAACCTAATTTGACATTGACAGTAATGGGTAAGAAAATGTAATTCCTCTGCGATACAGGGGCTTGCAGGACAGCAATCTATTCAGCAGACAAACCAGAGGGAGTGAGGATTGATGGGGAGAAAATCAGTGCGATCTGCCTCTGGTCTTCAATTTATTGAAAAGTTATCAGCCCCAATAACCCTAAAACATGACCAATCAGGAGGAGAGGCAACCATACCCGTCCTGATATCTAAGCTGTGTCCGGTAAATTTACTAGGACGTGATGTAATGACTAAATTGAATGTGGCCGTCATTTCCACTGACAGGGGAATGAAAGCACACATAGTCAGAGACAATATGGTGGTCTGTGGGGAAGGGGAACCATGTTATTGGTATAGTCAAGACTTGTTATGGGGGGGGGGATAACTGATATTCCCCGAACCTTAATGGAACTTGCTGATGATGTGGGATCAGGCCCCACTAAAATGTCCCCCGATGACCTACACTGTACTCTCTGGTATAACCAACACCCAGGTCCAGATTCAATCTATGAGGAAGCACTATTTAAAACCACAGAAAGAACTGTAGCACTAAAATGGTTTCACTATGACAACACCCACGCAGCAGTGGAAGTGGAACTAGGGCCCCAAAGTCAGAGACTGTTAAGAGAGAAATGGAATCCACA
Source organism: Coregonus lavaretus (assembly GCF_964263955.1). Taxonomy (NCBI): domain Eukaryota; kingdom Metazoa; phylum Chordata; class Actinopteri; order Salmoniformes; family Salmonidae; genus Coregonus; species Coregonus lavaretus. The sequence continues at coordinate 1,252,227 of NC_140006.1, forward strand.
TGTGTCCCTAGCAAAGGAGCCAGCAGAGGACTGGAAAGACATGGGCCAGTGGGTATCCAAGGGTAAGAGGATCACTGATTGGGTCAACATTGAGAATGGAAATCAGCACAGCACATCCACAGATACAGTGGGGAGAACAAGTATTTGATACACTGCCGATTTTGCAGGTTTTCCTACTTACAAAGCATGTAGAGGTCTGTAATTTTTATCATAGGTACACTTCAACTGTGAGAGACGGAATCTAAAACAAAAATCCAGAAAATCACATTGTATGATTTTTAAGTAATTAATTTGCATTTTATTGCATGACATAAGTATTTGATCACCTACCAACCAGTAAGAATTCTGGCTCTCACAGACCTGTTAGTTTTTCTTTAAGAAGCACTCCTGTTCTCCACTCATTACCTGTATTAACTGCACCTGTTTGAACTCGTTACCTGTATAAAAGACACCTGTCCACACACTCAATCAAACAGACTCCAACCTCTCCACAATGGCCAAGACCAGAGAGCTGTGTAAGGACATCAGAAATAAAATTGTAGACATGCACAAGGATGGGATGGGCTACATGACAATAGGCAAGCAGCTTGGTGAGAAGGTAACAACTGTTGGCGCAATTATTAGAAAATGGAAGAAGTTCAAGATGACGGTCAATCACCCTCGGTCTGGGGCTCCATGCAAGATCTCATCTCATGGGTCATCAATGATCATGAGTAAGGTGAGGGATCAGCCCAGAACTACATGGCAGGACCTTGTCAATGACCGGAAGAGAGCTGGGACCACAGTCTCAAAGAAAACCATTAGTAACACACTACGCCGTCATGGATTAAAATCCTGCAGCGCATGCAAGGTCCCCCTGCTCAAGCCAGCGCATGTCCAGGCCCGTCTGAAGTTTGCCAATGACTATCTGGATGATCCAGAGGGGGAATGGGAGAAGGTCATGTGGTCTGATGAGACAAAAATATAGCTTTTTGGTCTAAACTCCACTCGCTGTGTTTGGAGGAAGAAGAAGGATGAGTACATCCCCAAGAACACCATCCCAACCGTGAAGCATGGAGGTGGAAACATCATTCTTTGGAGATGCTTTTCTGCAAAGGGGACAGGACGACTGCACCGTATTGAGGTGAGGATGGATGGGGCCATGTATCGCGAGATCTTGGCCAACAACCTCCTTCCCTCAGTAAGAGCAATGAAGATGGGTCGTGGCTGGGTCTTCCAGCATGACAATGACCCAAAACACACAGCCAGGGCAACTAAGGAGTGGCTCCGTAAGAAGCATCTCAAGGTCCTGGAGTGGCCTAGCCAGTCTCCAGACCTGAACCCAATAGAAAATCTTTGGAGGGAGCTGAAAGTCTGTATTGCCCAGCGACAGCCCCGAAACCTGAAGGATCTGGAGAAGGTCTGTATGGAGGAGTGGGCCAAAATCCCTGCTGCAGTATGTGCAACCTGGTCAAGACCTACAGGAAACGTATGATCTCTGTAATTGCAAACAAAGGTTTCTGTACCAAATATTAAGTTCTGCTTTTCTGATGTATCAAATACTTATGTCATGCAATAAAATGCTAATGAATTACTTAAAAATCATACAATGTGATTTTCTGGATTTTTGTTTTAGATTCCGTCTCTCACAGTTGAAGTGTACCTATGATAAAAAATTACAGACCTCTACATGCTTTGTAAGTAGGAAAACCTGCAAAATTGGCAGTGTATCAAATACTTGTTCTCCCCACTGTAGGTATCATTGGAAATTGAATTGGAGAGCCAATTCAATTCCCGTGGTATATTTAGATGAGGGTAGAGATTGTAGAGGATTTCCTGTGTGAAAGAAGTAATAAAATTGGGTAATGAGAAATGTTGAATTGCATTGTTTAAGCAAGAATGGTGTTAAATTCATGCTTTCTAGTTATGTGTATGCAAATATGTTATTCGATTTTGGTGGTGTGTGGATAGAATTTACTAATGCCAGGATTTAGTAAACGAAGCAGAGGGTAATGTGAAGCGGATGTCTGAATAGTTTGTTTATACAACAGTGAGTTATGCAGACAGTTCACGTTGAACAATGGGAGATCATTTTTACTATTAGGCTGATGGCGTAGTAAACATTTTCCGAACGTTCTGGATTTTTAAACAACAAGTTTATATTTTAATGCAACAGGTTTAAATCAGTAGTTTACCGGAAAGTGGTTATGGGTTTGTTATTTATAGGTTTAGTGAATTTAATGAAACGTGGAGTTATCCGATGTGTTCTGAGGGGGGAGTTTTTTGTTTTTCCCAGGATGGAGGGCAATCCCCTACAGTATATGTTAAGGGACAGTAGGAGACAACGTATCAATTTTTTAAAAATAGATGCCTGGGAACAAAATATAATTTACATTTCATTTACATTTTCGTCATTTAGCAGACGCTCTTATCCAGAGCGACTTACAAATTGGTGCATTCACCTTATGATAGCCAGTGGGACAACCACTTTACAATATTTTTTATTTTTATTTTTTTGGGTGGGGTAGAATGATTACTTTATCCTATCCCAGGTATTCATTAAAGAGGTGGGGTTTCAAGTGTCTCCAAGAGGTGGTGAGTGACTCCGCTATCCTAGCGTTGTGAGGGAGCTTGTTCCACCATTGGGGTGCCAGAGCAGCGAACAGTTTTGACTGGGTTGAGCGGGAACTGTGCTTCCGCAGAGGTAGGGGGGCCAGCAGGCCAGAGGTGGATGAACGCAATGCCCTCGTTTGGGTGTAGGGACTGATCAGAGCCTGAAGGTACGGAGGTGCCGTTCCCCTCACAGCTCCGTAGGCAAGCACCATGGTCTTGTAGCAGATGCGAGCTTCAACTGGAAGCCAGTGGAGTGTGCGGAGGAGCGGGGTGACGTGAGAGAACTTGGGAAGGTTGAACACCAGACAGGCTGCGGCGTTCTGGATGAGTTGTAGGGGTTTAATGGCACAGGCAGAGAGCCCAGCCAACAGCGAGTTGCAGTAATCCAGACGGGAGATGACAAGTGCCTGGATTAGGACCTGTGCCGCTTCCTGTGTAAGGCAGGGTCGTACTCTGCAAATGTTGTAGAGCATGAACCTGCAGGATCGGGTCACCGCCTTGATGTTAGTGGAGAATGACAGGGTGTTGTCCAGGGTCACGCCAAGGCTCTTTGCACTCTGGGAGGAGGACACAACGGAGTTGTCAACCGTGATGGCGAGATCATGGAACGGGCAGTCCTTCCCCTGGAGGAAGAGCAGCTCCGTCTTGCCGAGGTTCAGCTTGAGGTGGTGATCGGTCATCCACACTGATATGTCTGCCAGACATGCAGAGATGCGATTCGCCACCTGGTTATCAGAAGGGGGAAAGGAGAAGATTAATTGTGTGTCGCCTGTGTAGCAATGATAGGAGAGGCCATGTGAGGATATGACAGAGCCAAGTGACTTGGTGTATGGCGAGAATAGGAGAGGGCCTAGAACTGAGCCCTGGGGGACACCAGTGGTGAGAGCACGTGGTGCGGAGACAGATTCTCACCACGCCACCTGGTAGGAGCGACCTGTCAGGTAGGACGCAATCCAAGAGTGAGCCGCGCCGGAGATGCCCAACTCAGAGAGGGTGGAGAGGAGGATCTGATGGTTCACAGTATCAAAGGCAGCAGATAGGTCTAGAAGGACGAGAGCAGAGGAGAGAGAGTTAGCTTTAGCAGTGCGGAGAGCGTCCGTGACACAGAGAAGAGCAGTCTCAGTTGAATGACCAGTCTTGAAACCTGACTGGTTTGGATCAAGAAGGTCATTCTGAGAGAGATAGCAAGAGAGTTGGCTAAAGACGGCACGCTCAAGAGTTTTGGAGAGAAAAGAAAGAAGGGATACTCGTCTGTAGTTGTTGACATCGGAGGGATCTAGTGTAGGTTTTTTGAGAAGGGGTGCAACTCTCGCTCTCTTGAAGATGGAAGGGACATAGCCAGCGGTCAAGGATGAGTTGATGAGCGAGGTGAGGTAAGGGAGAAGGTCTCCGGAAATGGTCGAGAGAAGAGAGGAGGGGATAGGGTCAAGCGGGCAAGTTGTTGGGCGGCCGGCCGTCACAAGTCGCAAGATTTCATCTGGAGAGAGAGGGGAGAAAGAAGTCAAAGCATAGGGTAGGGCAGTGTGAGCAGGACCAGCGGTGTCATTTGACTTAACAAACGAGGATCGGATGTCGTCAACCTTCTTTTCAAAATGGTTGACGAAGTCATCCACAGAGAGGGAGGACGGGGGGGGGGGGGGGGGGGATTCAGCAGGGAGGAGAAGGTGGCAGAGAGCTTCCTAGGGTTAGAGGCAGATGCTTGGAATTTAGAGTGGTATAAAGTGGCTTTAGCAGCAGAAACAGAGGAAGAAAATGTAGAGAGGAGGGAGTGAAAAGATGCCAGGTCAGCAGGGAGTCTAGTTTTCCTCCATTTCCGCTCGACTGCCCGGAGCCCTGTTCTGTGAGCTCGCAATAAGTCGTCAAGCCACGGAGCAGGAGGGGAGGACCGAGCCGGCCGAGAGGATAGGGGACATAGAGAGTCAAAGGATGCAGAAAGGGAGGAGAGGAGTGTTGAGGAGGCAGAATCAGGAGATTGGAGTGAGAAGGATTGAGCAGAGGGAAGAGATGATAGAATGGAAGAGGAGAGAGTAGCGGGAGAGAGAGAGCGAAGGTTGCGACGGCGCATTACCATCTGAGTAGGGGCAGAGTGAGTAGTGTTGGAGGAGAGCGAGAGAGAAAAGGATAGAAAGTAGTGGTCGGAGACATGGAGGGGAGTTGCAATGAGATTAGTAGAAGAACATCATCTCGAAAAGATGAGGTCAAGCGTATTGCCTGCCTTGTGAGTAGGGGGGGACGGTGAGAGGGTGAGGTCAAAAGAGGAGAGGAGTGGAAAGAAGGAGGCAGAGAGAAATTAGTCAAAGGTAGACGTAGGGAGGTTAAAGTCACCCAGAACTGTGAGGGGTGAGCCATCCTCAGGAAAGGAACTTATCAAGGTGTCAAGCTCATTGATGAACTCTCCAAGGGAACCTGGAGGGTGATAAATTATAAGGATGTTAACCTTGAATGGGCTAGTGACTGTGACAGCATGGAATTCAAATGAGGAGATAGACAGATGGGTCAGGGGAGAAAGAGAGAATGTCCACTTGGGAGAGATGAGGATTCCTGTGCCACCACCCCGCTGACCAGATTTTGAGAAAGTGTTTGGAAGACCTTACAGAATGCCACAATTGGCAGGACCAGAACAGGCAGACATAGAACTAGAGAATACACTAGCAGAACACATGAGAAAATTGTTCGTTAACCATACCCGTTTGTCTAAGAATTTGTGTCCTACAGGAGAATTAAAGGAGAAGGTGACTCATAGTATACAACCTAGAGACTGGGTGTGGATCCAATCGTTGAGGAAAAAGGATTGAAAGCAGCCACGCTGGGAGGGACCATACCAAGTCCTATTGGTAACTGCCTTTGCTATAAGAATACCTGAGAGAGCCACTTGGGTCCACGTTACCCACTACAAAAAGGTAGGCCCACAAACCAACACAGTTGAACACACACAGAGTTAAAGAGAAGAACTGACCCACTAGGGTTCGGGGGTAAACTCTGTTAACGAAGAAACCCTATCCCGACCTTTCATCACTGTGGGGTGTTTACGGAGGTGTGGGTATGGGGAAGTACCAGGCAGGTGGGTCAGGGACAGGATATGGATGGCGTTTTTGGGGATTTTGGGGGACTCTGAGCTGCATCATCGTGTTAACTATATTATGGATTAATCCAGGTCAACCTAAACAGGGAAATGATGAACAAAATAATACCAAGGCACTGATTCGATCTCGTAGAAATACTGAAACCAATAAAGACTATTGGGGGAATGATTATTTTATAGTTAAAGTCAGTTTAGGACAAGATGGGGGATTCAAGATACTATTCAACTTCTCCCATGAAGAGATAGGAGGTTTTGGGGGCTTTGGTGAGAAAGGGGCGTGTACAAGAAAGTTAGGTCCTAGAAGGTATGGTAAATACATTTGCACTGGGGAACGCTCATGTCCTTGGGCAAGGGTGTTTAAACATACCTGGGGGACATACTATGAGAATGGAATGGACGCAGCACACCGATGGGGAATTAAACAAACCCATGATGAATGGAAAACGGAACTGGTGATAACGGTAAAGTCAATTATGCAAGATGACATAGCAAGGAACTATTGGGTCTGTGTTGATGATGTCGGGGCAAATACATGTGTGAGGCTCATTTTTCAGGAGAGTAATGAATCTTCCACCCCCGAGACAGAACAGCAGGTAGATCCAATGTTATCACCAGAGGTATCAAAAACTAGTCTAACACCCCTTGGAAGGCCCTCAGAAGGAATCCTAACTAGCACTAAACCACCAAGGGTAGAAGATTTCCTCATGCAGGAAATGAACCAAGGAGAAGTAGAAGGAATTTCAAATGAGAACTTCTGAGTAAGGTGGATGAACTACACAGCTAGGGCATTGGGTCAAACTAATTGTTATGCCTGTTCAACAGGTAGGCCAACCCTTTTAACTGCACCTATGCCTCAGACCATGTTCTCTTGTGTGATAGATTTGGGATCAAACCAAACCTCACCTAATTGTTCTGATATTAATATAACCACTCTTAAAAAGGATAATACTAAAGCACCCCAATTCACCATGACCCCCGGAGATTATCAATGTTATAGACACCAAAGTAATGTGAATCGCAGATCAAATTGGAGAAGGGTTTACAACAACTTTTTTTCTGGTGGGTTACAATGAATAAAAATGTTGACTGGATTAATTACATCTATAAAGGTTCATTAATCAGACAAGGGATGCAGTAAAGGGAATCTCAGACCAACTATCCGCCACCTCACTCATGACCTGGCAGAATAGATTGACTCTCGATATGCTTTTAGCAGAGAAGGGTGGTGTTTGCAAGATGGTGGGAGGTCATTGTTGTACGTTTATCCCCAACAATACAGCCCCAGAGGGTACAGTAAATAGAGCACTGGACGGTCTCACGGCATTAAGTGAAGAATGGGCTGAGAACTCGGGGGTGAATACATCAATGACTAGATGGTTTGATGAAATGTTTGGAAAATGGAAAGCTATTGTTGCAACTATTCTGGGTGCAGCTATAGCTTGTATGGGTATGCTTGTTCTTTGTGGATGTTGTCTTATTCCCTGTGTCCGAGGGTTGGTGAGCAAGGCGTTGGAGATGCAGTATCACAGCAGATGGTGAGATACGGCCCAATCCCGGACTCCGACCTAAGGAATGAAGAATATGACCCACCAGGCTTGGTGGAGGACGATGACTTTTCAGATAGTTTGAGACTGGATGAAACTTTTCTTAGTTCTAATGTGTGAAGGTTTCAGTGAAAATCTAACGAAGAACTGTGACTGGATGTTTTCCTACAACTATAAATCTCTAGTTTAAAAGTTATTGTAATGATTTTTTGTGTATTAAAGTGTGGTTAATTTAGTCAAAGGGTGGATTGATATAGAAATTACTAAATGTTCCACCCTTAAATAGAATGTCGAAGTGTTCTTGTTTTAAGTATGATGTACTAGTTAACCAATATTGCAGGATGTGATGAAGCAAATGTTCTTCACTATAGGCTTAGACTGTTGTTTCCAGATAGTGGGTAAACAGGTTAGGTACCATTGCTAAAGAGTAACGTTACGCTTTTAATCATGGGGTAACCCTGATTAACCTGTATTGAATGAGACAATTTTTAATGTTTAGTATACTATCTTTTCAAATGAAGACCATAACGAAAATCTAAACAAGAAGTGTTATGGTTGGAAGTAAAATTTGGTAGCATGCCAGGCAAATTGCGTTATTATAGTGTGTTTTGTACTAGTGATTCATTTTATATGCAAATCAACTTATGCTTCAATGTGTGTTATTCAACATATATTGTGAGTATGTGTCTAATATTTAGTCAAAGGGTGGATTGATAGAAGAATTTGGTAATGACTAATTATTAATAACTAATTATTACACCCTGAAACTGTGTGAAAAGTGTTAGAATCATAAGACTATAATCTGATAATATGTGTAGCTTAGTTAGAAGTACAATGAGGCAGTCAGAATATTGTGAGAACGGCGATAATTAAGGAATGCAGCCTGCCCGAGCAAGGAGTAGACTATAATAAGAACGTGTGTGTGTGTGTGTGTGTGTGTGTATGTGTGTGTGTGTGTGTGTGACCTGATGGTCAGGAGAGCAGAGGAAAACAAGAGCTAAGCCTATGGCGGGGTGGGATTTTTCCTCTGACGTGTGCGTATAAAAATATTGTACGACCATTTTGTTGCAGAGCACTCTCATGAATAAACATGCTGACCATGAGCAGAATTGGGTCTTAGTTTAAATAAATGAAACAAACAGCCAGACATTATTCTGCACTTTTTGAGTTTAGGGGTGTGTCACAATATCTTTCAATTTAACGACAAAATATTTTTTTCACAACCATCCATTTCATAAATGGGAGACATTAGATACAGTGAGGGAAAAAGGTATTTGATCCCCTGCTGATTTTGTACGTTTGCCCACTGACAAAGAAATGATCAGTCTATAATTTTAATGGTAGGTTTATTTGAACAGTGAGAGACAGAATAACAACAAAACAATCCAGAAAACGCATGTCAAAAATGTTATAAATTGATTTGCATTTTAATTAGGAAAATAAGTATTTGACCCCCTCTCAATCAGAAAGATTTCTGGCTCCCAGGTGTCTTTTATACAGGTAACGAGCTGAGATTAGGAGCACACTCTTAAAGGGAGTGCTCCTAATCTCAGCTTGTTACCTGTATAAAAGACACCTGTCCACAGAAGCAATCAATCAATCAGATTCCAAACTCTCCACCATGGCCAAGACCAAAGAGCTCTCCAAGGATGTCAGGGACAATATTGTAGACCTACACAAGGCTGGAATGGGCTACAAGACCATCGCCAAGCAGCTTGGTGAGAAAGTGACAACAGTTGGTGTGATTATTCGCAAATGAATGAAGAAACACAAAAGCACTGTCAATCTTCCTCGGCCTGGGGCCCCATGCAAGATCTCACCTCGTGGAGTTGCAATGATCATGAGAACGGTGAGGAATCAGCCCAGAACTACACGGGAGGATCTTGTCAATGATCTCAAGGCAGCTGGGACCATAGTCACCAAGAAAACAATTGGTAACACACTACGCCGTGAAGGACTGAAATCCTGCAACGCCCGCAAGGTCCCCCTGCTCAAGAAAGCACATATACAGGCCCGTCTGAAGTTTGCCAATGAACATCTGAATGATTCAGAGGAGAACTGGGTGAAAATGTTGTGGTCAGATGAGACCAAAATGGATCTCTTTGGCATCAACTCAACTCGCCGTGTTTGGAGGAGGAGGAATGCGACAAACATGGAGGTGAAAACATTATGCTTTGGGGGTGTTTTTCTGCTAAGGGGACAGGACAACTTCACCGCATCAAAGGGACGATGGACGGGGCCATGTACCGTCAAATCATGGGTGAGAACCTCCTTCCCTCAGCCAGGGCATTGAAAATGGGTCGTGGATGGGTATTCCAGCATGACAATGACCCAAAACACACAGCCAAGGCAACAAAGGAGTGGCTCAAGAAGAAGCACATTAAGGTCCTGGAGTGGCCTAGCCAGTCTCCAGACCTTAATCCCATAGAAAATCTGTGGAGGGAGCTGAAGGTTCGAGTTGCCAAACATCAGCCTCGAAACCTTAATGACTTGGAGAAGATCTGCAAAGAGGAGTGGGCCAAAATCCCTCCTGAGATGTGTGCAAACCTGGTGGCCAACTACAAGAAACATCTGACCTCTGTGATTGCCAACAAGGGTTTTGCCACCAAGTACTAAGTCATGGTTTGCAGAGGGGTCAAATACTTATTTCCCTCATTAAAATGCAAATCAATTAATAACATTTTTGACATGCGTTTTTCTGGATTTTTTTGTTGTTATTTTGTCTCTCACTGTTCAAATAAACCTACCATTAAAATTATAGACTGATCATGTCTTTGTCAGTGGGCAAACGTACAAAATCAGCAGGGGATCAAATACTTTTTTCCCTCACTGTATGTGAAAAAACATGGTTGTGTTTTTTTCTACCTCCGGTGGGAGTATCTCAAAATGTTGGAGACCTTGCCAATAGCCTAATATTGGATTGATTCTTTTGAACACTACTTTCCTTTGGATTATAATGCAGATTAACAACTGAGCAGGGGAAATCAATTCTGGGTTATTAAAATTGTCTGCATATTTTTTTTTTTTCTTGCTGGATTTTGGGACTGAATTGAATGAAACATTTACTTTTGTTGGAGTACAAAGACATTGTTGCTCAACTTAAACAGACTTGATTTTGCATTTTCATTTGTGACTCAGAGACTGAGCCTATAATATATGTTTGAGATGACTTGGGAGAATTTAGATTGATTCTCTGTGCCAGCTGATTCAGTTGTGAATACACATCATACTTTAAATGACATTTGTGGCCTCCCTTGTGTTTCTATTGACGGTGTTGGGTGCCAACTAATCTTAACTAGTGGACCACATTCTATCCCATCACTATTACCATAAAAAGACTAGCTATCCCTTTAACATTGGGCTCCCGAGTGGCGCAGCGGTCTAAGGCACTGCATCTCAGTGCTTGAGGTGTCACTACAGACCCCTGGTTCGATTCCAGGCTGTATCACAACCGGCCATGATTGGGAGTCCCATAGGGCTGCGCACAATTGGCCCAGCGTCGTCCGGATTTGGCCGTTGTAGGCCGTCATTGTAAATAAGAATTTGTTCTTAACTGACTCGCCTAGTTAAATAAAGGTTAAAAAACAACAAAACAAAAAAAACATGCTGGCTTTGTCCTAAACTCTAGCTAATTGTATCAGAGTGTGTTCTGGCAGTGTTTCAAAGCACTTGTTGCTTTTTATGTCCTAACCCTCTCTGGCTCCCAGGCCCCCCCCCCCCCACACACACACACAGAAACACACACACATGACCCTGCCATCTCTCTGGCGAGCCCTAGCTGTTCTTGTTTGTTGGAGAGAAAGAGTTGAGTTGGCCTCCCGTTGAGTCTCAGCTCACTACAGAAATGTAAATTAGGCGTTAAACCTTGTTCCGGGCAGCAGACCTCTCTTTCCCAAAGCTTCTGCCGCTCCTCTATCCTGGCTAAGCTAAGCGTGCTGGGCTGTGGGTACTATATGTTTTTATGAAAGCCATTACTTATACTGCACACAGGCTGTGGATACTGGTATTCATTGAGGAAAATGCACAGGGAGAGGAAAGAAGGAGAGGGGGATTCTAATGTGTTGGTTGCCCATTCTTCAAGGAAAAACTGCTCCAGCTCCTTCAAGTTGGATGGGTTCCGCTGGTGTACAGCAATCTTTAAGTCATACCACAGATTCTCAATTGGATTTAGGTCTGGGATTTGACTAGGCCATTCCATGATATTTAAATGTTTCCCCTTAAACCACTCAAGTGTTGCTGTAGCAGTATTGTCACGCCCTGGCTCTGGGGACTCTTAAATGTTGAGCCAGGGTGTGTAGTTTCTATGTTAAGTTTTTCTATGTTTAGGTTCTAGATCGTTTGGATCTATGTTGGCCAGGGTGGTTCCCAATCAGAGGCAGCTGTAGCTCGTTGTCTCTGATTGGGGACCATACTTAGGCAGCCTGTTTGGCAGTAGTCGGTGTGGGATCTTGTTCCGTAAAGGTTTGTTTTGTGTAACCTAGGACTTCACGTATCGTTTTTGTTGTTTTGTGTCGTGTTAAGTACGTAATAAAATGTACGCTTATCACGCTGCGCCTTGGTCCGTCTCTTCCATAAACGATCGTGACAAGTATGCTTAGGGTCATAGTCCTGCTGGAATGTGAACCTCTGTCCCAGTCTCAAATCTCTGGAAGACTGAAACAGGTTTCTGTCAATAATTTCCCTGTATTTAGCGCCATCCATCATTCCTTAAATTCTGACCAGTTTCCCAGTCCCTGCTGATGAAACACATCCCCACAGCACCATGCTTCACTGTGGGGATGGTGTTCTCGGGGTGATGAGAGTTGGGTTTGCTCCAGACATAGCGTTTTCCTTGATGGCGTAAAAGCTCAATTTTAGTCTCATCTGACCAGAGTACCTTCTTCCATATGTTTGGGGAGTCTCACACATGCCTTTTGGCGAACACCTAATGTGTTTGCTTATTTCTTTCTTTAAGCAATGTTTTTTTTCTGGCCACTCCTCCATAAAGCCCCGGCTTAAAGTTGTCCTATGGACAGATACTCCAATCTCCGCTGTGGAGCTTTGCAGCTCCTTCAGGGTTATCTTTGGTCTCTTTGTTGCCTCTCTGATTAATGCCCTCCTTGCCTGGTCTGTGAGTTTTGGTGGGCGGCCCTCTCTTAGCAGGTTTGTTGTGGTGCCATATTCTTTCAATTTTTTAATAATGGATTTAATGGTGCTCTGTGGGATGTTCAAAGTTTTGGATATTTTTTTTTATAACACAACCCTGAACTGTACTTCTCCACAACTTTGTCCCTGACCTGTTTGGAGAGCTCCTTGGTCTTCATGGTGCTGCTTGCTTGGTGGTGCCCCTTGCTTAGTGGTGTTGCAGACTCTGGGGCCTTTCAGAACAGGTGTATATATATATTGAGATCATGTGACAGATCATGTGATACTTAGATTGCACACAGATGGACTTTATTTAACTAATTATGTGACTTCTGAAGGTAATTGTTTGCACCAGATCTTATTAGGGGGCTTCATAGCAATACATATGCACACACCACTTTTCCATTATTTATTTTTTTGATTTTTTTGAAACAAGTTATTTTTTTCATTTCACTTCACCAATTTGGACTATTTTGTGTATGTTCATTACATGAAATCCAAATAAAAATCCATTTATATTACAGGTTGTAATGCAACAAAATAGGAAAAACGCGAAGGGGGATGAATACTTTTGGAAGGCACTGTACACTGAGTGTACAAAACATTATGAACACCTGCTCTTTCCATGACATAGACTGACCAGGTGAATCCAGGTGAAATCTATGATCCCTTATTGATGTCACTTGGTAAATCCACTTCAATCAGTGTAGATGAAGGGGAGGAGACAGGTTAAAAAAGGATTTTTAAGCCTTGAGACAATTGAGACCTTGATTGTGTGTGTGCCATTCAGAGGGTGAATGGGCAAGACAAAAGATTGAAGTGCCTTTGAACGGGGTATGGTAGTTGGTGCCAGGCACACCGGTTTGTGTCAAGAACTGCAGCGATGCTTGGTTTTCGATCAACAGTTTCCCGTGTCAAGAATGGTTCACCACCCAAAGGACATCAAGCTAACTTGACACAACTGTGGGAAGCATTGGAGTCCTGTGGAACGCTTTCGACACCTTGTCGATTCCATGCCCTGACAAATTGAGGCTGTTTTGAGGCCAAAAGGGAGGGATGCAACTCAATATTAGGAAGGTGTCCTTAATGTTTTGTACACTCAGTGTATTTTGACAAACTCCATTGTACAGATCAGTGAAGTTGTTTGTGCAGGTAACAACCTCCTGTTGCTCCACCTGTTGTTGATTTCTTTCTCTAGCAGTTCACCGGCATCCCCCTCTCCTCTCCTCCCTCCCTCCATCTATAGAGCATCTGTGCTGAATTGACTTCTCCCACCGAAAAGCTTGAAAAGAGCATCTTGAAAAGGCTCCACTTGGCAGCCTACTAGGCAAAACAAATTAGGAGTTCACAACTTCAAAAGAGCTCCCCACAGCGACCCCCTCGCTCCTGCCAACGGTGGTTCTTTCCAAAGACAGACAGGCAGCCAGGCAGTGAGAGGGTTTTTAATAAGGAGGAATCTCAATCAGTGCCCCTGCAGAGTAAAATGGTGGATGTGAATCTACTGTGTGGGATGCCCGCATTTATGGGTAAGCATGCACAGCATTCACCAACATACAGTATTTCCAGTTTTTAAGTTGTTGATGGTGAAAACATTTGTAAAAAATGTTGTGAAGAGATAACAAGCTAATTACTTTGAACAAAAATATAAACGCAACATTTAAAGTGTTGGTCCCATGTTTCATGAGCTGAATGTCCACCAGAGCTGTTGCCAGAGAATGTAATGTTAATTTCTCTACCATAAGCTGCCTCCAACTTCGTTTTAGAGAATTTGGCAGTACGTTCAACCGGCCTCACAACCGCAGACAATGTGCAACCATGCCAGCCCAGGACCTCCACATCCAGCTTCTTCACCTGGTAGATCGTCTGAGACTAGCCACCCGGACAGCTGATGAAACTGTGGGTTTGCACAACTGAAGAATTTTCTGTACAAACTGTCAAAACCGTGTCAGGGAAGCTCATCTAAGTGTTTGTCGTCCTTGACCTGACTGCAGTTCGGCGTCGTAACCAACTTCAGTGAGCAAATGCTCACCTTCAATGGCCACTGGCACGCTGGAGAAGTGTGGTCTTCACGGATTAATCCTGGTTTCAACTGTACTGGGCAGATGGCACAGCACAGTATGGCGTTGTGTGGGCGAGCGGCTTGCTGATGTCAACGTTGCGAACAGAGTGCCCCATGGTGGTGGTGGGGTTATGGTGTTGGCAGGCATAAGCTATGGACAACACACACAATTGCATTTTATCTATGACAATTTGAATGCACAGAGATACCGTGACGAGATCCTGAGGCCCATTGTCGTGCCATTCATCCGCCCCCATCACCTCATGTTTCAGCCCCATGTTGCAAGGATCTGTACACAATTCCTGGAAGCTGAAAATGTCCCAGCTCTTCCATGGCCTGCATACTCACAAGACGTCACCCATTGAGCATGTTTGGGATGCTCTGGATCGACGTGTACGAAATCGTGTTCCAGTTCCCACCAATATTCAGCAAATTCACACAGGCATTGAATAGGAGTGGGACAACATTCCACAGGCCATAATCAAGAGCCAGATCAACTCAATGCGAATGAGAAGTGTCGCGCTGCATGAGGCAAATGGTGGTCACACCAGATACTGACTGGTTTTCTGATCCATGCCCCTACCTTCTTTTGAGGTATCTGTGACCAACAGATGCATATCTGTATTCCTAGTCATGTGAAATCCATAGATTAGTGCCTAATGAATTTATTATTTCCTTATATGAACTGTAACTCAGTAAAATATTTTATTGTCGCGTGTTGTGTTTATATTTTTGTTCAGTGACAAGTGTTAGAAGTCTTGAACAGGTGTCTGTATAGAGAAAGGTTGATCAGAAGCTGAATAGCTTTCATTTGATTGATTTGTCTCTCAAACATTGCAGCGCAGCATCTCCCAAAGCATAACTCTTCACTGTTACACAACAAGCCTGAGAGTAAAATGTCAGCCATTACTCATGTTGGTCGTTACCTTGTTTACTTGAAGACTTTACTCTGGTATTATCAATCTGACTCTCTGTTAAAAGGTCACTGATTCTAGGATGACAGGGGATCGAGCGACGTATAGCGACGCGAAAAGGTGGTCTACTCTGAGCGATTGGCATTGCTCTACATAGCCTGTTGACCGTGCACAGCGAGTCATTGAACATATAAATGTTTGTCTGTCGTCATCGAGGTTCATTCACAGGTTAAAGGGCAATTTTTCATCCGCTGTAGATGATCCATCTATATATGATGTAGTCAAAGGGACTGTAGTGGTGGATGCTTTTCCCATAGTTATACCGTTGTTATAGGTTATCCACATTTAAGCACTGATGCATTCTGGGTGACTCATGAACCTGTGCCATATGATGCATATACAATATGAGCCATATGATTCCCATGGTCAGACCTCCAACCAAGGCCATTGGGTCCTCCCATCCAACTAGGCAGGGCCACAGTGGAAATAAGTCCATTACTTTATTGTTATCCTTGAGGGTTTTGTAATACTGCTGTTTTATAATGTATTTTACCCCGTATTATCAGCAGCGTTTAAGAAATGTATTACCTTCAATGTTATCCTGTGATCAAGCCGTCAATGTTTTGTGATTATTGGTGTTGTAAAAATGTTAGCTAACTGGTTAGCAATTAGCATGTTTGACATTTCAGTGGAAATACTACTATTATCAACTTTTTGATGTATCATAATTTATTTTACAGATTCAATTTATGTTTTGAGAAAGTAGATAACAGTTTAATACTAAAATATAAATGAGTATGAATAATTTACATTAAATAAAACTTTAATTTCAGTGATGTGCATTGACATAAATAATGACAACACTGTGTTGGAGTTTGTGTTGCAGAGATTCACTTGGAAAGTAAAGGAAGAAATACACAAGGTGGGTTGAATAAATATATATATGATATTTTAGACACATAATTTTTTTAAACAAATAAATAATTGCATATGAAAACAAACAAACAGTTAAATCTCGACCTCCATCTCTATATTGTCACAGAAATGAGAGTAAAAATCCAGCTCCAACGCCACCTCTGGATCCCACTGCAGAAGTCACAGCACACCCATGGCACCTCGGACTCACACTCCTGCGGGGAGCTTACAGGTGGTATCTTCTTTTATTCTAAAAAAACAATCAAATTGATTAACATGGTTTGCAAATGTAGAGTACTACAGCAACAATAGAAGTTGATACAACTGAGCGAGAGAAAAACAAACAGATTATGAGGGTGGTGCCATGGGTGGCGTGACAGAGGTGGCCGGTGGAGCTTTTCTCTTCCTTTTCTGTACTGCAGTTGAGAGAAAAAGTAGTGTTAGACAGAGCATGTTTCATGAAAACCCTTTTCAACTTTTTTACATCAATACCTCTGGAGGAAGCTGCAGAAGTTTTGGAGGAGGTGGACATGACTTGTGGGCTGGTGCTATGGACTGTAGGTACTGTATGTAAATATATAAATATTTTTAAACATAATAGTTTTATAAAACAAATAAACATATTTTTTGTTTTCCGAATGTAACATGTGGAGGTGGCTGTATTCGAATTGCAGGGGGCAGGGACACTAGACGAGGCTGCTGTGGTTGTGTGATCAGGGGAGATGGAGGAGGCTGTTGGTCCAGAGGAAGACACTTCGGTGGTTACAGACAGGGGGACTGGTGTGCATCGTGGTGAGGGTGGACGAAACCACCGACGATGGCTTGGAGGAGCTGGTGTTGGTAGTGGTGGGGTTGAGGGGCCGACGATGGTGTGGCCGGGAGAGCAGTCACGTGGCCTTCTTCTGCAGCTGGGGGCTCCGGCGGCTCCTACAGGTGTTGCACACTGGGAGGCACTGGCAGTGGTGATGCAGCTGTCAGGAGTGGTTCCAGCGGAGGTCCAGCAGAGGCGATGGCATCGATGGTCTCATCCATGGCAACCCTCTCCTGTGCCCTCTTTGTTCTGAGGGCTGCCCGACGCTCTTTCTCCTCTGTCTCGGCCCTCTCCTTCTCACCCCTCTCCTGCCACTGGCGCGTGTATTCCTCCCCGGTGAGGCATGTGGGACCACAGGGAGTCTTCTGTATTGGTCTGGCCGATACTTCAGGACGGTAAGGATGTGCCCAGGTCCTTCACTATCAGCCCCTCCTCTATTAGGGGGGACTCTTCTAGGGCTAGGGCTGGGACTGGAGCACGGGCTGAGCATGGGGAGGAGGTGCTGGTGGACAGCACAGTGCTGCTGGTTCCAGGAGAGGCAGTGCTGAGAGCATGTCATAGAGGATGTCCTTGCAGCGCTGGTACGGGTAGCGGAATACTATTGTAAATTCTGATTTGTTTACCATGTTGGAGTGGTCGAAATGGCTGAGGACTCCAGCTACCTTGGAGAATCAGCCTTTAAAGGGCCAAAGTATCCCACGTCAAGATGCTGCAGGACATGGGGGCAGTGTCGTGGAAGCCATCCAGTGAAGTGTATTTGTCTGCTTATGAATTCATAAGACAGCTTCTCTATTCTTCTCTTCACACTACATCAGTCCATTTTACACCCCTCCTCTTCCTTTTCTTTTTCCTTTTCAGCTTCAGTCTCAATTTGGGTCTGAGTCAAACGGGGGCGTTGAGATATGTCGGTGTGTGTATATATATATATATATATATATATATACTTTTTTTTTTTTATTGTCATTTAGCAGACGAGTTAGTGAGTGCATACATTTTATTTATTTATTAAATTTGTTCCATACTGGTCCCCCATGGCAATCGAACCCACAACCCTGGCGTTGCAAGCGCCATGCTCTACCAACTGAGCTACACGGGACTATATATATATGTGGGGGGGGGGGGGGGGGGGTGTAGGCCTACTGTACTGTAATTCTGTCTATGTGGGTGGTAGTGTGGTTGTGGAGAATAAGCGCTGTTGGAAGCCATGCTGTTTGTCTGGACTCACGCTGAGAGAACGGATGGAGAAAGAGCGAGGTTAACAGACAAGCTGAGAATATTGTACATAAAACAAACAAGTTCATGTTCCACAGTGGAATAACTTGCAGGCTTTAAACAAAGGATGAATTGCCAATTTTCTTGGAAAGGGTTAACAAAGATTTCAATTTAAGCAGCCTCTCTACAACTGAATGCCAGCAACAATATCTCAACTCACTTGAAAAATAGATCCACAATGCAAAGATGCCACACAGATTCATAAACATTGAGATCAGCTAAACATACAAGAGGCTTTTGTCTGAGCGGGTTCTTGCATCATGTTGTTTGTACACTGCAGTCTCACAAAGTCGAGTACACACATTCCAGTAGCTCAGAAACCCTATGGCTTGACTACTGTAGGATCCCATGTGCAGCAATGGGGCACATTGAGGTACAGTGAGCTAACAGCCTTCCCATCTCTCTCTCTCTCTCTCTCTCTCTCTCTCTCTCTCTCTCTCTCTCTCTCTCTCTCTCTCTCTCTCTCTCTCTCTCTCTCTCTCACTCTCTGCCACTCTCTCTCTCTTTCTTTTTATATTCGTCACACACACACGCAGTGGGGTGCCATTCAACCCTTCCCAGCCCGCTGTGCTCTGCTCTGCTCAGGCTCATTCTCATGCATGGCTCCACTGGAGCCCCTGCTGCCTAGCTCACCTGCATAAGAGGCTCTCAACACACACACACACTCACTCACTCACTCACACTGTGCAAAAGAGGCTGTGACTGCTGGGTGCCCCTTCCATCACACATACAGTCACAGCGACCGTCAGGCTCCCCTGCCTGTACACACACACACACACACCCTCACACACAGCGGCCATCGGCTCCCCTGCCTGAGTCACTGGGAGTCACTCTCAGCTCATTATCACCAGACCTAATGGAGCACAACACACACCCTGGGACCACACTGGTAAGTAGACCAGCGCAGTGAGTACCAGGGAGGTGTTTATTGGGAGGTGGGGGTGGTTGAGTGTGTATGTGTGAGGGACGATGTGTGCCTGTGTGTGTGTGTGATTTTCAGCTCTCAGGAGGACCAGCTGTTTGACTGATATGGATGTCTCCCCAACCCCCGTATACAGTATGTTATCTTAGTGTGTGTTATAGTAGCTCTGTGTGTGTGTGCTAGCCCACGGTGTTCAATGGTAGCAGTTCATATCTGAGGTTGCTCAGTTCAATACACACCCCGTCCTCCTCCCTTTCGCTCACTTTCTCTCGCCCTATCGTTCTCTCTCTATCTCTGCTCTTCCTCTCACACACACCTCTGAGCACAAGGTAACTCAGAGGTCAGGCACCAGGAGATGGGAGTGATTCTTGACACACACACACAGGTTAAATTGGGTTGAATCCTGCTGGGTTCGAGACCCGGCACCTATGATGCAAATGAGAGCCAGGAGGATCTGAGACCGGGTACCTTTGCTTATGCACATTTCCAAGGTGAGGCCGTTTCTCTCTCAGGCTGACACAGAGAGACTCATCCATGCTTTTATTACAAGCAGGCTTGACTACTGTAATGCTCTTCTGTCTGGTCTACCCAAGAAAGCCATTGGTCAACAGCAAAACATACAGAATGCTGCAGCACGGGTACTGACCAAGACCAGACGGAGAGCACACATTACACTGGTTTTAAGGTCTCTGCACTGGCTGCCTGTGTCACGGTTTCGGCCGAGGCTGCTCCTCCTCCTTGTTCGGGCAGGCTTCGGCGGTCGTCGTCCCCGGAGTACTAGCTGCCACCGTTCGATGTTTCATGTTTGTTTGGTTTTGTCTGTTTGTACACCTGTCCCTTGTTAGTGTTTGATTTGGTTGCCTATTTAGTTTTCGTGTGTGGGGGCAGGTGTTATGTGGTATTGTTTATTTGTCAAGCTGTTGCTCTTTGGTATTGCTCTCAGGATTGTTGTTTTTCCGAGAGTCCGCACTGTGTGCGCTATCGTCATTTTTACGCACTGTGTGTGTTGTGCGTACTTTGTATTTTGCCTCCCGGTTGGGTTGGCTGTTCGCCTGTTTGGTGCTGTTATTTTTGTTACTAAAGTCTGTTGATGAACGCCCGTGTTTCCTGCGCTTGATTCCTCACCGCATCTACACTCAGCTACTGACAGAATACCACAATCCCACCATGGAGTCAGCAGGAGCACCCGCGCCGACAGAGGTCATGGAGGACCGTCTTCGTGGACAGGAGGACCGGATTAACCAGATCGGGCACGCCTTGGATCGGGTGATGAACACTCTCCACCGATGGGAAAGCAGCGGGGTACCCACGCCCCCACCTACCGGACCATCCCCATCGGTCAGTCCTCCTGTCCACATTCCGGAACACAGTGGGATTCGGCTCTCGCTCCCGAGGGTGTACGACGGCTCCGCTGCCGGGTGTCAAGGGTTCCTGCTACAGGTGGAGCTCTACCTCGCCACCGTACACCCGGCGCCCTCGGGACACGAGAGCGTCTCCGCCCTCATCTCCTGTCTCACCGGCAAGGCGTTGGAGTGGGCCAACGCCGAATGGAGGAGAATGGACGCCGCTACCATCACTTATGCGGAGTTCTCCCGCCGCTTCCGGGCCGTGTTCGACCACCCACCAGAAGGGAAGGCGGCGGGGGAGCGTCTGTTCTTCCTCCGACAGGGGATGAGGAGCGCACAGGATTTTGCCCTGGAGTTCCGGACTCTAGCGGCAGATGCAGGGTGGAATGAGAGGGCCCTCATAGACCACTTCCGTTGTAGCCTCCGGGAGGACGTCCAAAGAGAGTTGGCGTGCAGGGATACCATGTTGACGTTTGACCAACTAGTCGACATGGCCATTCGGTTGGACACCCTGCTCGCCACCCGTGGACGTCCCGGATGGGGGTCGCCCATTTCACCCTCCAGCACCTCCGAGCCGAGCCCTATGGAGCTCGGAGGTGCAGGCGCTAGAGAAAGGAGGAGTAGGAACCCGAGGGGGGCCGTCCCCTGCACCAACTGTGGCCGTGGAGGGCACACCGCGGCTAGGTGTTGGGGAAGGTCCCCCGGTGGAGGTGAAGGCAGGCCACGCATTGGGGAGTCCTCCCAGGTGAGTAGGCGCCCTACTTACCCAGAGCTTTCTGTCGTTCACATAACCTTGCCTGTTTGTTTTCCACAGGTAGCACCTCGTTCCCAGCATAAGGCGCTAGTCGATTCAGCCGCAGCTGGGAACTTTGTAGATCGCCAGTTCTGTGTAGAATTAGGGATTCCTCTCCTTCCCGTTGATAAGCCTTTCCCTGTACATGCCCTAGATAGCCGTCCGTTAGGATCTGGGTTGATTAGGGAGGTCACAGCGCCCCTTAAGATGGAGGCGCAGGGGGGTCATGAGGAGACGATTCAGCTCTATCTGATTGACTCTCCTGCGTATCCGGTGGTGCTGGGGCTTCCCTGGTTGATTACCCATGATCCTACTATTTCGTGGCGAGAGAAAGCTCTTAAAGGGTGGTCTGCTCAGTGTGAGGGGCTGTGTCTGGGTGTTTCCATAGGGGCGACCTCGGTGGAAAGTCCGAATCTAATGCCTGCACTGCACATTCCCCCCGAGTATGAGGATTTGACACTGGTGTTTAGTAAGACTAGGGCGGCGCAGCTGCCGCCTCATAGACAGGGGGATTGTGCGATAGATCTCCAGTTAGGAGCAGCCCTCCCGCGGAGCCATGTGTATCCCTTGTCTCAAGAGGAGAGGAAGGCGATGGAAACTTACATCGCCGAGTCTCTGAGACAGGGATACATACGGGCCTCCACTTCACCCGCTTCCTCAAGCTTCTTTTTTGTGAAGAAAAAGGATGGAGGTCTGCGCCCGTGTATTGATTACCGCGGTCTCAATCAGATTACGGTGAAGTACAGCTATCCACTTCCTCTGATTGCGACTATGACGGAATCATTACACGGTGCTCAGTTCTTCACAAAATTGGATCTCAGGAGCGCATATAACTTGGTGCGCATTAGAGAGGGCGATGAATGGAAGACAGCGTTTAGCACGACCTCCGGTCATTACGAGTATCTCGTCATGCCATATGGGTTAATGAATGCTCCCTCAGTATTCCAATCCTTCGTCGATGAGATTTTCCGGGACATGCAGGGGCAGGGAGTAGTCGTGTACATCGACGATATTCTGGTGTACAGTTCTACCCGAGCAGAGCATGTAGCCCTGGTGCGCCGAGTGTTGAGGAGGCTGTTGGAGCATGACCTATATGTCAAGGCAGAGAAATGTCTGTTCTTTCAGAAGTCGGTCTCCTTTTTGGGTTATCAGTTGTCTGCGTCAGGGGTGAAGATGGAGGTTGACCGGGTGTCAGCTGTGCGTAATTGGCAAACCCCAACCACTGTGAAAGAGGTGCAACAGTTCTTGGGTTTTGCGAATTACTACCGGAGGTTTATCCGGGGTTTTGGACAGGTGGCAGCTCCCATAACGTCTCTGTTGAAGGGGGGTCCGGTGCGCTTGCGGTGGTCAGCTGAGGCGGACAGGGCTTTTGGGAGACTGAAGGACCTGTTTACCTCGGCGCCGGTGTTGGCGCATCCGGATCCCGCTTTACCATTCCAGGTAGAGGTAGACGCGTCCGAGGCCGGTATTGGGGCCGTCCTCTCACAACGGTCTGGCACACCACCTAAACTCCGCCCCTGTGCTTTTTATTCTAAGAAACTCAGTCCGGCGGAGCGGAATTATGACGTAGGGGACAGGGAGCTGTTAGCCGTGGTACAGGCCCTAAAGGTGTGGAGGCATTGGCTTGAGGGGGCTCAACACCCTTTCCTCATTTTGACTGACCACCGTAACCTGGAATACATCCGGGCAGCTAGGAGACTGAATCCTCGCCAGGCCCGCTGGACTATGTTTCTAGCCCGGTTTGTGTTTAAAATCACTTACATCCCTGGGTCCCAGAACGGGAAGGCAGATGCCCTGTCTCGGCGGTATGACACGGAGGAGAGGTCCGTTGAGCCCACTCCCATACTACCAAAGTATTGTCTGGTGGCACCGGTGGTATGGGAGGTCGATGCAGAGATCGAGCGGGCGTTACGCACCGACCCAAGTCCTCCACAGTGTCCAGTGGGTCGGACGTACGTTCCGCTCGAGGTACGCGATCGCCTCATTTATTGGGCTCATACGTCCCCCTCCTCTGGACATCCAGGTATCGGCCGGACAGTTCACTGCCTTAGCACTAAGTACTGGTGGCCAACGTTAGCCAGGGATGTGAGGGTTTATGTCTCCTCCTGTTCGGTGTGTGCCCAGTGTAAGGCGCCCAGACATTTGCCCAGGGGTAAGCTACAACCCCTGCCCGTTCCACAACGACCCTGGTCCCACCTCTCGGTGGACTTTGTTACAGACCTTCCCCCCTCACAGGGGAATACTACCATCCTGGTCGTTGTAGATCGGTTCTCGAAGGCCTGTCGTCTCCTTCCCATGCCGGGTCTCCCTACTGCCCTACAGACCGCTGAGGCTCTGTTTACCCATGTCTTCCGGCATTACGGGGTACCCGAGGATATAGTGTCTGATCGAGGCCCCCAGTTCACCTCCAGAGTGTGGAGAGCGTTTATGGAACGGTTGGGGGTTTCGGTGAGCCTTACCTCGGGTTACCACCCGGAGAGTAATGGGCAGGTTGAACGTGTCAACCAGGATGTGGGTAGGTTTCTGAGGTCTTATTGCCAGGGCCGGCCGGAGGAGTGGGCGAGATACGTTCCGTGGGCCGAGATGGCGCAGAACTCTCTCCGCCACTCCTCCACCCAACTAACCCCTTTCCAGTGTGTGTTAGGGTACCAGCCGGTTCTGGCACCTTGGCACGAGAGCCAGATCGAGGCCCCTGCAGTGGATGAGTGGGTGCGGCGCTCGGAGGAGACATGGAACGCTGCCCACGTTCATCTGCAGCGGGCCATCCCTCGGCATAAGACGAGCGCCGATCTCCACCGCAGTGAGGGGCCTGTATACGCACCTGGAGATCGAGTCTGGCTCTCAACCAGAAACCTGCCCCTCCGCCTGCCCTGCCGGAAGCTGGGTCGGCGGTTTGTGGGGCCATTCAAAGTCCTGAGGAGGTTGAACGAGGTGTGTTACAGGTTAGAACTGCCTATTGATTACAGGAATATTAACCCCTCGTTCCATGTGTCTCTCCTCAGGCCGGTGGTAGCTGGTCCACTCCAGGACTATGAGATAGAAGAGACTCCTCCGCCCCCGTTGGACATCGAGGGGGCTCCGGCGTACACTGTGAGGTCCATCCTTGATTCGAGACGCCGGATGGGGGGTCTCCAATATCTCGTGGAGTGGGAGGGGTACGGCCCGGAGGAGCGGTGCTGGGTGCCGAGGAGGGACATATTAGACCTGTCCCTGCTGACCGAGTTCCATCGGGGTCATCCTACGCGCCCTGCTCTGCGTCGTCCTGGTCGTCCCCGAGGCCGGGATCGGCGCACGGCTGGAGCCGCGCGTCAAGGGTGGGGGGTACTGTCACGGTTTCGGCCGAGGCTGCTCCTCCTCCTTGTTCGGGCAGGCTTCGGCGGTCGTCGTCCCCGGAGTACTAGCTGCCACCGTTCGATGTTTCATGTTTGTTTGGTTTTGTCTGTTTGTACACCTGTCCCTTGTTAGTGTTTGATTTGGTTGCCTATTTAGTTTTCGTGTGTGGGGGCAGGTGTTATGTGGTATTGTTTATTTGTCAAGCTGTTGCTCTTTGGTATTACTCTCAGGATTGTTGTTTTTCCGAGAGTCCGCACTGTGTGCGCTATCGTCATTTTTACGCACTGTGTGTGTTGTGCGTACTTTGTATTTTGCCTCCCGGTTGGGTTGGCTGTTCGCCTGTTTGGTGCTGTTATTTTTGTTACTAAAGTCTGTTGACGAACGCCCGTGTTTCCTGCGCTTGATTCCTTACCGCATCTACACTCAGCTACTGACAGCCTGTGAGTTTTAGAATTCATTTTAAGATTCTTCAATTGGTTGTTAAATCAATCCACGTTTGTGCACTCCAATACATGTCAGACATGCTTTTAAGTTATGTACCCAGTAGGTCCCTCAGGTCCTCTGGCACTGGCCCTTAAACTATCCCACAGCCTTTAGTTATTATGCCCACAGCTTCTGGAATAGCCTGCCAGAGAACCTGAGAATGGCTGAAACTGTGGACTAATTTAAAAGAGATCTTAAAACACACCTTTTTAGTTTTGCTTTTACATCGGGTGCTGTTATCCTGTTATGTTTGTTGTGTACTAAGTATATCTGTTTTTATTCTCCTTGTTTGTATTTGTTTTTTTCTTGTGAAGCACATTACGTTGCATTCCATGTCTGAAATGAGCTGTATAAATAAAGAAGAGAAGTAAAACTTTCCAGTGGGCAAAATCATTCATCTTGAGGCGAAGAAAACGTTTTGAAAGTAGGGATGCAGCTGCTCCGTTTGCTTCATTGCTCAGGCATGTCAGCATCTGTCACGACTTCCTCCGAAGCTGCCTCCCCTCCTTGTTCGGGCAGGCTTCGGCGTTCGTCGTCACCGGCCTTCTAGCCACTGCCGCTCCATATCTCATCATTCCATTTGTCTTGTCTTCTCAATTACACACACCTGGTTCATATTCCCCTCATTAGTATGTGTTTAAGTGTTCCCTCTGCCCCCTTGTCCTTGTAATAATAATAAATAATATGCCATTTAGCAGACGCTTTTATCCAAAGCGACTTACAGTCATGCGTGCATACATTTTTTGTGTATGATTTTTTTGTGGGTGATTGTTTCATGTGAGATGAGTGTAGCTTGGTGGAGCTACATGTACTTTGTATTGCCAGGGTATATTTTCCCTGTGTGCCTGTATTTGGTCCAGTACGCCTGTTTTGCGCACTGGACTGTTGACGCTATCCAGCGTAACTGTATACCAGGGTTCTTCAATTCCGGTCCTGGAGGGCCGAAACACCTCTGTTTTTCATCCTCTCCTTCTAAACAGGGGCTAATTCAGACCTGGGACACCAGGTGAGTGCAATTAACTACCAGGTAGAAATAATAAACAGAAGTGTTTCGGCCCTCCAGGACCGGAATTGAAGAACCCTGCTGTATACTATGGAATAAACTCTGTATTCTGTGATTTACCATCCTGCGCCCGACTCCTTCAAAACACACTCTCACAGCATCATTTTATTTTCCATTCATTTTGGAGTAGAATATCCTTTAAAAAAGTCACCAGAACTGACCTTCTCACAGTCATTCTCCCCCTCAAAATTGTAGATCCCTCCATGACCTGTAGTATGCTGTGATATGTGCGTTTGTCAGTATATGTTCTTTAGGGTAGTATATTATATCAACCCCCCCCCCCCCCCCCCCCCCCCCCACGCGCACCCCTGAACTAGGGACCCCACACCACCCAAATCCCAATTTAACCACTGCACAGACACACACACACACACACACACACACACACAGTGCTGTAGGCCGTTTAACAGCAGTCCAAGGCAGCCTGTCAAACCCCGAACCCAGGAGCCAGACAGATATCTATATCTTTTACTACAGCCGAAAGAGCGATATATTCACATTAAACAACAATCTTGATGAAATTTTATCATTATTTCCCCGGCACCTAAAACATTTCCGGGAAACATTAAAAAACTGTGAATGCATCATAACTGGTACATTGGCTCTCCTTAACAAATATAGCTACCTCACATGGTTTATGGTTATTGCCTACCGATGTTGTGTTGTGTCCATTATTGCGGTGCCTGGCCAGTTGGCTGACCTCTGGCTGTGTTGCCGCAGGAAGACAAAAGAAGGAAGCGATCAGGGGCCTCATTTATTAATCATGCGAAGGCACAAATCTGTGGGTAAACCATGCGCGGTATCATTTCCACGCAAGTGTGAGATTTATTAATATGAATGTTTGCTTGAGAGTGTACATAGATTTACGCACAGCCATGACCATGCGTACACACAGTGCCAAGTGGTGGACTAAGAGAACTGCTTGTCAAGCATAGAATGGGGAAAATACACTGTGTATACCCAACATCAGGAACACCTTCCTAATACTGTTGCACCCTTCAGAACAGCCTCAATTCGACGGGGCATGGACTCTCAAGGTGTCGACGCGTTCCACAGTGATGCTGGCCCATGTTGACTCCAATGCCTCTTCTCTCTCTCTCTCTCTCTCTCTCTCTCTCTCTCTCTCTCTCTCTCTCTCTCTCTCTCTCTCTCTCTCTCTCTCTCTCTCTCTCTCTCTCTCTCTCTCTCTCTCTCTCTCTCTCTCTCTCTCTCTCTCTCTCTCTCTCTCTCTCTCCTCTCTCTCTCTCTCTCTCTCTCTCTCTCTCTCGAACCCAGTAGACAGCCAGACACAGTATCTACAGTATGTATTTTACACCATCCATTACCTACAGCTGAATGAGCAATAGTCACATTAAACAACAATCTTGTTTAAATTCGATCAATATCTCCTCCTGCAGCCAAAACGTTTCTAGGAAACATAAAAAAACAGTGAATGCATCATAACTGGTACGTTGGTTCTCCTTAACAAATATAGCTACCTCACATTGTTTATGGTTATTGCCTACTGATGTTGTGTTGCGGCTCCTGGCCAGTTGGCTGACCTCTGGCTGGGTTGCCACAGGAAGAGAAAAGAAGGAAGGAAGAGATCAGGGAACCAGGAGACGGCAGCCTTAACCCATGTCATGCACTGTATACCCATGTCAGCCATTGTTGACTGTTCTGTTACTGGTAGACTAACTTGTCGGCTACCCTGTACCCTATTGGGTCTTACCACCATGCTACGAGAGGACTTCTGTCTGTCTGTCCATTCCAGACCACAATATTGTCTGGTTCTGGTTCCTCTGAGACATTAAAGTGGTTGTCATTGTCAGTCACTCAGCAGACATACCAAGTCCCTTTCCAGCTCCCTATATCCATACATCTCTCTCTACCTTTCTCTATCGCTCTCTCTCTCCCCCCTCTCTCTCTCGCTCTCTCTCCCCCCTCTCTTCCCCGTGCCAGTGCACAAGATGATCTAATAGTACATTTAATTACATAATGCTGTTCCTTTCTCCTCTCCTCTTGTCTGCCACTAAATGAGGAATAGTGTCTGTGTGTGTTTGCATGTGTATGTGACTCAGAGACATTTAGGTGTACATACAGTATTTTTAATGTATGCGTCTATGTCTATCTATTTCTGTGCATGATGTTTACATTATGTCATTATTATGTGCACTCACCGTTTAATATATATGTATCTGTGCATGTGTGTGTTTGTGTCAGAGATTTGATGTATGTGCATATGTTTATTATTAGATATGCATGTACTCAGTGTGTATATCTGTCTGTGTGTGTATGGTTTCTTTTCAGTTAACCCTGCAGGCTATATCAGTCCTTTCTCTGTCTATCTATATCTGCAGTGGCTAGTCATATCTCCAGGGTCCTCTTCTCTGCATCACCAGATCAATAGGGCTTAGCACCCATCTGGGCACAACAATACAATGTAGAGGTCGAGGTTGCACTGTCTGTCACTGGCACTGGCAGGTAATGAAGGACCTTCAAAAGCAAACCCACTGACTGCTCCGCAGACAGGTAAGCTAACATATGTATGCCATTACATTACGGCACATTTTTGTATGAGTGGCCAAAGATGGAATCGAACCCATGATCCTGTTGGGGGACATGTATTTTTCTGCTATACAATAAATTATACAGTACAATACAAGCTTACCTCTGATGACTGGCCTTCAATTTATTTTATGACGCACATCTCATTCTCTCTGTCTCTCTCTCTCTCTCTCTCTCTCTCTCTCTTTCTCTTTCTACTGTCTCTTTCTCTTTGTCTCTCTGTCTCTCTCTCGCACTCTCTCTCACTCCCTCTCTCACACAAAAACACACATACATTACAACTCCCCCCCACACACACACACAAGAGTAGAGCAGAGGCTGTGCGTAAGCTTTGGGATCTAGCCATGGGAAGAAAGGTCCAGTAAAAGTCAGATCCGCAGCCACTCTTCTGGGGTTATTACCCGTGGACCAGGTCACCATGGCAGGGTTGCTTCAATAGCTATGACATTTAGCAGAGACCCTAGCGCCATGTCTAATACCAAAAAAGGATATTACTGCTGACATGTGTGGAAAGGTTAGTAAAGTCTATAAGTGGGCTCAGATCCCTGATCATATCCTATAAGCGGGGTATTTTTCATAATACTCTCTAATTTGGTATTAGCCCCAGTGTCAGTGGATCCCACAGGAGGTTGGTGGCACCTTAATCGGGGAGGATGGGCTCATGTTAATGGCTGGAGCGTAATTGGTTTAATGGTATCAAATACATCAAACACAGGGTTTCCATGTGTTTGATGCCATTCCATTCGTTCCGTTCCAGCCATTATTATGAGCCGTCCTCCCTCAGCAGCCTCCACTGGTGGATCCCCATCTGAAATAACTCTAATTAGTGAACATCATGGTAGGAGGTGCTGGTTAAATACAGGAGAGCTTTTAGACGTTGATGAAAGTATAGGAGCTAGCTAGATCTGCAGCCACTCCGTTGGGGTTATTACCCGTGGATCAGGTCACCATGGCAGGGTTGCTTCAGTAGCTATGACATTTAGCAGAGACCCTAGCGCCATGTCTAATACAAATGCCACCATGTGCTGGGCGACGGGGATATTACTGCTGCCATGTGTGGAAAGGTTAATAAAGTCTATAAGTGGGCTCCGATCCCTGATCATATCCTATAAGCAGGATATTTTTCATAATGCTCTGTCAGTGGATCCCCATCTGAAATAACACTAGTTAGTGAACATTGTGGTAGGAGGAGGTGCTGGTTAAATACAGGAGAGCATTTAGACATTGGTGAGATTAGAGGAGCTAGCTAGAGGTAAAGCATGGATGGAGCTATCAAGATATTATTTTCACAGTAGTTTCACTGTGTTGGTGTGTGTGTGTGTGTGTGTGTGTGTGTGTGTGTGTGTGTGTGTGTGTGTGTGTGTGTGTGTGTGTGTGTGTACGTGTACGTGTGTGCACATGTCTGCATGTGTGCGCGCATGTGCGTGTGTTTGTGTCTGTAAACATCCCCTCATCTGGGAGAGCGCAAACAAGCTTGCACAAAGCAATGCCATCTCCAAAGCTCTGAATAACACAACATAACAACCCCAATTGCTCCCAACCAGCCACACTGCTTCAGCTCTCAACAAGAAAAGTGCATTATAATCAGAGGCAGTAGTGAAATATGAATAGTTAAATGTGTAAAAATGTGGTATCTTCTGTGGTGACATAAAACAGTTACAACAGTATCATGAACTACAAATATACAGTAGTATGTAACCCCTTAGGAGGGATAAACGATGTAGAACCCATCAGGACATACAGGGAAAGTAGCATGACGTTGCCCCAGGACAGTTTTGTTGTTTTCCCTCCTTAATAGTTAAGGTTAGGATTGGTGGAGGGGAAACTGACCCTAGATCTGTGCCTAAGGGCTACTAAGGGATCTGTGCTTAAGCAGGTCAGGTCTGGTAAAGGAGGAGAGGACTTTTCTCATGTCCTACTGGCCTGCTCTTGGGGACGATTACTGGAGAAGGGCTGCTAGTAGAGACCCAGTGTTTATAGGTGTGCAATGGAGGGGAAGAGAATGGAGAGAGGGAGATCAAAAGAGAGGATCGAGAGAGCGGGAGTGAGAGGGATGGGGGGTGGGAGGGGTGGGAGGAGTTTAGGCATGGATGTTGGCTGTAGCGGAAACATTTGAGCCGCTGTAGAAGAGAGAGTGAGAGAGAGCCATCAAACTGCCTGGGTTTTATCTCTACCCAGTGACTCACCAGTGCTCGAGCAGGTCCCAGAGAGGGATAGAGGAGAAGCGGAAAGGCAAAGAGAGGCAGGAGGAGGCATGGAGAGACAGGGGAGAGGGGAGGTAGGTGTAGGCAGGGTTGTGGAGGGGAGAGAGAGGCAGTGGAGGCAGGGAGAGACAGGGGAGAGGGGAGGTAGGTGTAGGCAGGGATGTGGAGGGAGAGAGAGGCAGTGGAGGCAGGGAGAGACAGGGGAGAGGGGAGGTAGGTGTAGGCAGGGATGTGGAGGGCGAGAGAGGCAGTGGAGGCAGGGAGAGACAGGGGAGAAGATGGGAGGTAGGTGTAGGCAGGGATGTGGAGGGTGAGAGGGGGAGTGAGGGGGAGGTAGGTAGGGGCAGCTATAGGAGGCATGTACTGTATAGTCCCAGTCTTATTGTTCTTGGTCTGGTGGCTTCATGTCACTAGGAATTAATTGTGAGAGTAGAACAGAGTTTCAGATTTTAAAAAAACATTAGGAAGAAAGGAATCTAGCTTTCCTTTTTCCTTTTGTGAGGCTGAAAACAAGTCACTTACTAAACTGCTACCAAAGGAAACAGGAACATGTTCAATGTCCATTCACTTATATTGTACAATAGCCATTTTCTAAAACAGTCTCTGGAGGCTGTGGGGATGAATGCTGTGTTGTTGAGTTCTGACCTCCATGCTCAGCCATAGCAAACAGGATTATCTGCAAGTGATGGCACAAACTTACATAATGCAGCTTTAACTACTCTTAAATCAGAATAACCCTACCCCTATTCTGACCTTAGATCAGTGTCCAGGGACAACAATCCTAACTGCTAAACCAATCCAAGTCTATATTACTGAAAACAATGCTGAAGCTAGGCTTACTCCAAGGATGGCTTCGTTGCATCATTTAAGGGAATTTATACCGTTTTTTTAGGGAAACACTGAATCCTTGCTATTTATAATACACATCTTGATTCATGAAATGTATGGATGCCTTTTGCTTCCAAACACTTCCACTTCTAACAAATTAATGTGACCCAGACAGATGTGTACTGTTTGGCCATTCATTGGTCGATCTGAGTGTCTCAGAGGCATAGCCGCGGGAAGACATTTGGGGTTGGGGGGGCTGCGATTATTTTGCCGACGGGGGTGGAGGGCAGAATATTTTTTGGGGCCAGTGCTACAGACGACTATATGGGTCCGCTAATATAAGACTTGTAAAGGCACAGTGGACAAAAAAAACGTTTAAAAAAAACTATTCATATATTTGTTTTATTCCGATTTTTCAGTGAGTGCTGCAGCTCCCTTAGCACCACTGCTTCCAGCGGCTATGCTCAGAGGTGGAGTAGGAAGAGGTTAAAATTGCATGCATCTGTCTGGGATGCTAGGTTGTCGGGTCTGATGTGAGGTCTGATTCACTGTCTTAATCATGATCCCTCAGGGGTGGACTTCATGTTACCAAAATAACCATCTAACTCCATGATGCCTTCTGTTGACGCTCACTCTGGCACGCATGCACGCACACACACACACACACGCACACACACACACACACACACAAACACAAACAGAAATCCCTCTCAGAAAACATCATTATCCACTCTAAGTGATTTATCTTCTTTGATTTTGAGTTAAATCAAATTCCGTGATAAATCAGACAAGTAGGATAGATCGGAAATTCATCTCAGGACAGAAACCTCTCTGGCCCTTTTTTTCTATCTTCCCAGGCCACTAACTGGGCCCCAAAAGGCACCCTATTCCCTGTATAGTGCACTGCTTTTGACCAGGGCCCATAGTGTACTATAAAGGGAATAGGGTGCCATTTGAGACACCTCCTCTGTGTAAATATGAGCCAATGGGTTTGGAGTTTCCCCATTACCCTCAGCTCACCTCCCATCATCCTCCATCTGGGCTGAAGATGCTTGGACGGCCTATCTTATAAAGACATAACGCACGCACGCACACACACACACACACACGTACACCTCAATTCACACACTCCCCCGAGCTCCTCAAATATTTCTGTCACTTTCTCTCTCTCTCTCTAACTATAATAATTTACAGGCCATGTTCTGTGGCTTATTGAGATTATTATTACATAGCTGCTTGCTCTCACTGCTCTCGCCACGCTCTCGCTTGTCTAACCTCGCTAATACGGTGGAAACGGTGGGATTGAGCCGTACATTTCTACTCCATACCCATCTGATTCAGAGCCGCTAATAGATACATTTTTCTGGAGCTCATTCATTGAGATGTCATAAGCGCCTCTATCTCTTAGGTTTTAGATTTAAGACGTCAGGTCATCGGGTCATTGTGGAGGGTTGGTTGAGTCAATGTCACTCAACAGAAGGGGACTGGTAAGAGCGAGGGATAAAGGTTCATATCCCCACTAGTGTGAAGAAATGGCTCCATTAATTTTGATTTCAATAACTGGGGTGTTTCAATATCACTCAGATAATATCTTCTGTGTGGCTGAATGGGTTGAGCTATTTTCCTCCTCAAACCACTATGTGTATTATCATATACAGTAAGCTTTAAAGGTACAATCTGTTTTTTCAAAACCCTGAACCTGTCACTTGGTAAGCTTAGAGATGGAGCTGGAGGAATGTAACACACACAGTGGCTCTGTTTTCTCTAGTTTTCTTAAAAGGTGAGAATAATGTCCATATTTTAGGTTATTTTAACCCTGGCTGAGAAAGTTTCCCTCGAGCCCCATACCTCACCACCTGAGTATGTGAGTTTGTGTGTGTGTGAGAGAGAGATATTGCCAAGCGAGCCAGCCAGCTAACATTAGCTAGCTAGCTAACAGTACACTTTAACTTGAAATGAAAACGACCTTCTGAATTTTTTTTTAACATGTAACATGTTAGAAAGGATTACCTACACATACTGACCAGCTCATGTTATAGACAGAAGCGTGCAACATGGCAGACCAATCCGAACTCATCTCTCGGTATGTCCAGCCCGCTCATCATCTCAGCCAATCATGGCTAGCGGGAAGGTTGCTTTCTTTTTCTATGGCTAAACCAACTAGGCTCGTAATTTAACAATTGTATTCGTATTTTTTCGATGTCATACAAGTTTGTTATTAAGGCACATGAAAGTTCACATGTTCCAGAAGGCATTTACGCCAAAAAATGCATTTTGATAAAAATACATGTTTTGGCGTTACATTCAAATGGCTCAACTGTGAAGTAGTGACGCACGACATATGCCGAGTTTCCTGAAACGAGTCACATATGTAATATCCTCCTTCGTAGCCAATTCAATTGCAGAAATTCCGTTACCGATTTGGCAACATAATTTTGAGTTTTAATAACTTAATAATTCATAAACAAAATTGCTATCAGTAAAAACACTAACTATTTGATAGGTCTACCTTTACTTGTTACTTCTGTGAACTTTCATTATCCTCCTTCCTCATTATGGAGAGAAATTAGAAAATATCATAAAAGATAGATATGTGTGTTTTTGGCAACGGAATTTCAAGGGCACAAGGCAATGTTTCTTAAACTTACAGAAGGTAGGACAAATTATCCTAAACTTAATATAAGTGTTGATATTAGTTAGGGGTCTTTACTTCAACATTATTGTGATTTAAAGTATTTCTAATACCTTTTAATATTTTTCCTGGTAGAAGTTTCCTAAAACCCCTTTTCCATCTTTTTGACAAGAAATCAAAGCCTTTGCTTATTACTCATTTTTAGGATGGAAAATGGTTGTATAAATGCCTCCATAAAAAATAATAATCTTAGCTTTCATTTGACATCCAATTTGACATGCTCCTATGAAAAGGAAAGGAAAGGAAGGGAAAGGGGGATACCTATAGTCAGTTGCACAACTGAATGCATTCACCTGAAATGTGAACTTCACATATTGGGGCTCATGGGTCCTTTTACATGGAAATTACTGTGTACATTTGCATTAACATCAGTAGTGGTAGTAGTGGAAATGATTGGTAATGTAGAAATAACACAATATAATTCCTGTAGTAGCATATTTCCCTTTCCCATCTCCTCAGTGACCATATGGTCCCATATATGAGTAGGACACATCTGCATATGGAATGAAGCCCTAGATACATGACCAGAGCATATTCTCTTTCCAATGAGACTCAGTGAAAGAGCAGGGAAATGTTGTGAATCAATGCAGAGCTTTGTAGCATAAAGAAACCTATAGAGGTCCTATCTATGTGTATATTTCTATGAAGAGACCTGACAAGAGAATATATGCACCATTGTGGCCTCTAAAGGAATCTTTATATTGGTTCTGTGTGTTTGAGCTCTTCTTTGAGTGAGTGAATGAGTATCTGCCTGTAGGCTTAGAGAATTTTAAGGAAGAATGGTAACTCCTTACTTGAACTATATGTCATACCAACGTCATGATATTGAGGAATTTGCTTACAGGTATAGAGCTTTAATAAATCTACACCATTTAGATGACACATGTACTGTTGTATGTGTCATAGGCCGGGGAAGACCAGGAGCATGTTATGCTCCTATATGCTAGATCATATAAAAGCAGCAATGCTGCTTGATACTGAAGATGAGAAGGATAACAATTCCTTCATGTTACATTAACATTTAAGTCATTTAGCAGACACTCTTATGCAGAGCACTTACAGTAGTGAGTGCATTTCATACTTTTTCATACTGGTCCCCTGTGGGAATCGTACCCACCACTCTGGCGTTGCAAGCTCAATGCTTTATCAACTGAGCCAAATGGGACCATGCTCTGTTGTTTTCTTGGTTCATTCTTTCATTCTTAATTAATACAGAGGTATTTGAAGCCGTCTGAAAAAAAGAAATGACTGGCGTGAAGGGTTTGATATTGTGCCTGCAAATTAGGAGCAGTTGTTGGACACACCCCTCGCACTCCTCAGATTCTATTCACTTGTGTGTCATTTCAATATTTAATTGGTGAGCTTTTCCATAATTCACGCTCCATAACCAGAGAAGAGGAAGTAGCACAGCTGTCGAGCGCTGGAGGGTGAAGCGGTGACACACACACATACGCATGCAGGCACGCACACACACAGACACACACGTGCACGCATGTAAACAGTACACACACACACTTTCTCTCGATTTCACTATCTCTCTACCCCCCTCTCTTTAGTTTTCACTCTCTTACTTTGTCTCGATTTCATTATATGTCTGCCTCTCTCTCACACAAACACACGTGTGCATATGCACGCATACACACAAGCTTATAGAGAACTTTTAGGAATGATTAAAATAACAAATACGGTAAAGGGAGTTTTCACTGTTCTTTCCCACAACATTATTCATTCCTTTGCTATTTGCTAAACATTTGGAACAAGAGCAAAACTGCCAAATTATGTTAAGTTTTTTTCTGGGAGTGGCATTTTGGCAACGAGGACAAATCAATACCAGAGCTACTAAACCCAGTGAAGAGGAACTAAATAGCCATTTCATTTCACATCAAATCCTCATAAATGAGATTTTCTCCATAAAATATTCCCTGTGTCAACATTATCAATCCATTGGAGTAACAACAAACCAACTGAACATATAATTAGAAACAAAAAACTAAGTTTTAAGTGAGAAGTAGGCATTGGTCTGAAGCCGAAAAAGAAAGGAAATTCATGAGCACCACAATGCCTATTCCACCCATGCTCTAGCAAAGTTTTCCAGCACACAGCTTTGACCTAATATACAGTGAGGGAAAAAAGTATTTGATCCCCTGCTGATTTTGTACGTTTGCCCACTGACAAAGAAATGATCAGTCTATAATTTTAATGGTAGGTTTATTTGAACAGTGAGAGACAGAATAACAACAAAAAAATCCAGAAAAACGCATGTCAAAAATATTATAAATTGATTTGCATTTTAATGAGGGAAATAAGTATTTGACCCCTCTGCAAAACATGACTTAGTACTTGGTGGCAAAACCCTTGTTGGCAATCACAGAGGTCAGACATTTATTGTAGTTGGCCACCAGGTTTGCACACATATCAGGAGGGATTTTGTCCCACTCCTCTTTGCAGATCTTCTCCAAGTCATTGAGGTTTCGAGGCTGACGTTTGGCATCTCAAACCTTCAGATCCCTCCACAGATTTTCTATGGGATTAAGGTCTGGAGACTGGCTAGGCCACTCCAGGACCTTAATGTGCTTCTTCTTGAGCCACTCCTTTGTTGTCTTGGCCATGTGTTTTGGGTAATTGTCATGCCGGAATACCCATCCACAACCCATTTTCAATGCCTTAACTGAGGGAAGGAGGTTCTCACCCAAGATTTGACGGTACATGGCCCCGTCCATCGTCCCTTTGATGCGGTGAAGGTGTCCTGTCCCCTTAGCAGAAAAACACCCCTTAGCATAATGTTTCCACCTCCATGTTTGACGGTGGGGATGGTGTTCTTGGGGTCATAGGCAGCATTCCTCCTCCTCCAAACACGGCGAGTTGAGTTGATGCCAAAGAGCTCCATTTTGGTCTCATCTGACCACAACACTTTCACCCAGTTCTCCTCTGAATCATTCAGATGTTCATTGGCAAACGTCAGACGGGCATGTATATGTGCTTTTTTGAGCAGGGGGACCTTGCGGGCGCTGCAGGATTTCAGTCCTTCACAGCGTAGTGTGTTACCAATTGTTTTCTTGGTGACTATGGTCCTAGCTGCCTTGAGATCATTGACAAGATCCTCCCGTGTAGTTCTGGGCTGATTCCTCACCGTTCTCATGATCATTGCAACTCCACGAGGTGAGATCTTGCATGGAGCCGCAGGCCGAGGGAGATTGGCAGTTATTTTGTGTTTCTTCCATTTGCGAATAATCGCACCAGCTGTTGTCACCTTCTCACCAAGCTGCTTGGCGATGGTCTTGTAGCCCATTCCAGCCTTGTGTAGGTCTATATTCTTGTCCCTGACATCCTTGGATAGCTCTTTGGTCTTGGCCATGGTGGAGAGTTTGGAATCTGATTGATTGATTGCTTCTGTGGACAGGTGTCTTTTATACAGGTAACAAGCTGAGATTAGGAGCACTCCCTTTAAGAGTGTGCTCCTAATCTCAGCTCGTTACCTGTATAAAAGACACCTGGGAGCCAGAAATCTTTCTGATTGAGACGGGGTCAAATACTTATTTCCCTCATTAAAATGCAAATCAATTTATAAAAAATTTCTACATGCGTTTTTCTGGATTATTTTGTTGTTATTCTGTCTCTCACTGTTCAAATAAACCTACCATTAAAATTATAGACTGATCATTTCTTTGTCAGTGGGCAAACGTACAAAATCAGCAGGGGATCAAATACTTTTTTCCCTCACTGTAGTAGCTATTGTGGTCTATTGTACTTCAAACAATGCGTAGGCAGGTTGCTTAGGATTCAAACCTTCTCAAACAGCCTAATTCATACTCTTAGATGAGGTGCTACCACAATAATGTAATTTGTACCGCATACAAGTTAAAGTATTGGATTCTTCACACACCACACTAATCCCATTCCACTACATTTTCAAAAGACAACTTTTGCATGTGGAAATGTTGTTGTATAATTTTGTATAATCACCTTCCGGTGTAGCACCACAATGCCTACACCACCCATGCTCTGCCAAGGTTTTCCAGCACACAGTTTTTACCTATTACAGTAGCCATGTTGGTCTATTGTACTTCAAACAATGTAAATGCAGGTTGCTTAGGATTCAAACATTCTCAAACCTAATTCATACTCTTCAGAGGAATAATGGACTTTACAGTGTCCTGTTATTAAAATAATATACATATACAATAATATACAGTATTTAAATATATACACTACCAGTCAAAAGTCTGGACACACATTTTACATTTTAGTCATTTAGCAGATGCTCTTATCCAGAGCGACTTACAGTTAGTGAATGCATACGTTTATTATTATTTATATTTTTTCATACTGGCCCCTCGTGGAAAACGAACCCACATCCCTGCCGGCCAAACCCTCCCCTACCTTGGACGACGGTGGACCAATTGTGCGCCGCCCATGGGTCTCCCGGTTGCGGCCGGCTGCGACAGAGCCTGGACTCGAACCAGGATCTCTAGTGGCACAGCTAGCACTGCGATGCAGTGCCTTGGACCTCTGCGCCACACCTACTCATTCAAGTGTTTTTCTTTATATTTACTATGTTTTACATTGTAGAATAATAGTGAAGACATCATAACTATAAAATAACACATATGGAATCATGTAGTAAACAAAAAAGTGATAATCAAATCAAAATATGTGTATTTTATATTTGAGATTCTTTAAATAGCAACCCTTAGCCTTGATGACAACTTTGCACACTCTTGGCATTCTCTCAACCAGCTTTACCTGGAATGCTTTTCCAGCAGTCTTGAAGGAGTTCCCATATATGCTGAGCACTTGTTGGCTGCTTTTCCTTCGCTCTGCGGTTCAACTCATCCAAAACCATCTCAATTGGGTAGAGGTTGGGAGATTGTGGAGGCCAGGTCATCTGATGCAGCACTCCATCACTCTCCTTCTTGGTCAAATAGCCCTTAAACAGCCTG
Source organism: Coregonus lavaretus (assembly GCF_964263955.1). Classification (NCBI taxonomy): domain Eukaryota; kingdom Metazoa; phylum Chordata; class Actinopteri; order Salmoniformes; family Salmonidae; genus Coregonus; species Coregonus lavaretus. Next base: position 1,291,691 of record NC_140006.1, read on the forward strand.
GAGGTGTGTTGGATCATTGTCCTGATGAAAAACAAATGATAGTTCCATTAAGCCCAAACCAGATGGGATGGCGTATCGCTGTAGAATGCTGTGGTAGCCATGCTGGTGTCACCAGCAAAGCAACCCCACACCATAACACCTCCTCATCCATGCTTCACAGTGGGAACTACACATGCAGAGATAATCCATTCACCCACACAGCGTCTCACAAAGACACGGCGGTTGGAACCAAAAATCTCCAATTTGGACTCCAGACCAAAGGACACATTTCCACCGGTCTAATGTCCATTGCTCGTGTTTCTTGGCCCAAGCAGGTCTCTTCTTCTTATTGGTGTCCTTTAGTAGTGGTTTCTTTGCAGCAATTCAACCAAGAAAGGCCTGATTCACACAGTCCCCTCTGAACAGTTGATGTTGAGATGTGTCTGTTACTTGAACTATGTGAAGCATTTATTTGGGCTGAAATTTCTGAGGGAACTTATCCTAATGAACTTATCCTCTGCAGCAGAGGTAACTCTGGGTCTTCCATTCCTGTGACAGTCCTCATGAGAGCCAGTTTCATCATAACGCTTGATGGTTTTTGCGACTGCACTTGAAGAAACTTTCAAAGTTCTTGAAATGTTCCGTATTGACTGACCTTCATGTCTTAAAGTAATGATGGACTATTGTTTCTCTTTGCTTATTTGAGCTGTTCTTGCCATAATATGGACTTTGTATTTTACCAAATAGGGCTATCTTCTGTATACTCCCCCCCCCCCCCCCCCCCCCCTCAATAATTAGAGCTTCAAATTATTTTTAAAAAATACTTGTGTTTTGTCTCACATAATTGATTGTCCAGGGCCCGGTATCCCAAAAGCATCTTAAGGCTAAGTTCATTGTTAGAACCTTCATAGGCACATTCTTAAATCTTAGAGCTATTTTGTGTAAGGGTTGGTGTGAGGTGTGACCCAGGTGCGGTGCAGGATAGACAGTAGGCAGTAAGCAGAGATGGTGAAACAAGGATCTTTACTGGTGGTCCCAAAACCAGGATACAAAATAATGGACTAATTGGTCTCCAAAAACAGACTGACATCAAACATACAAAATACTAACTACGACTGAAAACAACAATGAAACAGGGAGAACACTTCTCAAGTACCTGTACATACGTCTCACGATCAGACACTGATTACTACTGTTTGGCATCAAGAACTAGCAGAGAAAACAGAGCAAGGGAACACAGGGAAGTGAGGGCATAAATACACAGGTGAACAGGTAGACACAGGTGACACCAATAGGATAATGATTAGTCCAGACTGTGAGTGAGGAGGGGCCTAAGGTTGTTGGAGGATGACACCTAATGGGTCGCTCCGGAACTGTGACCCCCTCCTGTAACAGTTTTGCAAACCATCTTTACTAAAGGTCCACTTGAAAACACTTGTTAGTTACTGACTGCCTCAGACCACTCATGGAACAGCTAACTGGGTCTTTAGATGCTTTTTTGCCCTTCCGCGTCACTTTATACACAGAATATCTCAGCTAAACATAATACCAAGATGTTTATCTATCTCTCTGTGACCTCTGATAACTTCAGAACGAAGTTGGCTACAGTACTTTCAACATTCATTCAGAACCGAAAATTTACCTGATTTCAACATCCGGAAAATATGTATTTTCCACTTTCAGAAAATACATATTTTAACCTTTCATTCAGAACCTAAAATGAACTGAACTTCAACATCTGGACAAATTTGGATAAAAATGGCATGAAGAAAATGTAATTGACAGAGGAGGGTGTACTGAATTAATGAATCATAAGGCAAGGGCTGGAATTTGTTCTGGATGCTCGAACAGCAATGTGTCTGTCTTGATGTAGCTAGTTAGTGTTAAGATAATTTATTAACTAACTATTTCAGTGTCTCTGTGCGTTTCCCAAAGTTTGTAAGACTTTGGTTCAAGAAACGGACAGAGCCTCCGTGCAATAGCCTGGTCTTTATTCAGAGAATTCTGTTATCACAATTTCAGAGTTCATCTTTTATACACACACGTCATACAAAAAACCCACCCCGCTTTAGGTGGGCTGTATTTTTCCACTGTACACATCTTGTAAGCTCACACTGGGTTTAGCTCATATGATTTTCCTCTGCTCTCCTGACCATCAGGTCACACACACACACACGCACACACATACACACACATGTTCTTATCATAGTCTACTCCTTGCTCGGGCAGGCTGCATTCTTTAGTTATCGCCATTCTCACAATATCCTGCAACATGTTTCATACTCTCTTCCAAGCCTAACAGTTCTCCTTCTTTTTTGGCTGGCCTAACTCCTACTCACATTGCTAAATAGTAACACAATGTCATAATCTTTACTTGCCCTACGCTCACACATTACTAGATTATAGTCTCATGATTCTAACACATTTCATAAAGTGGAGTGTAATAATTAGTCATTACCAAATTCTTCTATCAGTTAGCTAGCCAGCTAGCATGTGTACACACTGCAAAGCACAGCCGATGCGTTACTTGCATGTGCATTGGCCGGGTTAGATTCATTAAAGCTGTTTCTTAGAAAGAAAATGTGTTTTATCAGCTACAGTTTGTGTTGTAACTTGTGAGAGGCTGGTCTTGGTTGATGAAAGGTAGGCTAGCTAGCAGTGTTTGTGCTGAAACTGACATCTGGCTACATACGTAGCCATCTAGCCAGTAGGACTGTATTTTGTTGAACAGTTGAACAGATTGATTTCTTAAAAAATTAAGGAGAAGCAAGAGAGAGAGAGATTTCATAATTTATTTTCAATTACAGTTTAACTTACTTAGCTAGTAAATGCAGCTAGCTAATTTAACCTACTCAAACACCCTGCTCAAACAGAGGGCTATGATAGCTAGCTGGTTATGACTATCCAACACAACACTGGAACTCTTCCAAGTGAAGGTAAGCTTTTGGTTTTACTAATTTATTGCCACCGGGGTCAACCAGTGTAACTGCTGACTATACACTGTAACGTTACTGCGTGATTGTAGCGGGTTAGTTCTATTAAATCAAATCAAATTTTATTTGTCACATACACTTGTTTATCAGATGTTATTGCGCGTGTAGCGAAATGCTTGTGCTTCTAGCTCTGACAGTGCAGTAATATCTAACAAGTAATATCTAACAATGCTACTGGTAACGATTAGCGGTTTCCAATGTTAATGTGCTGCTAGCCAACGTTTAATTTTTGCTGCGTTATGCGTTATGAAAGGAACTAGACACGGACATGAATTATCTGTTTAGTGTGCTAACACACTCTTGGCAGTTTGTTGTAACCAAGTATTGATGCTAAATTGTGTGTTAATGGATGCTAGCCTGCAAGTTAGCTACGGCGTCATAGCTAGGCATCGTGGGCTGTTGTGGGTAGTTTCTGTGTCTTGGCAGTGCCGGCTGTAGCACAAAGCGAGCTAACTAGCCGTTTTTTTTCGAACAGAGTCAGAGTCAACACAATAGCCATTGTGTGCCGGGTGTAGCATGAAGCTAGCCAGCTAGCCGTTCTTCAAACAAAGTCAACACAGTGGCCATTGCTAGCTACCCAGCACGACCAGCTAACTGTACGGTAGTAGCTAATTACAATATACTTGTCCTAGCTAGCCAACGTTGAATCATTGCTGCGTCATGAAAGGAACTTGACACAGACACAAATGATCTGTTTAGTGTGTTATCACACTATTGGTGGTTTGCTGTGACCAAGTGTTTGTGCTAAACTGTGTGTTACTGGATGCTAGCATGCTAGTTAGCTAGTTAACACACTATTGGTGGTTTGTTGTGACCAAGTATTGGTGCTTAACTGTGTGTTAAACTGTGTGTTATTGGATGCTAGCATGCTAGTCAGCTATGGTGTCATAGTTAGCTAGCTGAATAAAGTGGGTTGAGTCTATTCCTTTAAACATTGAACAACTGTGGTTCACAACAATTCTGATTTCTAAAGGTGGAAGTTGGGAGAGTTTTTGTTCGGGTGGTTCAGTGAAACAATTTTAGTTTCTGAGGTAGAAGTTTTTGGTGAGGGAGGCCCCCCCTCTCTCCTCTCCCAGATGCTTAGCTCATTTCATTCCGATCTCCTCTGCATTTTTGTAGCCATTTGCTACAGCCTGTCAACTATGCCTCTGCCTATCCCTGTTCTCTCCTCTCTGCACAGGCTACACAAACAACGCACCACACCGCGCGGCTGCTGCCTCTCTAACCTGGTGGTCCCTGCACGCACCCCTCACCTGGAGTTCCAGGTCGCAGGCAGCCTCTGGAACTGCCGTTCTGCTGCCAACAAAGCTGACTTCATCCCAGCCTATGCCAACCTCCAGTCCCTCGACTTCCTGGCGCTGACGGAAACATGGATCACCACTGAAAACACGGCTACTCCTACTGCTCTCTCCTCGTCTGACCATGTGTTCTCGCATACCCCGAGAGCATCTGGTCAGAGGGGTGGTGGTACAGGAATCCTCATCTCTCCCAAGTGGACATTCTCAATTTTTCCCCTAACCCATCTGTCTATCTCCTCATTTGAATTCCATGCTGTCACAGTCACTAGCCCATTTAAGCTTAATATCCTTGTCATCTATCGCCCTCCAGGTTCCCTTGGAGAGTTCATCAACGAGCTTGACGCCTTGATAAGTTCCTTTCCTGAGGATGGCTCACCCCTCACAGTTTTGGGGGATTTCAACCTCCCTATGTCCACGTTTGACTCATTTCTCTCTGCCTCCTTCTTTCCACTCCTCTCCTCTTTTGACCTCACCCTCTCACCGTCCCCCCCTACTCACAAGGCAGGCAATACGCTTGACCTCATCTTCACTAGATGCTGCTCCTCTACTAATCTCACTGCAACTCCCCTCCAAGTCTCCGACCACTACTTTGTTTCCTTTTCTCTCTCGCTCTCCTCCCACACTACTCACTCTGCCCCTACACAGATGGTAATGCGCCGCCGCAACCTTCGCTCTCTCTCTCCCACTACTCTCTCCTCTTCCATCCTATCATCTCTTCCCTCTGCTCAATCCTTCTCCCTCCAATCTCCTGATTCTGCCTCCTCAACCCTCCTCTCCTCCCTTTCTGCATCCTTTGACTCTCTGTGTCCCCTATCCTCCCGGCCGGCTCGGTCCTCCCCTCCAGCTCCGTGGCTTGATGACTCATTGCGAGCTCACAGAACAGAGCTCCGGGCAGCGGAGCGGAAATGGAAGAAAACTAAACTCCCTGCCGACCTGGCATCTTTTCACTCCCTCCTCTCTACATTTTCTTCATCTGTTTCTGCTGCTAAAGCCACCTTCTACCACTCTAAATTCCAAGCATCTGCCTCTAACCCTAGGAAGCTCTTTGCCACATTTTCCTCCCTCCTGAATCCTCCCCCCCCCACCCCCCCCTCCTCTCTCTCTGTGGATGACTTCGTCAACCACTTTGAAAAGAAGGTTGACGACATCCGATCCTCGTTTGTTAAGTCTAATGACACTGCTGGTCCTGCTCACACTGCCCTACCCTATGCTTTGACTTATTTCTCCCCTCTCTCTCCAGATAAAATCCTGCGACTTGTGACTGCGGGCCGCCCAACAACCTGCCCGCTTGACCCCATCCCCTCCTCCCTTCTCCAGACCATCTCCGGTGACCTTCTCCCCTACCTCACCTCGCTGATCAACTCATCCTTGACCGCCGGCCATGTCCCTTCCGTCTTCAAGAGAGCGAGAGTTGCTCCCCTTCTCAAAAAACCAACACTCGACCCCACTGATGTCAACAACTACAGACCAGTATCCCTTCTCTCTTTTCTTTCCAAAACTATTGAGCGTGCCGTCTTTAGCCAACTCTCTTGCTATCTCTCTCAGAATGACCTTCTTGATCCAAACCAATCAGGTTTCAGGACTGGTCATTCAACTGAGACTGCTCTCCTCTGTGTCACGGAGACTCTCCGCACTGCTAAAGCTAACTCTCTCTCCTCTGCTCTTGTCCTTCTAGACCTGTCTGCTGCCTTTGATACTGTGAACCATCAGATCCTCCTCTCCACCCTCTCCGAGCTGGGCATCTCCGGCGCGGCTCACTCCTGGATTGCGTCCTACCTGACCGGTCGCTCCTACCAAGTGGCGTGGCGAGAAGCTGTCTCCGCACCACGTGCTCTCACCACTGGTGTCCCCCAAGGCTCAGTTCTAGGCCCTCTCCTTTTCTCCCTATACACCAAGTCACTTGGCTCTGTCATATCCTCACATGGTCTCTCCTATCATTGCTACGCTGACGATACACAACTAATCTTCTCCTTTCCCCCTTCTGATAACCAGGTGGCGAATCGCATCTCTGCATGTCTGGCAGACATATCAGTATGGATGACGGATCACCACCTCAAGCTGAACCCTGGCAAGACGGAGCTGCTCTTCCTCCCGGGGAAGGACTGCCCGTTCCATGATCTCGCCATCACGGTTGACAACTCCGCTGTGTCCTCCTCCCAGAGTGCGAAGAGCCTAGGCGTGACCCTGGACAACACCCTGTCGTTCTCCGCCAACATCAAGGCGGTGACCCGCTCCTGCAGGTTCATGCTCTACAACATTCGGAGAGTACGACCCTGCCTTACACAGGAAGCGGCACAGGTCCTAATCCAGGCACTTGTCATCTCCCGTCTGGACTACTGCAACTCGCTGTTGGCTGGCCTCCCTGCCTGTGCCATTAAACCCCTACAACTCATCCAGAATGCCGCAGCCCGTCTGGTGTTCAACCTTCCCAAGTTCTCTCACGTCACCCCCCTCCTCCGCACACTCCACTGGCTTCCAGTTGAAGCTCGCATCCGCTACAAGACCATGGTGCTTGCCTATGGAGCAGTGAGGGGAACGGCACCTCTGTACCTTCAGGCTCTGATCAGTCCCTACACCCAAACGAGGGCATTGCGCTCATCCACCTCTGGCCTGCTGGCTCCCCTTCCTCTGCGGAAGCATAGTTCCCGCTCAGCCCAGTCAAAACTGTTCGCTGCTCTGGCACCCCAATGGTGGAACAAGCTCCCTCACGACGCCAGGACAGTGGAGTCACTCACCACCTTCCGGAGACATTTGAGAAACCCCACCTCTTTAAGGAATACCTGGGATAGGATCAAGGAATCCTTCTACCCCCCCCCCCAATTGTAAAGTGGTTATCCCACTGGCTATAGGGTGAACGCACCAATTTGTGAGTCGCTCTGGCTAAGAGCGTCTGCTAAATGACGTTAATGTGCCCTTGAGCAAGGCACTTAACCCTAATTGCTCCTGTAAGTCGCTCTGGATAAGAGCGTCTGCTAAATGACTAAAATGTAAAAAATGTAAATGTAAACAATGTCACAACATATACCCAATACACACAAATCTAGAAAGCTATGTTGACTGTGACATTACTTTAGCAAATATGGTGATGACGATGTAAGCTGTGTGTAGCGGTTATGATATGGTTTGCAAAGTTTTTTTCCGCCTGGTCACATACAGCTGATGTGTTGTGCATTGAAGTCCACAAATGATGCGAGAAGTAATACAACGTGGCTGCTACGAAAGTGAACTGTGTTTACGTGTGATCAGGGGTGTATTCATTCTGCCGATTCTGTTGAAAAAAGTTTCTTAAATGGAAGCAAACAGAACAAAACGGGGATAAACATACCTGCAATTGTCCAATAGAAACTCTCGTTTGCTACTGTTGGACTAATGATTACACCCTAGATCAGCTAGATGCAGGCAAGAGTCTGCAAGGCGGTATCGAATGTGTCACTGTCTGTCACCTAAAAAAGGTATTTCGACCTGTGTGCACCTACGTTGTAAACTTTCATACATAGGCTAGGTTGTAGCAACCTCATGATGGGTACAGTGAACATTTTAGTATCATGTAGTAGCCTAAACCTATCGATGTTACATTGAACTGGGTGAATGGAAAATGAATGACAGTCATCCAATATGCTGTAATAGAAATAAGGCCATGCTCATGAAAAAAATATATCTTCTCATCTTAAACGGCACCGACCGCCACTGCAGATGCTAGCCTACTACTAGCTAGCTGCTGCTGTTGCGTGGCAACCAAGTGGCTGGTACCGGTTTTAGAACTCTGAGATACAGCTGAAAATGAAATGAGAAATGCTACAAAAAGGTAGCACATCGTTGGTTCTTAATGGACAAAAATGAACATGTGAAAACAATACATTTAATAAAAACTGTTGCACCTACCAGTGGTGTAAAAAGTACCCAATTGTCATACTTGAGTAAAAGTAATAGAAAATGACTCAAGTAAAAGTGAAAGCCACCCAGTAAAATACTACTTGAGTAAAAGTCTAAAAGTATTTGGTTTTAAATATACAGTACTTAAGTATCAAAAGTAACTGTAATTGCTAAAATATACTTAAGTATAAAAAGTAAAATGATTCCTTATATTAAGCAAACCAGAAGACACCATTTTCTTATTTCAAAAATTTACGGATAGCCAAGGGCTATCTCCAACACTTGGACATAATTTACAAATGAAGATGTGTGTTTAGTTAGTCTGCCAGATCAGAGGCAGTAGCGATGACCAGGGATGTTCTATTGATAAGAGTGTGAATTGGACCATTTTCCTGTCCTGCTAAGCATTCAAAATGTAATGAGTACTTTTGGGTGTCAGGGCAAATTACATAATTTTCATTAGGAATGTAGTGAAGTAAAATACAGATACCCCCCAAAACTACTTAAGTAGTACTTTTAAGTACTTTACACCACTGGCACCTACAAACGTTCAATCAGTCTCTTTATGGACGCAATAGTCTCGTTTTAGGTAGGCGCAGAAAATACTCTGAAAACTAGTTTGCTAACGACCCTGTTAAAAAATCTGGTATCTGGTTCTCGGTAACCGCTGGACGGCTCATGAGGAGAGGCGGGGAGTGTGTTGTGTACCACCATATTGATTCGCAAATTTTCTTTGAGATTGGTGTCATATTGGCTTAGCTATGATGGTAGAGAGATTTGAATTTAACATGAGCTTCAACCAATGCCATACTATCGGGGGCTACCACAATAATAGATGGAGATAATTTTTGGCTTGAGGGAGAAGAAAAATCACTGGGGGGAAAAATCTTTAGACAATCGAAATATGAAAGTACGTCATATGGTACAAATGGAAAGGATAATTGACTGTGAAAAAGCAAACAAATCTATATGTCCTCATTCATATGAAGAGCTCTCAAACCATTAAGTGCCATTCACAGTGTCTATACCACAACCTGCCACCTAACCAACACAAGAGCGCAACAGGCTATGGCCACACAACCTCACTGAGAGCACTGCATGCAGATTGGGCTGGGAAAGATAATTTTCTCTCCAAAATGTCGAGAGCACACAATAACAAACAAGATTTAAAAGGCTTTGAGGCTGAGAAGGATGTGTCCCCCACTGACCCAATGTCTCCACAAACTTGAATAATAACAAAGGGCCTGCAGACACAGATTAGATTTTTATGACAGCACATTGAGCGTAACCTGGACCTGTTGGTGTAGTTTTATAATGGAGTAGAGTAAATAGAGTTGCTATGTGAATACCCTCCATGCCCCTGGAGCGTGGGAGGGAGAAGGGAGAGAAAGAGAGCTGGTAGAGAGGGAAGAGCAGTAATGTGTTTTAGATGGGACTGCGTTATTTGTTTGACAAATGTCATGTGACATCACACCCCCTGTTGTTGGAGTTGAGTAGAAGTGTCTCTGCACACCGTCTAGTAAGTCTCCAAGATGATGCTTTAGCTGTGAGTCAAATTATAACTTTTCCATTTTACAGCCCTATATCGAGAACTAGGATATACATTTGAGGAATATTCTATGTATGTGACATTGGCAAGCCTGCACAGATTCAAATATACAATATTCAAAATACAACTGTTATTATCTGGAGGATAATGAGTAGCATTACAATACAAGGGGAAAGTTCCCCCATTAGACAGAACATTCAGATCTAATTGTCCCTTCATGTAATCCTTAAACATGTCAGAAACACTGAAAGTATAGCTGCAGGCTATTTGAGTTGGAACGCAATGACTTGAACGTGCTTCTATGTTGTATTGTTATTTACAGAGGACAATAGAAGACTGAGTCGTCGTCCCAAATGGCACCCTATACCATACATAGTGCACTACTTTTGAACAGAAGCCTATGGACTCTGGTCAAAAGTAGTGCACTATGTATGGAACAGGGTGCCGTTTGGAGAGGCAGCCCGACTTTAGAGACAGCTTGACACATTGTGCGTAAGGATAGCTCGGATAGCTCCATAGTGGCTTGGGATTATGCCTATACATTATACAATACATAAGTACTGCTGGCAGTGGGAACATCGTTTTATCTGGTTGCATTATATTCTACATAAAGGAGGAAAGTGCCTGCCTTCATAATAAAATGATTTTCCTTTCCATTGACAGAAACAGAATGGGAATAAAGTAATGCAGAGAGACAGAGAGAAACAGAGAGAAGAGAGATATAGAAAAGAGAGAGAGAGAGAGACAAAGAGAACAGAGAGATAGAGAAGAGAGAAAGCAGATTTGTCAAGTCAGAGTATTCAGATGACTTACAGAGGTTATCAGGCTACAGATTCAGCATACTGTATATACAGTATGCACTTTTAAGTTTGCCAGAGACAATAGTTATGGATGAACAAAAGCTTCCTGATTCATAGAAAATGCACAGAGGAAAGAGAGTGAAGGAGAAAGAGACTGTATCACATCAGTCTCTTATCAAGGAGAATCAGAGACATGTTCTGTCGTTGATCAGAATCTCTGAATGGTTTACATATCTTGTTCTCCGAATGTCATTCCAATACATTACTGTCAATGCGATCTCCAACATGTGCACAGACATGATAGTGTCTAGTGAATTTAAAATGGGTTAGTGTTAGTAGGGGGAATGGAGAGTGACGGAGTTCAGGATCACTAGCTTGACATATCCTCATCTGTCAGCCCTCTCAGATCACTGCTCATTGGATGGGTGGAGAGTAAACAATAGCACTGCAGCAAGCAAGGGCATCACAAACAGCAGTATGCCTAAGGCTAGACACTGATCTCAGGTCAGTTTGCATTCCCCCCACTAATGCTTAAGGTTGGGATCTGTGTGTAGGCCAGCTGATCCTAGATCTGTGCCTAAGGGCATCTTCAACCATGAGTAACAACTGTAACATCTGCCCCTGCAGGATGCCATTACGACCACAAGGGGCACTTTTCACCATTGTGATTGATAGGGGGCTTCAAAGAGCAAGAGTAAGCTAGTGCTTACTGATTTCTGCTTTGATCCTTCCCCCTATAGTCTGGCCTCTGCCCAACCATCACTGTTTCTCCTGGATCTCTGGCTCGGGGTCAGAATAGAGCAGACTTAACATTAATCATTTACAGACAGATGTTTCTGAATGACTAGATGAGCCAGAATACCAGCAGTAGGGACTAACAATACAGAATACAATACAGCAGTTTGGGATCTGTTGGGATCGGATAGATGGAGATGCTCACTAAGGATGCTGAGGAATTCCGGGCATTTTTGGGAGGTCTTAAAATTTGTCCAAATATATGTGATGGTAATTTTATTCTCATACCATCTGGGGTTAAAGATACATACATAGTATGAGACTGAGATTCTACGATGACAGTCAGGCAGTAAATGTATTCTTTAATCATATCACTGCCATTTTCTGTCTTTGGTGCAGCTGAGAGTAAAGTTTTTACTCAGTGCATTAGAGAGTGAACTCTCTCTCTCATAGCCGTTACCTCCAAGTGTGTCATGCCCTTCTAGAGAATGATCTATGTTCCAGCTCGCTAATTTCTCCTTCACTGTGGCGGTGGCTCTCCCTGTTTTTATGTACTGTTGGAGAATGTGATGCCTCATAGCAGATATTATCTGAATTCCTGAAGGGCTGCCAGCCAACATGCGCAGCGCCGTGCACATACTGAG